>NC_072776.1:28964723-29306389 GCF_022539595.1 Amphiprion ocellaris | reverse complement strand
TCTGTCTGTCTGTCTGTCTGTCTGTCTGTCTGTCTGTCTATCTATCTATCTATCTATCTATCTATCTATCTATCTATCTATCTATCTATCTATCTATCTATCTATCTATCTATCTATCTATCTAATTTAAAAAAAAAAACACTCAAGCTGTTTATCTTACACATATTTCTTTGATATTTTTAAATAATATTCCTTTAAAACTTAAGATTACGGACAAAGTGGAAGTAAATATTTGCACTAACTCATTTAGATTTGTTGCAAGTGTTCACCAGAAAGCAAATCTGCCAATTTTAGTCCATATTTAAATATAATTGTTGACCTCGTGTTTGATTGGCTGCGTGGTCAAGTTTGGTTGCTTCTTCTACAAATACATTTAAAAGAAAGTTTTTAATGACATCGATGTTACTGCATGTTTGTGCAAAAATTGTAATTGGGACGTTGCTAGTTTGTTCCGTACGAAACTCTGAATTGTCCACATATGGGTCTTTGAGACTTATCGGTAAACTTCAGTTTGAGGAAATGGTGTTGGCTGCTTATTTTACTCATAATACATCTTGTAGCGTATGAAAAAAGACCTTAGAACCAAGCAAAACCCAATTTTCTTTGGAGGAGGGT
Organism: Amphiprion ocellaris; assembly: GCF_022539595.1. Taxonomy (NCBI): domain Eukaryota; kingdom Metazoa; phylum Chordata; class Actinopteri; family Pomacentridae; genus Amphiprion; species Amphiprion ocellaris. The sequence goes on along the minus strand of NC_072776.1, from coordinate 29,305,774 downwards.
CTTTAAATCTTGAGTAAACACTTCAATGTTAGGCCACATGCTAATTAAAATGATGTTCCTGCCAACCAAAATGAACCAGTTAATTGAAGTTAAAAGGTAAACGAGGGAAAAAGATGTTTACTCAGGTTTGAAACTGTGATTACACGCTTGTCCTGGTGCAGAGTAACCGTCAGTAGTGGCCTCCATGATGATGTGGACTGAACAGAACAGATGTTTGTTTGGGGGAAACCTCGTTAGCGCTGCCGAGCCTCGATCGCTTCCTGACAGGAGAAACATCCTGTCGGCCAACGTCTGTCCTCCATTTGCAGGATCCAGCCGAGGAAGCCACACTTGTCCCTGAGCGGCAGATTATTCCAGCATGTCGTAAACAATGGAAGAACGCTGAGAGAACGTTTGTTGTATTCATTTGACAGAATGGAGACTGTCATTTTAATTACCGCATGTTTTCCTTTGCCTCGAATCGCAGTTATCTGATTACACTCGCTGTCACGGGCGGCATTTTCAGGATTTATAAGCAGAGCTCCAGTTGATTGCAGGTGATTAGGAGAAGCGGTCAGGAATTGTCTGAAATTATAAAGTACACATTTTGTGGTTTGTCACTTTGATCACAAAGTCATGACGTGATTTTCCCCTAAGCGCCCTGCAGAACCGCCTTCGTCAAGTCTTATGCAACGCTTGTGTGAGTCTTTTCAACTGTCTTTTGCTTTTGTTTCTTTGCCCAAACTGCATTTCATCACTGCTTCTTACGCTGCTGTTCCTGCTCTGACCCCAGATGACTTAAGTGTTTGTGAGATCCTGCAGATAAACAAAATGACTCGAAAACTCTCCGGCGAAATGACATTTGTACAAAAAAAAAAAAACTTAAAATAAGCGTAGCTGAAAAACAACCGTTTGCGCACACGTGGACGTAGGACGCACACAGAGCTAGTAAAAACTTCCACCCACAGAGTTATTGACATGAGACCCTGCACCTCTGCCAAACATCCTCTTTACCAGAATCCAGCTGACCTTGGGAAGGGATCAGACTCCAAATGCCGAACTTATTGCCGGATTAACCGGCAGCAAGACCGCATTTATGAGTCGAGCCGGAGATGCATCACCTGAGAAAGAAGACCCTATTTATTCCCGGCTAATCCCCTCCTCTGATTGGAAACAAACATGTCATGTGTTGCCGTTTCCCTGCAGCGATCCGTCAGCGTGTCTGCAGTAAACCACGGCAGCGGCAGCAGATTAGAGAGAGGAATCCAGGAATCAACAACTGTCTGTCTGTGCGGTGGTGTGCCGGGTTCAGACGCACACTTAGACATACAAAGGATTACATGCATGCACGGGCACATTTAAAACACACAAACAGATGTTTAGAATTACACATCTAGGGTGATGAACTCGCTGACAGCGCCGCGACTCATGCAACGTTCAAAGACCTGCGAGGACGTGGGAAAAAGTTCTCTTTTGAAGTTTGCATGCAGTGTCGACTGCTGGCGCACGGTTCAGGCCCTAATCTAACAAACGGATATCTATTTCTGCAAATCTGCCTTCTGGGGGATTCTTCGAGTTGCAAAATCAACATACTCAGAGCAGCTTTCAGGAAAAATTACATCTCGGCAGGGAGCGTGGTTTTAGGTACCAATCAATCTCAATCAATCATCCATCCGCCGGCGGAGTTTTTCTGTCATCTGTGAAGGTAAAATTTTGCTCGAGCTCGAAGTCTTGCTGCTTTGCTGATCCCCGGTCTTTGTTTTGGACGGACTGGCATCGCTCATGACATCTTTTTGGAGAAGTTCATGGAAAGTCCTAAAGGGATGCTTCAGAAAGACACGTCTGGCAGCAAGACTGACGTCGGGCCTCAGAGCCAAGCCGGTAACCGTCCGAGTGTCATGTGGAGCTGCGGTCAAGAGTTTAGATTTGAAGGAATTTTTAGTGAAGTGATGCAGCGAAGACCTGGCAGAGCGAGTCCTGTTTACTGCGACAGGTTGTTGATCAAGAATGAAACATGTCCCAACAAGTTGTACATAATGCTGAAGTCTGGAAGAATGTGCACGAGCCGGACAAACGTCTTCAATTAAAACACTGCTGCATGCACTCTAGAAAATTAACACGTTGCATCTTTTTTTTTTTTTTGAGTTAAGACCACTTCAAATGAAATTATGCTAAGGGAATTGGCCTTTCCTCCACAATCAAGCATTTTTAACTACCTAATGATTGTTAGCATAAGTACAACCAATCATTCTTATCATTTCTCAATCATTTTACGCGATCAGTTAAGTTGAGTATTTAAAAATTAAGTTGTTCTAACTAGTATTTTATGTTTAGGAGGAAATTTGTGTCATGTTTAAGTCGACAAAATTAGCTTGTTCCAATTAGATCTTCATTAATTTTTTGCCTTTTTTTACTATATCATAAGATAAACTTTATTGATAACTCAGCTGGGAAATTCAATCTTTCGGAGAATTGTTGGTAATTGATTTTAAAGCATTTTAAACTGCAGCTGTGTATTTCAACACACAATATGAGAGACTTGAGAGCAAAAACACAAACTTTAATTGCCCCACAACATGTAAACAAACATGTAAAACTCTCTATCAAAGCTTCATCAGCTGAAACGTAATCTTATCAACTAATTTGCTAAATTTAAGCATAGGATGGTCAAATTCCACTGCTGAATAGAACTAGCATTGGCTACATGCAATAACACAACATGTTCTATTAACTGTATTGGCAGGTGTAGAATAAACTCTGCACACAAGTCCACTCTTGGTCATATCACAAGTGAAAATATGCCCCGCTTTCATGTATTTTATTTGGAAAAGACTTGAAGCTTACTTCGAAAGCCAATCACAAAGTAGTAGTTGTGGCTACTTTCAATAAGTAGCCACAACTTGATTTTCATTTAAAATCAACTAACGAAGAGAGTTGAGTTCAAATTACACACATTAAGTTGGTGCAATTACATGAACATTATTATTGTCAATCCAACTCATCGAAATTATGTTTGAGACATAAAAGTTTTTTATCTAAATCAGTATATTAGATTCTGTATCTTGTAGTTTTGCATTTAAGTGGTAGAGTATTACCAAAGAGTTGACTCAAAGCACACATCCTATTGTTGCATGATGATACCTGAAACTGTGATTTCTAACAAAGTAAATCAGTTAATCATGAATAATCAAGACTTTTTGCTATAGTTAAGGATCCATTTTAGTTCTTCTGGATGTTGGAAGCAGAAGTGACAATTAATCGAGTCTTTATCAGCTATTAAATTGTTTGCAAACTATAACTGGTTTCTTTCCTCCTCTGTGACAGTAAACTGAATCTCTTACATTCTGGGCTTTGGGAAACACTTTTTACAGTCTTTGTCACATTAATTGACAGTGAAAGTAATTGTTAGTTGCAGAGAGTTTTTGGCTTTGGCCTCATTGCATCCTTTTCTGACATTTGCGGATTTTTTTTTCTGTTATGGATTCATTAAAAATGACACTAATTGCTACCCATCGCATTCAAATATGACATTAAAAAGTACTGAGAAAAATGGAAATATGCGATGCATTTGGAGTAAAATCCCAAATTCATATTCCTGATCGAATCTGTTGTTTATGAAAGCTGGTCACGTTAAATAATCAAAATCCAAACTCAGTAAAGGTCAAAGAAAAGCAGTAATTTCTCAATACTTGAGTAGCATGAACAAGGAGATATTTGAAGATTTGTTACCTGTTGGTATTTCAGTGGACTCGGGTTATCTATATCTGTATTTGGTTAGTTTTGCTCACTTATTTAATGAATCATAATCTCTTTATTTGCATTGCACTTTTCCAAAGAGGCCACCTACATTCTTATAGAACTGGAGTTAAATCCAGTGTTACGTCCTCTTATCTCGCTACTAATATGAGACTGTAGATGTGCAGTTGTTTCCAGTTGGTTTTTCATTCACACAGATCACTAGTTGAGTTTTTGGGAACACTCTCACCAACCTCCTCAGTGCGGTTTTCACTCAACAACCTCTACCACCTTGAGAAAATCACAAATGTGCTAATTTACAGTTATGAGGGAAATTTCTTCTGTTTAATGCTTCCTGAGTCACTCATTCAAAGTGGTGTGCTCATTATTTATTAACCAACAAAAAGAATAATTGTCGTGAACTGGAGGAGGATGAAAGTCATCTTGGTTTATAGGTGGTTGGGAGTTATCTTGATCTGTTAAACTTGTACACACCATGAAAAACTGACGGTGGTCTGTCCTGTTTTGTAATGAATATTTCCTGGCTTCGCTGTAATGTAAAACCTATTATTAGTGACTTTCTTGTATTTCCAACTTACATAATTTGTCATATTCTAGAGCCTAAAAATTTGCCTTTTCATTGCAAAGAATTTCTAAAAAAATTTTTAAAAAGAGACTCTTTCATACCCAAGTGAACACTGATTTCTACAAAGTAATGTCAAAGTCATGATGTCAACTTCCTGTTCTTCACCAGTCAAAGCATTATGGGAGAATGGCAAAGAGAAAGTCACTGTTTTAAAAAAAATCATATCACATCTAAAGTTCACCAGAAGTCTTGTTGGGAAGCCAACTTGAAGAAGGTCTTTTAGTGTGATAAGAACAAAATAGAATTTGGACACTAAACATTGCACATCTTCACAAACACACCATCCCCATTATGAAGCATGGTGGTGGCAGCATCATGGTTGCAGCATCATGATGTGAAGCATGGTGGTGGCAACATCATGATGTGAAACATTGTGGTGGCAGCATCATTTTACTCATTTTACATTATAGATTTTATTTAATTAGAAGTTTAAATACAATAAAAAGGGAAAACCTTCAGGGGGGGAAACTTGAGCAACCAGTCATTTTGCACTGTACAGTTTTATTTAACTGACATTAGAAATCGGCTTTTACTTTACTTTTGAAAGATTCTTTGGGGTTTTCATATTTTTGTCAAAAAACACAAATTAGATTGACTGTGATTGAATGTGAAAAAGTAATAAAAAGGTAAAACTTCCAATGGGGTGAATAGCAATTTTTTATTTTACATTTAATATTTTAATTAAGATTACTTTGTAGCAATCAGTTTTTCACTTTGACATGAATAGTCTTTTTGGGGGGTAAATGTTTGTTTTAAAAAAAAAAAAAAAAAAAATCAAAATTAGATTGACCATGATTCAATGTTGAAACACAATCAAAGAGGGAAACTCCAAAAAGAGGTAATTCTGGAGCAATCATTAATTTTGCATTTAATATTTTAAGTAATTTACAATATTTTGTGTCACTTTGACACGAAAGAGTCTTTTTGGTAAATGTTTGTTCACAAATGCCACATCAGATTGACCATGATTGAGTGTTTAAATGCAGTAGTAGGGGGAAACAAAATCCATTCAAGGGGTTGAATACTTGAGCAATCATTAATGTTGCATTTTCTTTTTCAACTAAGATTACTTTGCAGAACTTTGTTTTCACTTTGACATGAAAGAGTCTTCTTTTTTTGGTAACTTTTTGTCCGAAAAAAAAGCCAGATTAGATTGACCAGGATTCAATGTTGAAATGCAATAAAAGGGGCAACTTCCAAAGGGGTGAATACTTAATCAATTGCTCATTTTACATTATATATTTTTATTTAATAGACATTACTTTGTAGAAAACTTCTCACTTTGACATGAAAGAGTCTCGTTGGTAACTCTTTTTTTGGTCAAAAGGGCCAAATTAGACTATAATACAATATGTAGAGAAGATGAAGAATTTCAGACAAATCCATTTTCATTTTGACATGAAAGAGTCTTTTTTTGCAAATTTTAACAAAACATGCACATTTTATTGAACACAATTCTATGTTAAATGCAGCAAAAGGGGAAAACTTTCGAGGGGTTGAATGGTTGAGCAACTACTCATTTCACATTATATATTTATAATTAAGATTATTTTGTAGAAATAATTTTACACTTTGAGATCAAAGAGTCGTTTCTTTGACACATTTCTATTTAAAAAAAAAAAAAAAGCCAAATTAGAATGATCATAATTCATTGTTGAAACGCCATAAAATAGGAAAACGTCCAAAGGGGCGAATACTTGAGCAATCATTCATTGTAAATTTGATTGAATTGACATTACTTTGTAGAAATCTGTCATCACTTTGACATTAAATAGTCTTTTTTATGGTAATTTTTTGTCACAACAGCAAAATTAGATTGACAATGATACAATATGTGCAGAAGAATTTAATAGAAATGTACTTTCACTTTGACAAGAAAGAGTCTTTTTCATGGTAATTTTTTGTCAAAACAGCAAAGTTAGATAAGCTATGATACAATATGTAGAGAAGAAGAATTTCACAGAAATCTACTGTCACTTTGACATGAAAGAGTCTTTTTTTTAAATGAATTATTGTCAAAACAGACACATTTTATTGAATATAATTCAATGTTAAAACAAAGTTATAAGGAAAACATTCCAAGGGGGTGAATGCTAGAGCAATCATTCATGTTATATTTATATATATTGTATTCTTAATTGATATTATTTTGTAGAAATCTGTTTTCAGTTTGACATGAAAGAGTCTTTTTTGTAAATTATTGTTGAAGCAGGCAAATTTTTGTTAAAACGAAGTCACAGGGGCAAACTTTTAAGAGGGTGATTGCTTACTCAAGTTGTGGCCACACAGCACATTTTAAAATACTCAAGTGACTGTTGAGAGTTGATAGAAAGTCAAAATGTAAATTCGCTAATGGATCCAGGCTGGCATGGCTTGACACTCGGTGGGCCTGGGAAAAAGTATCCTTCACATGTCAGGGGCTGGTTTACTCGTTTCATACAAATACGTTGCAGTTTGACAACATAAAGAGGATTCATGTTGAAGCGGCCCTTTTGTGTTGCCTCGATACCTGAAAGCTCACTGTGTATTCAGATCCCACACTGCAGCGCTTGGCCTCGGGTTTGATTCTGATCCAGTAAGTGTTTGTTCCACAGCCAGTCAAGAAGTAGGCAGTAGCTTTACTGTAAACACAATTATGCTAACTGTGGCAAGATCCAGCGACCACATGAAGGGAGGTCGACTCTCACGCGAAACACTCGCTCAGGCGCTCTCGCACACTATACTTACTCACTCTCTTACTTGCTCATAAAGTCAAACACGGCACTCATCCGCACCTGCAGTCTCACGGTTTTTCGAACACATATGGACGCACACCTACACATCGTAAACAGCTTCCTCTTGCGGCCGGCGTGATTAGAAAGAGTCCAACGAGGGGTCCGGCCCCCTCACCGCCCCCCGACCACAACAGACCAAACACTCTGCAGGAGGCCTCGGTGTCCAACGCTACCTGCGAAAACACACGTAGCCGAGGAATTCTGAAAGATACTTTCATAGCTCACTGCTGCACGCAAGGTGATTCACACATGCATTCATTTTCATACACACACACTCACTCACACACACACACACACACACACACACACACACACAATGCCCAGTGTCTCACCTCAGGCAAGCATCTGTTTGGTCAGTAGTGTCATTTACAGAATAACACATCATTCTTTCCACTGTGGGAGTGGGCTGGGCTCTCTTTTTGGTTTCAGAGTCACTGTACTGCCTCCAGCCAACACACACTCGCACACAACCAGATTCAACCTTTTCACACACACACACACACACACACACACACACACACACACACACCCTTTTTGCAACCACCACAACTGTTATTCCTCTTAGCAGCGACTTTAAGGGAATCCTCGGCTGGCGCGCTCCGAGGCGACATTAACACTCCGACCTCGCTTCGCTGACCTCAGGCAGGCCAACTGACAGATTTATCTCCATCTCAATTAGTTTAAACAACGTGCAGATTAATTCTGCCAGAGTGGGGAAAAGTTCAGACGTCCCGGCCGAGGAGAGCATCGCTGCTTTGGGCCCCGATGACGCTGAGCAGACGTCGGTCCAGATTGGCTGGATTGTTTATTGAACGTTGTTCGCGGGGCCTGACATTTCCCACAGAGCGGGGCCACATTAGTTCCATTATTTACCATGAAGTCAAGCGAAAAAGGCTGCGTTTAATCAAACAAAGCGCCGGCGAGGATTCTCCGTTTAAGAGGGCACCGCTTCAACTGGAATGTAGCTGCAGACGTCACCGATCTCCAAGGTGACTTCATGTCATTCAGCACGAAAAGAAACCACTCCACAGACTTGTGTTCCAAAAAGAAAAATTCAATTTTCTTTACATTTGTCTTCGTAACCCTCTGAACTTCAGGCAGTTTCTGGGCGCTGCTTTGCTCCTGTCACATTTTTACTCACTGTCGGCTCATTTTTCACTACAATATAAAATCCTGCACCTTTATGGGAACAACACAACCACTACTAGAAGGAGAGAGAACTTAAAATAATGTCTTTTGTGCAGTTTAACACCGTTATAAAGCCATAAATCACAAGAAGAAAGTTGACTTTCTTTGATTACTTGCAAATTATTTCAGTTTTTGTAAATAGTGGCTATACATATGATAGAGATTTTGCTATTTATATTATTACAACACCAACAAATTTTCTCACTCTACTCTGCACATCAGCACTACTAAGATGTTTCACCATGCTGAATGTATCTTCAACCACTTGCTCCTCTGTATGCTGTTTTTGAGCCACGCTACATTTATTTTATAGATCTCAGTCTCTCCGATATGCTTCCGTACTCGTCTCCTCTCTGTTCTGTCTAAACTCGGGCTGCACTTCCTTCACCTCAAAACTCTGTGAATTTTCGTCATGTGACTGTTGGTCACAGCTGAGTCACTCATGGCTTCTCAGCTGTGCTGAGCAGAGCAGATTTTTTGGAAAAAGTTTTTTTCTTTACAGGATCTGGTGCAAACGGTTTATTTTTGGCAAAATTTAAAATGAAACATGTGGAGGAAAGTGATTTTTTTAATTTTTTTTATTTGGTTGATTTTCCCAACAGAACTGCTTTCAGTTTTATTTCAGTTTTATTTATATTGTGCCAACTCATAGCATATGTCCTTTCAAGGCACTTCACATAGGCAGGATACTGAGAAGTCTAGCAAATCCAAACTTTTCTTTCAATCCCCTTTGAGGAAACACTATGCAAGAGTGACACTTGAATACTTCAAGGACCGCTGGAAAGTTGAAAACCTGCCAATTTTAACAGATTTTTTTTGCAGTTTCTGGCTCTTATAAATGATGTCATTTGGCATGTTATTGTCAAGATAATGTCCTTTTATGGGCTGCACAGTGAATCAGCAGTGAGCACTGTTACCTCACAGCTAGAAGATCCCCGGTTCACGTCCCGGCATGGGATCTTTCCGCATGGAGTTTGCATGTTCTACCTGTGCATGTGTGGGTTTTCTCTAGCTTCGTCCCACAGTCACAAAAACATGCTAACGTTAAGTGGTAACTCAAATTGTGTGAATTGGAGTGTGATTGTCTGTATGCGTCGCTCTGTGATAGACTGGTGACCTGTCCAGGGTGTCTCCTGCCTTTGCCCTAACTCCGCTGGATAGACTCCAGCCCTGCTAATGAGGGTTAAGTGGTGTATAGATAATGAAAGGATGGATGGATGTCCCTTTTCAAACCTTTTCTGGCACTCAGAAAGTCACATCTCAATGTGGAAGCTCCCTTCAGAGCTGCTCACAGGGCTCATAAACACCAACTAACAATCTCTCCAGTGCAACTAAACGCTATTATTACTTGTACTGATGCGTCTGACATTTAGCTGATCTGTCTGTCTGTCTGTTTCAGCTGAAGTAAATCTGATTTACATTACATTAAAATGCCTTATTTCACTATTTTCAAACTCATTTTTGTCCACACACTTGTCTGTCGTAACCGAGTGGAGACTAGAAGCTTCTCTGTGCACTGCTGATTAGAAGCTTCCACTGATGCATGTGAGGCCTTTTTTTTTGGAACATCTGTAAATTTTAGCTTCTCAAAAGTGCATTCTCAACCTGTGGGGAACAACTGAGACTTGATAAAACAGCCAACATTCTGCATTTATTGCAAAGACTGTGGCAAAAGCACAACTGAGAACAGAGATTTAGCTATTTTAGCATCGACATTTCATATCTAAGATGTTTCCAAGAAGTGGTGAAGAGTTGGAAATGATAATAGCATTCAATGCCACAAATTATACAAGCAAAGAAGAAGTACGTTTTACTGACTTTAACCAGATTTAGCAAAGACAATCGTGATAAAAAAGACCAAAGCATTGCTTCCTGCTCCTTTACCCTCGTTTGCAATCATTTACATAATCTGTTACCAGTGTACAAAGAAACGAATGAGAACGTTTGATGCATCAGTGCAACCAGTGTAAACAGTCACTGCCCTTTATCTGCATCTTGTAGCATGATGATAAAAATCTATGTCAGAGAACATCGAACATTGTTTGAAAGTGAAACCTCTCGTCTGCAGCATTTCTTCAGAAAGGTCATGAGGCTGAAAGCGCCCACAGACAACCAGGTATTGTCCCGCCGTTGCCTCTCCAGCTTCCTGTGTCAGATGTGGCTTCGACACTGACTCAAACCACAGAGTACCTTTTCAGGGACATAAAGTTACTCTGAATTTGACTCATCTGAAAAAAAAATGTCATGAAAATCACGCAACTCAACATCGTCTGGCTGCAGCTTAAAGGTTCTGATCTCTGGCCGAGCTGCAAAAAATACCATAGAACCGATTGTTTGAGATCTCTGTTTATTTCTCGCATCAGCTGTTTTTCTCCTGAGTGAAATATCAGCTGTGCAAAAGTAAAATCTGCCGTTTTATTCTTCAGATAATTGGCTACTCTTAGACAAAGTGCTGCCATTTTGAAATGCATCTAAATGGGAGGAAAAGGAGAGAGATTATTTGCAGAGAACAATAGCAAAATAGCAGATGTGGTTTTGGGATCCACTGCAGCCATTATCCAAAAGCAATAATCACACAGGGATGAATGCATTTTAAAGCAGGCTAATCTTTACTGACAGTTGCCTCAGCAGGCTAGAATGCAATACAGCTCGACCGCAAAACATTTCAAATCAAAATCTGTCACGTAGCTGTCACCACCGCTGTTGGCTGTTCCTGAGCCTTACAAGTTTCCATCTGCTGCCTTGTTGAAAGCCGTTCTTGGAAACAGAGGAAATCATTAACTGGGGCCGAAGTGGAGAACTAAAGACAAAATACTTGACAGTGTTTTGTTTCCTGGAAGGCAGAAAGATCATGATTAAAATTCATATTTACATCCCAGGGTTGGTTTGCTGTTAACCTTCTGAACCCAAAGCACTTATTTTCTTAAAGTTTCCGACACATTTTTCTTCACTGTGGAATCATTTTTAAGTGCAACATCAAGTCCAGCACCTCTAAGGAAACAGCACAACCATGACTAGAAGGAGGAAGAACTCAGAAATGTCTTTTGTGCAGAATGACACACTTAGAATGGCAGAAATCATTTAAAAAAAATATATATAGAAAGCTGAATTTCTTTGATTATTTGTGTTGCAAAAATTGCAAAAAAAATAGATGCTTTGGTAGTTTTCTGTTTCATTTTTGATGTTTTATGTCATTTTGTGTCCTTTTGTGGTCATTTTGTCTTCACATGCTATAGATATTTATTTAGATAAAAAGTTAGATAAATCACGAAGTAAAAACTAAAGTTTAATGTCTCTGATTTATTTATTTATGGAAGGAAGCTGGAATCAGTATGTACAAAGATTTTCCAGGTGCCCACAGGTGTTAATAATGCTGGAAAATAAAATAATGGCTCTACATACTGCAGATATTTCACTACTTAGATAACTTGTTTTCATGCTTGTCTCATCCCTGCTCTGTGTAAACACTGCCTGCAGTTCATCTGACTTATCCCTGAATTTTTGTTAAGCGACTGTTGATCACAAATGAGTCAATCATGGCTTCATTGTTGTGCTGAAGATTGCAGAATTTTTTGTAATTTACAGAATTTGGTTAATGTAAACAACATGTTTTTGGCAAATTTTTAAAAATATAATATGTAGACTAAAATGATTTTGATGAAATACCATAATTTGGTGTATTGTATTTTGCAGCTTCTGCACAGTTTCTACTGTAGAAAGATGTTTCACCATGCTGAATGTATCTTCCAACAACTTACTCCTCTGTTCACTGTTTGTGAGCCATGCTGCTTTTATTTTATTGATCCATTTTGTTTTATTTTCCTCTCTCTGTAATTACTACCTGTAGTTCAGATTAATAATCCCTGAATTTTTGTCACACAACCGTTGGTCACAGTTGAGTCAGTCATGGTTTATCAGTTGCACCGAGGAGCACAGAATTTTTATTTTATTTTTTTATGAAATCTGGTGCAAACTGCAATTTAAAAAAAAAAAAAAGAAATGTGTGGAATAAAGTGGTTGTGTTTAAATATCTTTTAAAACTTAGTGTGCTTGAGCTGTGACTGAAATAAAAGAGTTTTTTCTGAGAAATATCATTTATCTTTCTGCATTTTTGCAGTTTAAATTTGTGGGTTATGCCAACTTGAAATGACACTTTGCCACGTTAAACTGGTATTCAAAAATCAGCAAAGAGTGAAAAAATTAGCTTTACTCCTCCTTTAGTGTTGTGCATCTGACACCATGTGGTCTGCATTTCTTAATTTTTTTCTGCTACAACTCACTGTTTTTCTCTCTTTTTTTCAGCTTTATTGGCAAGTCAGTAAAGTGATTCTTTGCTCTCAAATTACTTAATTAAAAAAATGCATGCATTTAAGCAAGGACAACAGATTACAGAAGAAAATGAGTATTTTATACAGTTACAAATCTGTGAGTATCTGCAGAGTAAAGAAAAGGAACAAACACGAAGTCTAATGTCAAAATCATGTTTAACATTTTGTGTTTGGGTGAAATTAAGTTGGAAAAATTTTAACTTCAAGTTTTCTTAAAATTACGTTGCAGCAAAGTGTTTATTTGGGAGGAAACAAATGATTTAAGTGTATTTAGAGAGGAAATTCAGGAAGTTGAAAATCTCTTTTCACAGTTTCGGGCTAATAAATAGTCCAATAGTGGCAGTTTAAAAAACAAACAAAAATTCCCCACAGAACCATGACTTTCAAATCAACCTGAAGGTGTTTGGGCTCACAGGGTTTGATATGTATATTACAAGTAAAATCTACAGACACAAATGGATAAAATACTGTAAAATCTATGGAAACGCTGTCTGCAGTTCATCTGAAAAATATTATGTTACTGTTGGTCACAGCTGTCATGGCTTCTTGGATTTTTTATTTTTTTTTTTCAGTTTGTACAGATTCTTGTGATAAAAATGCCACAATCTGGCTGATCGATGATGTAATTAATTAATTAAATAGTGGCAATTATTTAAAAAGAAACTTGACTTTTGAATCTGCCTGTGGCTCAGGGGCCAAATGTATTTATTATAAATGACATCTGCAGGCATGAAGAACTATAAAATATTTCTTGTTTCTGTCTTCCTTATGTGAACACTGCCTGCAGTTCACCCAAATTTTTTAAATTTATTTTTTGTTGCATTACTGTTGGTCACAGCTGAGTCTGTCATGGCTTCTTAGTTGCACTGAGGAAAGCAGATTTTTTTGGTTTGTACAGATTTTGGTGCAAATGGTTTGTTTTTAGATTTTAGATATGAAACATGAAATTAAATGTCACGATTTCAAGCTCGGATTTGGTCAGTTTGACAGAACTAGATGTCACTTATGATGCATGAAATGACTTTACTGCAAACAATTACTACATATATTCAGTATTATCCTGTAAAATTTAACTAAAAGTGATGATAAGGCTTTCACATATACAAATTTCAAACATTCACAGACATTTTGACCTGTTCGGATTAAGTGTAGGACAAAGATGCCCCTTTAAAACTGAATTAACAACTGATTCACAATCATTTCTAACCAAGTGATGACTTCTAGTACATTGTGGGTGAGAAAACTGGGCTAAATTAAGTCAAAAACATAAAAAAGTGACACTTACACACTCACTATAAGAACAACGTAAATGACAATATGCATACATCCAAATCCAACACTAGAAGAAAAATTTTACTGAAACAAAAACTGCTCTAAAACATGAGTATTATATGGTATATAGTACCAATGTAATGTATTCACCCTTCAGATTTGGTTAATTTGACAGAACTAAATGTCACCTGATACATTAAATGACTGTTCAGAAGTTAGAAATCAGTTAGTCAGGCTGATAGATGTGTAATAGTGGCAGTTTTTTTAAAAAAAAAGAAACATGACTTTTGAATCCGCCCGCGGGTTTTGAGGTTTGCTGGGTTACGATAGAGTTGACATTTAGGAGAAAGTGAGACAGTTTTCAAACAAAACTGGTTTTGAAATCTGTCTCGGCTCTAATCTTCTCTCTGAGCACCATGTTTCATTCTGCTGCGCTCGCAAAGCGGCAGGATAATGACCCCGAAAACCTCGCAAATCAGCCCTCGGAGTCTAAATCTATTTCTCAACCCAGGCACTGACGGGCCTTGTTGCGCAAGTGCTTGTCACAGCTGTGCATGTCAGCCGGCAGCGCTCTGGTACCCACATGGCCAGCTTTGCAAGTCAAGCTAAGTCCCCGTGATTTGATTTGTCTCCTCGATAATTGCGACAATTACACACAGCATTAGTCGAGCCCGTCCACCCATTTCTGGTCGCTTTTCCTGCAGGATGAGGCTTTGTACTGTAGGAAATGACGACGCAGTCACGCGAGGTGTTAACGTCTCCGACCTCAGACAGATTTGGTGGATCTTGGACGGACTTGTTTCTGGTAAGAGTCCCTGACGGAGCAGCAGAAGGCCAGGAAACACTCGCTCATACACTCGTCATGTGTCTGCCTGTGTGTGTTTTTGTGTGTCAGAGGGTTTGGCGGTGTGGTTGTGGTGTGGATCTCACTTCTCAGAATATTAATCTGCTTTGATGGTGTTTGTTTCTGTTGCAGATTTATGTTTTTCTATGCGCTTCTGGTCTGCACACAAATAGAAAGGAGGGATACATGTATATAAATAGAGACAGGAAAATAAAGGCTTCTACTCTCCTCACCTTTTCCAAGGTGTGGCCTTGGAGCACCTCAACATCTCTGATTCATCAACCACAGCAAAATTAATACAATTATAACAGAAATTGAATGTGGCAGTGGTTATTTTAATGATCCTTTCAACCACACAAAGGAGTTTGCTGGATGACATTAGGTTAATGCCAAAGAGTTTTGTGGTATTATGAGCATTATAGTGTTTTAAAATTTATGCTTTACTACTGTATTATTGCTATGTATGGTTTGCTTTACTGCAATTAGTGCATAATAGCAGTATTATCCTGTAAAAATTTTAATAAAAGTAATAAATGTGTGCATTTAGAACTGTTACGTTTTTTTCAACAAAACCTCAGGACAAAGATGCCCCTTAAAAACTGTAACCAGACTAAGAGATGTGGAGAGTGATTTACAGTAATTTCTGAACAAGTCACGGCTTGACGTATATTGTACATGAGAAAACTGACCTTAATTCATCAAAAAAAAGCAAAAGTGACACCTGAAGCGGCAGAACCTGGTACTACACATTCAGTAGACAATAATGTCAATAATACTTCAAAATCATCGTGCATCGTGACATGAAGCATGGTGGTGGCAGCATCATGATGTGAAGCATGGTGGTGGCATCATCATACATGAAGCATGGTGGTTGCAGCATCATGATATGAAGCATGGTGGTGGCAGCATCATGATGTGAAGCATGGTGGTGGCAGTATCATGATGTGAAGCATGGTGGTGGCAGCATCATGATGTGAAGCATGGTGGTGGCAGCATCATGATGTGAAACATGGTGGTGGCAGCATCATGATGTGAAGCATGGTGGTGGCATCATCATACATGAAGCATGGTGGTTGCAGCATCATGATATGAAGCATGGTGGTGGCAGCATCGTGACATGAAGCATGGTGGTGGCAGCATCATGATGTGAAACATGGTGGTGGCAGCATCATGATGTGAAGCATGGTGGTGGCATCATCATACATGAAGC
Organism: Amphiprion ocellaris; assembly: GCF_022539595.1. Lineage (NCBI taxonomy): Eukaryota > Metazoa > Chordata > Actinopteri > Pomacentridae > Amphiprion > Amphiprion ocellaris. Next base: position 29,289,798 of record NC_072776.1, on the reverse strand, counting down.
ATGGTGGTGGCAGCATCGTGACATGAAGCATGGTGGTGGCAGCATCATGATGTGAAGCATGGTGGTGGCATCATCATACATGAAGCATGGTGGTTGCAGCATCATGATATGAAGCATGGTGGTGGCAGCATCATGATGTGAAGCATGGTGGTGGCAGTATCATGATGTGAAGCATGGTGGTGGCAGTATCATGATGTGAAGCATGGTGGTGGCAGCATCATGATATGAAGCATGGTGGTGGCAGCATCATGATGTGGAACATGGTGGTGGCAGCATCATAATGTGAAGCATGGTGGTTGCAGCATCATGATATGAAGCATGGTGGTGGCAGCATCATGATGTTAAGCATGGTGGTGGCAGTATCATGATGTGAAGCATGGTGGGGGCAGCGTCATACATGAAGCATGGTGGGGGCAGCGTCATACATGAAGCATGGTGGTGGCAGCATCATGATGTAAAACATTTTGGTGACATCATGATATGAAGCATGGTGGTTGCAGCATCATGATATGAAGCATGGTGGTGGCAGTATCATGATGTGAAGCATGGTGGTTGCAGCATCATGATATGAAGCATGGTGGTGGCAGCATCATAATGTGAAGCATGGTGGTTGCAGCATCATGATATGAAGCATGGTGGTGGCAGCATCATGATGTTAAGCATGGTGGTGGCAGTATCATGATGTGAAGCATGGTGGGGGCAGCGTCATACATGAAGCATGGTGGTGGCAGCATCATGATGTAAAACATTTTGGTGACATCATGATATGAAGCATGGTGGTGGCAGCATCATGATATGAAGCATGGTGGTGGCAGCATCATGATATGAAGCATGGTGGTGGCAGCATCATGATATGAAGCATGGTGGTGGCAGTATCATGATGTGGGGTTTCTTCTTAGCAGCAGGTCCTCGAAGGCTTGTAAAGGCAGAAGGTAAAATGAATGCAGCAAAGTCTAGAGAAATCCTGGAGGACAACCTGATGCAGTCTGCAAGAAAACTAAGACTTTGGAGTAGATTTATTTTCCAGAAAGAGAATGAAGTGAAACAAGCAGACAAAACTACACAGAAATGGTGAATTGACAACAAGGTGAATGTTGTGGAGTTGCTTTGTCGGAGCAAAGACCTCAATCCAACTGAGAATTAGAGACTTGAAACGAGCTGTTTACTCATAATCCATGTGCAACCTGACAGAGATTAAACAAAGAACTCTGACATGAGGGAGTCTTTTTTTTGTGCATTTTTGTCAAAAAAAGTCACAATAAATTGATTTTGAAACACAATTAAAGGGGAAAACTTCCAAAGTGGATGAAAACGTTTTATATACCCTGTACATTCACATTCATACACCTGTTAAATCCAAATAGCTTTCACTTTAACGGAGCTTCTACGGATTACCGGGAAAAGTCTTATTGAAATAAACAAACTCTTTAACAAGAGCGTCCCGGCCAAGACAGGCAGCGGCACCATTTAACAGGCTACAGACACAGAACTATTTAAAAGAGGTTTACATAAAGCTTAACGGTGCATTACAGTATAATAAAATCACCAAACTATATGTCATAAGGCATCAGCGTCAATGACCCTGCAGTGTCAATGTGAGTCAGTCGTAGCGTGTTCAGCTCAATGTTCCTCCAAATCGTATAAACTTGCTTTGAATCCATTTAGTGAGATCAGCTCTTTAGGATTCGGGCAGTTTTGCAACTGATTCCAAGCAAAGAGGGCAGCTTAACTTAAATGCCCTTTTCCCCAGTTCACTCCGTCCTCTGGGAGCAGGTTACAGAAATAAGTTCTGTGGGTAAAGACAATGGTTTTCCATATTTTTCTGACGGATAAAGATCTGTACATATGAAGAATGCAGACCAAGACAAGCTTTGTAAATAACAACATACCAATGACTCAGAAAACAGGAGCTCAGTCGATCACCAACACCCACCATGAATCCTTAACAAACATGAAGCAGAATCATTTAAAAATGTCAGCAACTTTTTTGCATCAGCTGGAAAGCAAAAACACACAAAAAAATATTTTTTATTTAATTGTAAATAAATTCAGACATCAAGGGGTTAATACAGCATCCAGACAGGCTGTGATTTAGTGCAACAATGGAAGCGTTGGTGGTGAAATCTGTGTCTCTTCGTACATTTTTTCATTAATTAGTTAATTGAGAAAATAGTGACCAATCAATCAACAATGAAAATAGTTCATAGTTGCAGTACTAAAGTGCCGTTGATTTAAAGTTAAAGAGCAAACATCACAATGTGCTTCTAAAAAAAAGACAAAACCACAACAGAAAGAGGAGCAGAAACCATAAACTGAGATTTAAAGCTGTAGAGAAGTATGTATATAAATCACACATGCAGAACTGGATTTATCTGTAATACAAGAGATTAAAATATAATTAATTTAATTGGCTCATTGGTACAAGATTTAGTAGCAACCCCATTTACACAATCAGAGAACAATTAAAAAAAATAGTATAAGAAATGTACAAATATAAAAATACATTAAAAATATGTTCAAGTGTACAATGTAATAATGTTTTTTTATTAAGATTAGTAATGTATTGTGAATTTATACATACACACACTGTAAATATACCTATACACCCTATATATATATATATATATATATATATATATATATATATATATATATATATATATATATATATATATATATATATATATAGTGTGTGGATATACATGATGCTGCCCACCATGCAATATACCTGTTATTCAGTTTAAGAATTATGTGTATACATAATAATGTGGCATATAAATGTCACATCCCAGATATAGAATATCAGAACCAGGATATTATTGTCCATACAACCCTATAAAAGATGATTCCTGCAGGGTGAACTCTCCCCAGGAAAGAGTTTGTTTGAAATAACATGGAAAACCTTCCACACCCATCCACTAGAAATCTGCACAAGTGTCTCCATTTTCCCCTCAGACAGACCCTCACACAGAGACAGCAGTCTACTGCCCTAAATATCTGATTTAGACAAACAATAACCACACAAATAAACACAGCAAAGGGACAGAAGGGAGGGCAGACAGTGAACACAATTTCAAAACTCATCAGCATTCTTAACAGAAAGTATTTGCATAATGTCGCCAATCTAGTACTGGTGAAATGAGACCGCAAGAAAATATACATCACAATTATGCTGTAACATTTGTGATTTATTGTATGAGATGGATTCGGTGGAACGAGGCTCTTTGTGCAGAGCAGTTGGACAGACGGAGTCTTCGGAGACCTGTTTTTGGTAGGAAGACCATAATTGCTTTGCATTGGCTCTTGCGCAAATGTAGCCGGCTACAGTATGCTGAGAAAGCATTATAGTGTGTGTGTGTCCGTTTGGGGGTGTGTGTGTGTGTGTGTGTGTGTGTGTGTGTGTGTGTTTTGTTGTGCAGTCTCCTGACTTGATGAAGTGGGTCCACTGAGCCAAAGCGTTGCTGAGAGTTCAGAGTCATCAGTGAGGATCCTAGTGAGACAGCAGGCGACCACAGGTTTGGTCAGGACATGGTCAAGCCTGGGTCAGGGCAGGGTCCGAGGGGAACGGCTATATTAAGTCACTGAGTTTGTTTCAGGGAATGTTTTTAGGGAAAGGAGCTGACCCATGTTTTTGGGTTCATTGTACTGTAAGTTGTTTGTGCTATTCTTTCTCCTGCTCCTGGGCTGCCTTTCGATCTCGCAAATCATTTAGAATTTCAGGGTGAGCGATTCTGGACGTTTGGAAATGTTATCAGGCTTCTGTACAAGAGTATTTGTGCAGTTCTAAATCTTTCTGAATCATTTCTGCTTTCACCGCAGAAACTGGGCAAATTGTTTTCCCACAGAGGTTTTTTTTTTCGTCTTCCATTAATCCTTCATAATGTGCAGCCTGATATGGAATGTTTCTGCTGTGCCACACCGCTGTTACACAGGGAGAAATTAGCCTTGTTTCAACACAGGAGATGACAGCAGGGTAATTTGTCATCTTTCTCTGTTTTAATTGAACTCCTTTTTAGCCACATTTTCATATAATAAATGCAACAAAAATGCGGTTTTCTTTTCTGACTCATAGAAAAAGTTTTTTTTTTTAAAAATCTTGTTTCTGTTGTTATTGTTGCCATTGAATTAATCCACACCCAGGTCAGGTGTGGCTGACAAAGAGCAGATAACCTGATATACACTGTTTTATAGAAGGATAAATTAACCCTCTGAACCCCAAACGGAAGTGTTTTTCTTTTGTTCCTGCCACAATTTTTCCTCAGTGTGAGCTTATTTTTCACAGCAGTATAAAGTTCTGCACCTCTATGGAAACAGCAACACCATGACTAGACGTAGGGAGAACTGAAGAATGTCTTTAAAACAGTATGACACAATTAGAATGTCATAAATCATAAAAAAAATGAAATAATTAAAGTTGAATTTCTTTAATTTATTTTACAAAAAAAAATAATCCTGGAATCACATGCACAAAAGCTCTACATGCTATGAATATTTTACTATTCACATTTTTATTTGTGTCCTCATTGCTATGCCTGCACACACAGCCTGCAGTTCAGCCAAAAAAAAAAATCCCAAATTTTTGTTTGGTGACTGTTGGTCAAACCTGAGTCACTCAGTGTTTTAGTTGCAGTGAGGAGTGTAGAATTTTTATTTTTATTTATTTTTTTTTTTTTTTACAGAATGTGGTTATTGCAAACTATTTATTTTTGGCATTTTTAAAAACTGAGACATGTAGAATAAAGCTGTATTTATTAAATCTCATGATTTGAAGCCTAGGTTTAGTACATTTATCCAAAGGATGTGTGACTAATGCCGGAAACTGGAATCACGAAATTCTTTCAGTTTTTACAGTTTCTGGCTAAAATAATTGGTGCATTTGTGGTGGTAAGAAGTTACCATGCCTTTCAAATCCACCACCTGGTTTTGGGGTTCAGGTGGTTAAAATGCAGGTTCTTTCAAATGACATAAATGACAATGAAAAAGACAAGAATGAGCTGTTGTCATTCTGGATTCTGCCATGTTTGTAGGGCCACTTCAATGTCCACAACTCCACCATTTGTCACCTAAGAAATCGTGTCAGACGGCATTGTACAACAGACAATCTGCCACATCATCTTGAGAATACCTAGTAATTGGCAGCGTTATCAATCTACAGTCAATTAATCATTAAAACAGATGAAGTACAGTACAGTGAACCTTATCCTAAATGCCTATAAAGCCATATATAACAGCAGAGGAGTGGTTGTGTTAGCCCCTTCCCATAATAAAGTCATTCTCTTAAACTCTGGTTTATCTTGAGTACATGAGTGCAGCCATAAAGTCATTAACCTAAAAGTCTTTGTCATGGTGTCCCTTGCTAGCTTAACCCTCACAATGGTGTCTGCTTTCCAATACAAAACTGCCTGTATAGTGTGAGAGACTGCTTCCTCTTGTTGTTAGAGTAATAAAACACAGAGGGCAGCCCACATAGGTGTAGGACTTATGGCATAGGATTTGCCACTGACAAGATACATCTGTGTTTTTGTAATCATTGAAATTGATAAAGAACAGTAATTATAATTCCATATTTTTAGAGCTGTTTGTACTACAGACACATAGTTGAATTAGCCCTTTGGCTACAGTAACACCATCCCTTTAGACCCTAGCCAGCAGTCATTAACCACCACAAAAGACTTTGTCTTGATGCCGTGTTGCTAGCTAGCAACTACCTTTGTGTGTCACTACTGTGTTTAACTGAAACGGACTGTTGTCGTCTGTCTCATTAAACAAAAAGAGGCCCCACCTGGTGGTGCAACCAGTTACTACAGCAAATCTACAGTGCATTTTTTGACATGCACATCCTTATCATCTTCTACCTTCTTGGCTAATATATTTAATCAATCAAACTATCAATCAGTAACATCCCTACACTCCAGACTTGCCACCCATCTTACATCTGTGGGATACTCTAGATGTGCGACAATGTCCGACAGCTTCACCAGGACCTTCAAAAAAAAAAAAAAAAAAAAAAAAGGGACAACAATTCACAAGCAGCATCGACAACAACATGAACTCTATGGCCAGACGTCTCATGACGTCTACTCTGTGTGTTGGAAGAACAAATACCTACGTCCCTACGTTTGAAAAGAATGGATAGAATTTAATGAAATATCCCATGCTGTGTTTGTATTTTTCTTCGGTATATTTGAGCTGCATTGCATAATTCCAGCTACCAAACGGCGAGCACTGTTATCTCTAAAAATATGCAGTGTGTCAGTGCAACAACCAGCTGTGTGCTTCATGTGCACATTTGCATCCCGTGGGATTTTCCCAAACTTCTTTCCCAGACTCGAGGACAGCTCGTGTACATTACTCGCTGCAGTACAGTAGGCAAAATGCTCATCCATTCATGAGGAGGACCTCCAGTGTTGTCCTAACCTCCCATTACACGCCATCAATCTGTCACCGTCACAGCCTTGTTACTGTAAGGTCTGTTCCACTTGAAACAAGCCTCTAATTACACTCCCAGTCAACTCCCACTGGACCACATACTGTACGCTGCGCTAACCAGCCACACTGCACTGTAGGTCTGCATCCATAGTCGCTGTGCAAACGTTGTCGTCTCACTTGGCCTTTCCCAAAACTCCACTCAGAATAGCATATAGGACAACACACATTAACACCCTCCTCAACAGGCTGATGATTGAAACAACATATGAAAAGTCGACCACCGTTTTCTATGTTTGGCTCTCTAAGGATATGAAGACTGGTTAAACAGAACAAACAACTCTCTCTATGTCTTTTTTTTGTTGCCATGTTTCTCTCGGCCTAAAGAGTGGGAATTGACACAGTGGCCCTGAAATGATTAGTGGTTTAAGTCATTTTCATCCCACCGCATGTGTGTTAGTGTGTGTTTGTTTGTGCCTGAGTGTAAGCAATAAAATAGGCACCGGGCAAACCAATCTGTGGGTGGAGGAAACTTAGAACCAAAGCGATGATGACATTGCCTTTGGTCGCCCTGTTGACAGTTGCTAAGCTGGAAAGATGTTATTTTGGCTTTCTTGCATGAGGGGTAAATTGCGAGAACACGTGTTTCTCCAGTATCAGCAGAACATGTTGACCTTGTGTGAAGCTTTTGTCGCAGCGTGCATGTGTGCGAGCGTGAACCCGGCAGCCTTTAACCTCTGTTTAACCGCCTCGAGTATTTGCATCTTTTAAGGACCTGAACTTGTAAACCTGCCTTAATGCCGAAGATTAGCCTGGAGTCTGCCATTATAAACAGGGTGACTCACGTTCATTAGAAGTGAATGGATGCACAAATCAGTCTGAGGTCAGGGCACCGGCGATTAAAAAACACCCGTTGACAGAGCAGCTCCCCGTCACCGCTTCTGTTATTCTTGATCCCCGCACAGCCGCCTACCGTTTGTGGGAACTTTGCTATAAATGCAACAAGGCCAAAAGGTTCTCGTTTTATTTCCTAGGGTTATGTCGTATTTCTTATGGATTTTTAGCCGTGAAACTGCACTTGGACGCATCCGAGCACCAAAAGATTCAGCGAAAACAGATGAGCATGTATTATCTTACTGTTCTGCATTTTCTGAGATGTCACAGCGTTATGAATTAGCCCATAAATCATCATTACGAGGGTAATATCTGCGCTCTGACCCCGGTTTCATCTGTGTAATGGGTGCTGGATGAGACGAGGCCTGTGTAACGCGAGACATAAAATATGGACCACACAGGAAACCGGGGAGGACGAGGAGCCACAAACTCTGCATACTTTTGCTTCAGGATCCGTCGCATCGCTCCAAACTCCAAACATGACCTCCTCATGTTTACTGTTCATGTGGTTTCTTGTGTCTTATCAGGCTCGTGTAAGAGTATTTTTTTGGACTATGTTGCAGATGCTGATGATTTATTTATTTTGAAAAATTATTATATACACTGAATAGGTGTGTAACTGTACACTGTAAAAAAAAAAAAAACAATTGCTGGGAAACTGTCAGGAAGTGGGCTGGAAAAAATATGTAAATAGAAAAATGATGGAATAATGTAACATTCAAACACTGGGGAAAACACGGTAAAAATAAGAGCAAATATGAGTAAAATGACTTTAAATACAGTAAAACTGCAGTTTTACAGTCACAATATGAATGAAGAATACAATATTAGTAAAACATAGTGCAAGTTGATTTGGACATTATTTACAGTTTTACTTTTAAAATTTTTTTTACAGTCAATGTATAAAAAATACTTTTTTTCAATGTGATTTACCAAATTTAACATTATAGACTAAATCTATGAAATACCAGTTTAAATTAACTGGTAAAAATGTTCCCATTTTTCAAACCTGAATATACTTAATTTTTACTTATTTTTTTCTACATAATTTATTACATTATTTACAGTTTTGGCCTTATTTTTCTTACAGTCAACATGTAAATTAATCCTTATTTTCTGTGATTTTACTATATATGCTCTGTAATTTCACAAAACAGGGCAAATCTGGAAAATAACAGTTTCAGTTCATTATTAAATTATTTACCATTTTCCTTAAAATACATAACTTTCTTAATAAATAGCGAAAACTATCTGTAATATAATATTTTCGCAGACTTGGTTACAGTAAAACGAGTGTAATTTTATGGTCAAATGTTAGAATAGAATGAATTATCATCACTATACCACATCAGTTACCAAAATGCATCTTTTAATGCCACAGTTTGGCCTTTTTTCTTTCAATTAACTTTTTTTTCTCTTTTTGGACAGACAAGGAGGGAAAATCTGTAAAGTAACAGTCTAAAATAATTTATTATTTTAAAATTCATAATATTCATACTTTTTTATTTCAGATAGGCAACAATCTGTAAAATAACAATATTTTTGCTCTTTTAATTGCAATTTGCACTAGTGTATTTTTACTGTCCAACATTTTAAAAGAAGAAATTACAAGTTTTGCCCTATTTCCTTGTGGAGAACATGTAAAGTAATACTTTTTTGTGATTTTATTGATTGTCATCTGTAATATAACAAAACGGAGGAAAACTGGACAATAACATTAAACTGTTCAAAAAAAAAATACAGTTGAAAGCTGTTATAAACTTTCATTTTTCTTCCAATGTACTAAAAGTAAAGTGGTGTTTCACCTTGTTCCAGGGATCTTGGAAAAGCTGCCAGGCTTCTGTTGTGGATTTATTCTGTTTCACCGTCTTCTATGTCTACATGTAATCCCAGACTGACATCCCAGACATGATGATGAGATCAGGGCTTGGTTTCCACTGTATCATCTGCTGCAGTATTTCTTCTTTTGGCTCGAGATGCTTTATGACTCTGGCTGAATGTTTTGATCAGTGCTTTGCTGCAGAAAGAATTTTAAATGATCAGAGGCTTCCATGACGGAAGAGGAATCTAAACATCAAAACCCCCTGTAACTTCTACATGGTGCTAGAGATGTCCCGATCAAGTTAATTAATATTTATCATTTAATACGTAGTATCTACTTATAACTGTTTTTGTTGATAATACACATTCAATTGTTGTAGATCACCTGTAGTTTTGTACTGTACAACCAGTGGAGGTGTTTCGTTCCATGTTGGCAAATGGAGAGCATTGTGAGGGTTTAGCTAGTAAAGGGGCACCATAACAAAGACTTACATGACCTTTAATGACATCAGACCAGTGCAGAAGCACATTTGTAGCTCTGTGGGATTTTCCAGACTTCTTTCCCAAAGGTGGGTAGTTCCATGTTTGCAAATAGAGAACAGAGTGAGGTTTTACTGAATAAGGGGGACCATGACAAAGTCTTCTGTGACACTTAATAAGCCAATGCATCGACATTAATTTAAGTGCTGTGGCAATGGTTTCGCATACCAGCGACATATGATATAGTTGGTACAAGGGCACAATGACGAAGTCCTCTGTGATGCTTAGTGACGACCAACTAGCACAGAAGTGTTATACAAATATTATTGTGGCTTTTAAGGGTGTTAAGGGTGTCTTCTGTGATGCTTAATGACGTCCAACCGGCACACAAGTATCATACAAGTATCTTTTTGTGTGCTAACCCAACCAGTGGTTTTACAAGATCTGGCTTAAATTTCTGCTGATACTGATCAATTAAAATAGCTGGGATCCTCTTAGCTACCAGCGGAGGCAGCCAGTTCCATATTGACAAGCAGATTGCACTGTAGGGGTAGTAAAAGGGCACCATGAAAAAGTCTTCTGTGGCACTTAATGACGTCTGACCAGCACACAAGTGTTATTTTAGGTGAAGACAATAACTTTACATCGCAGTGGCACATGAAACAACTGTTTTTGCAGCTTTTTCATGTACTTGACTTCACTTTTTGCCAATACAGATCAATTAAAAGCATGTTACATCCTTGCATGTTACTACAAATTTAGAGTTCTAGGCCGTACATGAACACACGGATGAGGAGTGCCTTCGCTGCCCTCCTTGTGGAGCCAGTTTCCCCTGAGGAAGCAAAGTGACTCAGTTGTGGTTTGACATTGTTTGCGAGTACATATTGTGTATATGTGTGTGAGAACCAGAGGAAAGAGGGAGGGAACGCACAACGGCAACGGCAGCAGCGTCTGTATGCGCATCGCATGCTGGCATTCCTGTGTGCGTCTATTTGTGTGCTCAAACATTTTCAAGTGATTACACGATGGAGCTGCATGGACTGGCATGCTGTTCCCAGGTCAGCCTGAGGTTTCTCCTGAAATATTCCTCCCATTCCTCACTGCAGGACATGTTTATGACAGTTGGTACAGACTGCTACGCCCCGTATGTAAAGTCTGAGAGCAGTAATGCAGGGTGCTGTCAAAACCAGACAGCACAGAGCAGGACTTGTCTGCTGGACGCAGAAATACTTTGAATGTAGGCCGCAATCAGTCAGCTACAACCTAAATAATTTAAAGGGTCAGTGCATGAATCACACAAAAAAACAAACATATTTACTTGCTTGCAGCTAGCGATGCAGATAGTTTTGGTTTTTATGTGCTGAAGTGTTGAAATATCCTCCTGTGAGTTTTCTTGTCACCACCCCCGACGCAATGATGGAGGTGCCTGGAATTCTGTTTTTGTGGTGTTCAAAGTGTTGAAAAATTACAATTGAAAAACTTTAGAGGTACATCTATTTGTAGAAAGAATGCCTCGGTCGCTCTGGATAATCCACAGACCTCAATCCGAACAGTTTTCGTTGGACCTACTTTCTACTAAAGAAATAGTCCCAGTGAAGCTGTCCAGTGAGGTCTGTGGATTAGCCAGTGCAACCAGGACATTGTTTCTGGGAACAACCGTTGCTGCTGATGTTTTTCAAATGTCATGTTTTTCCACTTCTGTGTGTTGTGGTGGAAGTGTAAGAGGCTGATATCTTAAGAACTGGACTCTAAGACCTAGAAAACCTGCTATTATCTGCACGGATGGACATCGCTACGCTACAGGAACCCATTCAAAACCAACATATTAGCAGACTACTGGCTCTTTTCTGGTACTTTGAAGAACTTATTCAGGATGGAAACTTTCTCTCTGTCACTTAAACATGTTGTATTAACCCTGTGAACTCCATGCAGCAGTTTCTGGGTGGTTTTTCTTTGCTCCCGTCACATTTTTTCCTCACTGTGGGGTCATTTTTCACTGCAGTATAAACTTCTGCACATCCATGGAAAAAGCACAATCATAGCTAGACGGAAATACAACTCAGAAATGTCTTTTGTGCAGAATGACAGTTAGTGACAGAAATCATCCAAAAGATTAAAAAATCTGAATTTGTTTGATTATTTGTTCCACAAAAAATGCAAAAAAATTGATATTTTGATAGTTTTCTGTTGTGTTTTTGATGTTTTATGTCATTTTGTGGTCATTTTCTGTCCGTATCCTATAGATTTTTAACAATTTACTCATGCATAACTTTCATGACCTTTTTCTCTCTACTCTTCTATCAACTTGCTCCTCTGTTTTTGAGCCATGCTGCTTTTATTTTATTGATCCAGTACATTGTATTTTTCCTCTGTCTTCCCTTCATCTCCGCTCTGCTTTGTGGAAACACTGCATGCAGTTCAACTGAGAAGTCTTAGAATTTTTGTCACCTCAATGTTGGCCGCAGCTTCGTCAGTCATGGCTTTACAATTTCAATAAGAAGCACAGTTTTTTCAGTTTTTACAGTTTCTTACTCAGATAAATGATGTAATTTTGGTGATTTTTTAAAGAAAGCACACCTTTGAAATGCACTAGCAGGTTTAGGGGTTCAGAAGGTTAAATTAAGTCATCTTCTTTTGCTGTTTAATAAGGTTCTGTTTATTTAATCTGTTCTTCAGATTCTTAACATCAGGTGTGAGCAGTTAAGAATAGTTTTAGCAGCATTTTGGATAAAACCCTTCAATCATTTCAGCGATAAGTCAACTGTTGACTGTAAAACAAAGGGTTCAAAGTTTTTTTGTGTGGAAAAACTGATTTGTGGAGATGATAACTCCACTTTGTTAAACCCACATACTGGTCTTGTATACTGCTGTGACTGCTGGGATCTTAAATCTTATCTTTCTTTGTAGCTTTGCTGCTGATTCACCTTCGCTGACCTGCACACAGTGATTTTCTGGCAGTCAGTGTGTGACTTTGACATCACTGGTCACACATGAGCTCATGCAGTAACTGGGTGCGCCATAGCCTTTCAAATAAGCGATCTCTAGAGCTGTAAAAACAAATGGGGGTGATTTCCGACATATCAAGATACTTTATGCTTCTCAAACCGATATTTAATATTCTCCAGAGCTGCGGGGTTGAGTGTGACTGTCGGGGTGTATCTGAAGTGGACATATTTCAGCGTATTTTTCACCCAGAAGTTTTGGGGTGTGTGTGAGCAACACTCCAGCTCGAGGTGACCTCATTCTCAGTGTGAACCACCCTCTGGGAATCCCCCGACTCTCAGCCTCACACATGTTTGCAGGCCTCTGCATCCATGCCTGTGTGATTCTGAGCCATGCGCTGAGGTAATGGTCGTCCTCGCGGGACGGTTCATCCTCAGACAGCCGCTGGGTGGTCGCAAGACTTCACAGTGACAATAGCCTGAAGGTGGAACAAACACAGGGAAATGAAGCTTTAAATGCTGCTGCTGTAAGAGTAAAATATGCACTGTTAAAAGCTAATCCTGTTAATAAAAAAAAGTTTGAAAATCTCGCAGCAAGGGTGTCTGAAAAAAGGTGGAATCTGTAAAATAATACTTTGAAAAATGATTTACTATTTTTCAGTCTTTCATTTTTCAACAGATAAAAAATAAATATAAAACTTTTTTCTAATTTAAATATCCTAACAATAGTGTCATTTCACTGTCAAACATTGTAAAATAACAAATTGCCATTTGCAAAAATAGAGATTTCTGACAGACTATGTACATTGTTGGCAATATTTTTTTCTGTCAACATCAAAAAATCTGTAAAATTAAAAGTACATTTTTTAAAACCGTCTTTCAATCTTTCATTTTTCAAGATCTTTAAAATAACAGGATTTTTAAAAAACAATTTAAATACTTAAAAAACACTGTCATTTCATCGTCCAGTGCAGATTTTTAATGGGAATGTTGTGTACAGTTTTAGCTGTCAGTTAACTGTCAATTTGTAAATGAATACTTTTTCTGTGATTTTACTCAGTATTATCTGTAATATAAAAAAAAAACAAGGGCAATCTGTAAAATAACAGGTTTATTTAAAAAAATAAACAAAAATTTTTCATATTCCAGTATTTGTAAAATAATACTTTTTACTGATTTAAATAGAGTAGAAAATGTGTAATTTGTGTTCAGTTGCTGTAGAAAAGTGCCAAAAATACCATCTATAAAAATACAGTTTTTTGATGCAGATTTTCATTAAATTAATATTTTAGGTCTGTGATTTTACTAAATATTACCTGTAATTTAACAAAATGACAAACACAGCAGTTTTTAAAAAAATACTATTTTTTAAATCTTTCATTTTTCAATAAAAAATGCGAAATAATGAATCAACTTGTGTAGAAATATTTGTTTTGGTTAAGGGTGTTATTTACAATTTCTTCTTGTTTTTTTTTTTTTTAACAGTTAACGCATAAATTGCACTTTTGTTCTTGGGATTTTGTCTGCAATTCAACACAACAGGAGGAGTTTTAATATATATAATTATTCTTTTAAATAATGGCAAACATTTATAAAATAATGCTGTTTTTGTTGATTTAAACACTGTTAAAAAATAATGTATTTATAGGCCACTCATTGTAAAAGGATGAATTGCAATTTTTAGAAATCCAGATTTTACAGTTACATGTATATAAACTAGGGCTGCACAGTGGCTCACTGGTTCATGTCCGGGCCTGGGACTGGCATCTTTCTGAATGGAGTTTGCATGTTCTCCCTGTGCTTGCGTGGGTTTTCTCGGGGTACTCCAGCTTCCTCCCACAGCCCAAAAACAATTGATAATTCTGAATTGTCTGTAGGTGTGAATGTGAGTGTGATTGTTTGTCTCTATATGTAGCCCTTTGGTGGACTGGTGACCTGTCAGTCAGCTGGGATAAACTCCAGCCTAATGAGGATTAAGTGGTGTATAGATACTGGATGCATGGATGTAAATTAATACTTTATATATGATCTTATTGTTGTCTGCAATTTAACAAAAGAGGGATGATCTGTAAATCATCGGTAAACTGTAAAAAAAAATTACACTCAAATTTAATTTTTTAGAGTGCATTAAACTGAAGCTAATTCCTTAAACAGACTAAAATGTTTGCTTTCGCTCTCAAATCCACAGTGAGGAGCTCAGCTGCGATGGTTTTCACAGCTGTGAGGCCTGACAGAGATGCATGTAGGTAATAAATGCAAGTTAAAGCCTTTGAGTTTATTCAAATAAATTCCACTTTGTTTTGATCTCACTGGAGTCCATTTATCACACGCACACACACACCAACAGACGGAAACGGAAGAGCTGAGTATTAGCATGAGAGTGAAAAGGCAGTTCATCCTGTGCATTGACTCATCTGAGTTCAACAATAACAGAGTACCAGCACCGGCCAGCAGACAGGAAAGGATCAGTATCCTTCACTCCGCTGGGACTGCTGTGGGTGTTTTTGTGTGTTTACCTCCACGTGTGTCGGCGCTCTACATGTGTGTCAAACATGTGTTTGTTTTGTGCAGTTTGGATGTTGTGCAAGCAAAAACCTCCAGCTTTGAAGCTCTGGGAAAGAGTCGGTTTCCTCCTGCACCTGCCTCCTTCTTTCTCTCTCCTGCTGGACCAACCAAAGCTCCTCCTGATCCTTAGTCGAGTCTTTGTGTAAAAACTATTGTTCACATGCAGGACAAGAAACTTGCAGCGCCTACAGGCCAAAGTAGGTCACTTGTCAGGGCCAGAATGACTCATATGAGCCTTTTAGAAGCTGCTGTGGTTGAGGTCTGACTAAAACTACAAGGGTGAAGCTGAGCTGAGGGTGAGTCGCTGTTTAGGAAACCACCTGACAGATAGATACTAATCAGACACGAAGGACAAATCCCTCTTCAAGACATTTACAATGATTTGTTCAGACAAGTACAACTAAGGGACAGCAGAGAGAAGCTGTGAACAAGGGGTGGTAATGATTAATCTGTAAGAACTTAGGCAATTAAAAAAACATTAACGATAATAAAATTGTGCGTGTTGATTACTTTTTGAAGAAAACAAATTCATTTCTGGTTTTTCGTATGTTTCTAATCAATCAATCTTTATTTGCCTATATGTTACTGCTTCATTGTCTCTCCTTTTCAGCCAAACAATCATATGTTAAATGGGGCGGGACTTGTCACCATGGTAGCCCAAAAAATGGAGGAGAAGCGTGTAGTGCATGTAGTGAAAAGGTCGTATTTTAACCAAAACCATGATGTTTTTCCTCGCGCTAACAAAATTATTTTGCTCTCTAACATTAACTAAACTTTTAAGTTGTAAAATCATTCAATAAAGCGTGATATTTACTTGAACATAATCTTTTAGTTTTGGTGCCTAAGCCAAACTAGAAAGCAAGCGAAAACCAAAAGCGAACAAAAGAAAGCAAAATTTGATTCACAGGATGCAAACTCTGCTGTCCTCCAGATTTTGTTGCTTTTTCAAACTGACCGACTTTCCCACCACATGAGAGATCACAGATTCCACTCATAGCTTCAGAATATATTTAAGAATTAAGCTTAGTTGTATAGGTATGTAATTTTGAGGAGACTAGGTTCAAAGATGTAGGACATGCATGTCAGGAAATGTGTTGTAGATCAGCTGTGTACCTTTTGGAGCCTTTTTCTGTTTTACACTGTAGAGACCCATGGAGGCATCCATTGGATTGCATTGTGGGAGTCTGGCTAGCAAGGGGCACCATGAGAAAGACTTCTGTGACACTTAATGACCTCCAGCTTAAGGAAGTTCAAGCTAGCTGACAAGCAGAAAACATTGTGGGGGTTTAGCTAGCAAGGGGCACCATGACAAAGACTTCTGTGGTGGTTAATGGTTGCCACTTAGCATATAGATATTAAAGTCTACATTAATGAAGGTGAGTGGCTAATCAAGCTGCTTCTGCTGTGAATTCCGGGTGTATGTGTTTAATAAAAACACTATAATCATATATAGTAATATCCACTATACTTGATTAATTTTTTTTATTTTTTACAATTATTGGATTATTGATTGATAACGCTGCCAACTGTCAGTTGAGAAAATTTGCTTCCCTGCTGTAAAGAGGGCATTGACACGCTACCTTTTTAGTTCATACATGTTACGTGAATTATGAGTGGTGGTTTACTGCACAGTCAAATCTTTCTAGGTCTTTAGTTGGAGTGCTTTTTGGTTGTTTCTGTGCAAATATGTGATCTGCTTTTGCTTGTTCAAGAACAGCACAATCTCTAACTGCATTGTATTACTTTTCAGATTTTTGTGAAGGGCTGCAGCTAAAGTTTATTTCCATTGTTGATCAGTCTGTTAATGATTTTTTCAATTAGTCTTCATGTCAGAAAATGGTGAAAAATGTTGATTAATGTTTGTAGACCAAGATCAAAACAAGAAAAACAAAATGCAATTTTTAATGTAGAAAAAACTTCTTCACACCACTACAACTAATGAATTATTCCCATTGTTGATCAATATGTAGATCATTTTCTTGATCAATAAATTACTTATTTGGTCTGAAAATGCCCACAGCCCAAAGACATTCAGTAGAAACCAGAAAATATCCACATTTCAGAAGATAGACTCTGGGAATTTAGACTTTTCTGTTCTTAAAAAGTTATTAATCGATTACTAAAACAACCGGTGATTGATTTAATAATTGACAATTGACTGGATAATCTGAATCATTCCAGTTCTTTTCCTGGGTAGATCTATGTGTCTCTGTATTTTATGACTGATACTCACAAAACTTTTAGCTATCTACTCCGCCTTAAATGGCAAACCTACCTCGGTTTTATGAGCGTTCTGCTTGGTTACGTGAACAATCCAAAGAGCTGTGCAATATTAGAGAAGTTGCACATATTTCTGTTCTTCCCTTCACCTTTACATAGTGTTTTAGTGTCTTTTTTACATATTTAAATCTACAACTTTACCGTTTTGGTTCACTGTCGCTGCTCTCGTCTGTGTTGGTTCCATCTGTCGGTTGCACAAATTCTGCTCTGGTTTTGGTCTCCAACTACTAGGAAGAATATTTGTAGATGGTTTCCCTCATATGCTGTTCATTCATTTTGATCTGTGTGCCGTTTGGTGTGGGCTCCAGAATACATTACGGGGGATAAAGTGGCTAAATAACACCCTGAAACAGGTGTTTTCTGTATGACTGGTACATTAATCTCAGCTAACCACAGCTATCTTTGTTTCATCAGCTAAAGGCCAACTCCAGTAAACACAAGAAACATTTGCTTTGTATCAACTGGACGACAGAACATCTGAGTAAAATTTTCTCCTTTAATTAACTTTTTTTTCTGGTGTGTTTTGGTGCTTCCCCCTGATGTTTCTCAGAAGTGTGAAGCAACCTGACGTGTCTGTGGAGCTGAAGTCAGGCTCTTCCATCCATCCCAGCCTCCTCCCTAATATAAAAGTCACGCTACCTTCCGCTCTGGCACCGAACGTAGACATAGCTGTCTGAACAAATGACTAATGCTGTCGTATTTTTCATCGGGACCTTCTCAAACAGACATTAATTCATCGCAGCAGACACAAAGAATACCCAGTGTCTCCCCTCGCAGAATACTACACATGATATCATGACTTGCACAGCGAGCGCAGCCAAGTTCAGGACCTTTTTCAAAGCGAAACACTCATCTACATGTGTCCATGTAACAAATCTGAGGGGATTTTAGCTTTTTTATCCAGATAACTCGCTAGACTTCTTTCTTGGAACGGGCCTTGGATGTGCCAGCTCCCAGGGATGTTTCCATTTGAGCTGATTGGACCGTCCTGTAAAAGATCCACGGGGCCCGAGGAGACATCACCCGATACCTTCCCACACCAGCGTCTCATCAGACAGGCTCGACAGCGAAGTATTGATTAGGCGACAGTGCAGCGGTGCGTCCCCACCTCTTGCCGGTTCATCCCGAGGTTTTTCCTGTTTACCAGATAGTGATACCCTCAAAAAAAGGCGCCCTGGATTTTGCAAAACACACACATTTGGTGTAACTGTACTGCCTGATCTCATCTTTCCCCACCCAACATAAACCCTCATTCCAACGTCATCAAAAGTTTCATTTCGGCCCAACTGAAGTCCAAAATTGTCATGTTTGGACCTAAAATGGCGTCAAGTAACTGAATAAATGTACTCGAGTGTTGTATTTGAGGTACTCTACGACATTTCCAAGGGAAATACTGCACTTTTGTACTCCACTGTGCCGTAGTTACTTTCCACATGAAGATCTGGTGGATAATATAACAAGCTTTTAAAATACCACACATAGTTAAAGATTAAATTGGTGGTCCCCAGGCTTTTCTTCCGAAAAGCAGTTGGGCTCGCATTTCAGATGAGTTAACAGCTCCACCAAATAGTGATTTTTCTCTTTTTCACATGGTTTCGTTTTAACAAAATGGTCCAATCTCTCAATGAAATTTAAAGACTAGAGAAAAACTGAAAACAGATTTGTGGAACTGAATTTTCCTCTCCTGCTGACCATGTTTGGAGCCGTCAGATTTATCTGCTGTTCCTGTGTATAAACCTGGATATAAGTAGCTGCAGCAACTACAACACTAAAATGCTGCTGACACTGATGCCTCACTGTCAATAATCTAACATTTAGCTTCTGTAAATTTGCTTAAGTAGGATTTTTCATGCAAGATTTTTACTCATAATAGAGTGTTTTCTACAGCAAAGTAAGAAAACTCTATTTTATGAATATTTATTCAATTTAAAGTGCAGCATTCAAAACTTTTTTAGCTCAGGCTAAAGCAAATAACACGTGAATGACTGTGTCTTGCAAGAGTTTGTTGTGGTTCAGATTAGATTAGTGTTGGTAACAGAACTGTAACTGAAGTATTATAGATCAACTGAAGCTACCTTCCTGATATGTAGGTAACGTTTGGTAAACTAGCTAGCATTAGCTAACTTTGTGGCATGTGTCTACACAGTTACCATGTGGAAAGTACACCTCATGCACAATTATTTGCTTTAAGGCTGCAAACTTTATTTTCTTAACTGATATTCGGCAGCATGTTTAATCAATTATCAATTAATAGAAAAAACAATTATGTACATTAACATGTGATGTGCTGCAAAATTGGTCTGAGTGCATTAGTTATGGAACGGTTTCCCTACTTGTCTTGGATATGTGCTACTGTTCAAAAGTTTGGGGTCACCGAGGCAATTTCATGTTTTCCATGAAAACTTATATTTTTATTCATGTGCTAACATAATTGCACAAGGGTTTTCTAATCATCAATTAGCTTTGCAACACCATTAGCATTACAACACAGGAGTGATGGTTGCTGGAAATGTTCCTCTGTACCCCATGTAGATATTCCATTAAAAATCAGCCGTTTCAAGCTAGAAAACTCATTTACCACATTAACAATGTCTAGACTGGATTTCTGATTAATCCAATGTTGTCTTCATTGGGAAAAAAAGTTGTTTTTTTTTTTTTTTTTAAATAAGGACATTTCTAAGTGACCTCAAACTTTTATGAATGTATGAGCTGCGGTCGGAAGTCATTAACAGCCGCAGAAGTCTTTGTCATGGTGCCCATTGCTAAACACCCTCAGTGCTCTCTGATTGCCAACATTGAATTGAATGTAGTCTTAGTGACCAACTACTTGGGTTATTACAGTATTAAACACAAACTGCAGTAAAATGTTAAAATGTTCCCCTTAGTGGTGCAACAAGGCACTGCAGGTAATGTATAATAAAGTATAAATAAAGATAGTTCAAGAATTTGCTGGCAAATATTTTTTTTCAAGATGTGTTTATTGAAAAGCCACAAAAAACAAATATCTGAAACACAAAATTGAGAACTGAGTACCTACAAAAAATGATCTGAATAGTCGAATATTCAGGTATAGGCCTACTTTAACCCTTTGATGCGCAGTGTCGCTCAGGAGATACTCATTTTCCATTGGATTTTGGTCACTTTTGACCCATGTTGCGCATCAGCGGGTTAAGAATGACAAGTTCTGTGTTTTTCCCCTCCTTTCCAGGCTTTTCCTATGCTAAAAAAACTAGTCACCAACAAGTTTTGTTCCACACAATGCTCAACAAAATCCAATATTTTCTCCAAAATGTCACAATATTCTGTTAACCCATTCATGCTCACAATTACACCATAAAAACACGAAACTTTTTAGGTTAATTCGTAACACCAATTAGGTTGTTTTATACTGGAAAGCACTGTGGCACATTGGCTGTTGTTTTAAATTTACATGACTCATACTTCACTATTAGTTTCATTTTTGGCCATTGAGGAAGTAAAGACCTTGGTAATTATGTGCATTGGTATTTTTCTAATCATTTCCCAAAAGGTTTACTTGGAAGAATCTTTCACATCAGTAACCGTAAGAGTCTCTAGGTCAGATCACAGCAAGTCTGAATTGAGTTACTGTTTACTTTGGTTTAAGGGAAGGAGTTTGTTTTCCTGGCACTCATTACAGACATTTCCAGGAAATTTAAATAGTAAAAATATATCCATCCATTATCTATACACCGCTTAATCCTCATTAGGGTCGCGGGGGGGGGCTGGAGTCTATCCCAGCTGACTCGGGCGAAGGCAGGGGACACCCTAGACAGGTCACCAGTCTGTCGCAGGGTTACATATATAGACAAACAAGCTCTCACACATTCACACCTACGGGCAATTTAGAGTAATCAATTAACCTCAGCATATTTTTGGACTGTGGGAGGAAGCCGGAGTACCCGGAGAAAACCCACGCATGCACAGGGAGAACATGCAAACTCCATGCAGAAAGATCCCGGGAAAGCCGGGACGCGAACCAGGGATCTTCTCGCTGCAAGGCGAAAGTGCTAACCACTACGCCACTGTGCAGCCCTGTAAAAATATATTTCTACCTTTATTGTCACAAGAGAACTACTGTTAACGTGTTGATTTGATCAATTGAAGGAAGAAATGAAGTCACAAAACACTTCATGCCAAAGCAGAAAGGGATTTTCAGCTGTTTGTGTTGCACTACTATTTGCTCTTTGTTTCTTCAGTGAGGTATGAGGCCACTGAACACCTGAAACCCAGACTGACGTAGCTACTGTACCTAATCTGTGATGAACAGAGGTAACAAGTAGGCTTTTTCTTGTCGTTGCCCTCTTTAGTCATCATGACTTTGCATTGAAACCAACCACAAAAGGCCTTCCTGAAGAGAGTCCTGAGTGGATTTATATCTTTTGTCGTCTTGTTCTAGAGACATCACACACGACTTTGATTATAAAAAAAACAAAACGCGTTGTGTATTTGGGTAGAGCTTTTCTTTTTTCCCCCATCTGCACACACTGTTTTAATTAAGAGAACCAAATATGATCTAAAGATTATGAGTCAGGGCGATGACCTTCAACCAAACTGGTGAAAACGAACATCAATTCAGCTCCGTGTCAGGCCAGAAACCCGCCATGACTCACCAGTGCATGCAGACAGATACAAGACACCAAACAGTCGGTGATTAATAGCGTAATCGAAAACAGATCACACAAAGCACATTCTACTCTGTAGGTATCTGTTGGCATTGCTGTTGTTTACACTCGACCACCAACAACGTAGAACTGACTAATTCCAGCTCTTTCATCTACTTATACAGTCAAGTCCATATATATTGGAACACTGACACAATCTTTGTTATTTTAGCTTTTTATAGAATATATTCACAGCTACATACATTATATATAGCAGACATGGGCTTTAATATGGTGCAGATGCTCAGCCTTAATTTGAGGGTATTTACAGCATTATTAATCAATTAATCATTTAAACAAATGTATATTAAGCACATTCCATTCATTAAGCGCTTTCTGACCACAAACGTGATGTGTGGTGCAAAATTTGGCCTTGTTGCATTAGTTACTCGATGATAGGAAAGTTTCCCTACTTGTGTTGATACACTAACTCTGGCCAGAGGGCATTAACTACCAAAGAATTCTTTCTCGTGGTGCCCCTTTACTAACTAAATGCTCACAATGTTCTCTGCTTGTCAGCATTGAAAAGCATGTACTCTTAGTGTCCAACTCTTTGGATTGCTGCAGTATTAAACAAACAAACTGCAGCATTTCATCTCATTAAACAATAAAAGTTTCCCCTGGTGGTTCAACCAGTAACTACAGGTAATGTAAAATGCAATGTCTGACTTGCATGTTCTTATTCTTGTGTCTAATCTGTTGATATGTTTTTTTGCACGGTTAAGTTATTAACAGCAATTCATTGGGTTTATCATGGAAATTCCTAATTTTCACATTTTTACAGTGCAATCACAAAGTATAAATATTGTACAAGAATGTATCAGTGATTAAACGCATGCGCTTACGCTCATCCACCACCAAGGTAGAACTTCTACAGTTGGGTCTATATATATTTGGACTCCGACACAATTTGTATCATTTGAGATGTTTATAAAAATACATTAGTGGTTATAGGTATATAACATTTATGGGCTTAAAGTGCAGATGGTCAGCAATAATTTGAAGGTTTCTGTGTCCCATCTAGAGGACTCACCAGTGGGAACGTTAGACATAAAACTGCCATCACAATTTAACCCAACAAGATCAAATATTGAGATTAATAGCCTACAGTGTTGTTTACCTGAGTATTGTCAACATTAGGGATTGAAACCCTACCAAGGATGACAAAAAATGCAACTTTATCTGACTACAATACATATTAACATTAGACCCTAAAGTATTATTATTATTAACGGAGAATAAGCTAACTTATTTAAACATCAAACCAAGCAAAGAATGGTCTCCAGGAGGTAAAGATATTGTTATCCAAGCCTATCACAGAGAAAACTTGATGAGCGCAAACACAGAGGGTTCACTACAAGGTACAAACCAATTTTAAGCCTTAAAAAGAAAAAAAAACAAAAAACAGACTAGACTTTACCTAAAAACATCCAACAAGGCCAGACCAGTTCTAGAACAAGATTCTTTGGACAGGTGAACCTAAGAGTAACCTGCACCAGAATGGCGGGAAGCAAACAATTTGGCAGGAAAACACAGCATAGGCAGTGTGATTTGGTGGACATGCTTGGCTTCTAGTGGCAAAGGATCATGGGTGTTAGTGTCTGACAGAAGACCGAATTAGCAGGATGAATTCTGAAGTGTAAAAGTATATAGTGTATAGTGTCTGCTCAGATTCAGTACATCCCTATATGTATGTCAGAACAGAAACACATCATCATCATGGTGGTAAAATCCAGGCCAGTTTGTCATGAATTGAGGATGTTGTGGCATTATGACATGCAGAACTGTGCCCACAGCTGCACTGCCAAGACTGAAGGTTTGACATATTTTTGGATATTTTAGCTTTAACCTAGTGAAATCGCCTCGCTGTGGCTAATGTTTGGATGGCGGTTAGTCAAGAATAAATGGAAAGGCAAGATTTTACAGTACAGATGACCGAAAACCATACTGCGAGACCAACCCAGGAGTTTTTGAGGGCAAAGAAGTGGAATATTTCTGCAGTCAGTGCGTTAATTACCTGATCTCAACCCCATACATGCATGCATTTTGTTTCTTAAAGACAAAACTAAAGGCAGAATCTGAAAACAGCTGCAGTAAAGTATTGGCAAAGCTTCACAAAGGGGAAACCCAATCTTTGGTCATGTTCCAGACTTCAGTCATTGCCTGCAAAGGATTTTCAACAGACTATTAAGAATGAACATTTTATTTATTACCCAGATCCATTTAAGCCCGTGAAAATAGGAGATTCTGGGGAAAAGTTTTTTAAATGTTTCATGTGAGCGATATTTTGTTCAACCCATTCCATTAAAGTCTGCCCTTGTGTCTATTGTGGTGGTGCTCACAGCCACAAAAATGCAAAATGTGTCACCATTCAAATATTTCCAGATCTAGCTGTATGTTTTCATTTGAATCATCTCTTAAAGTATCAAACACAACATCAAGGCAAGTGTTCCTACATTGAAGGTGCATAAAATTCAACTGAGCGAGCAGATGAGAAGCGTTAAGGCCTCCTCGTAATCACCGTTGCACTGTTGGAGGATGTCTTCAAGGAAGTCTTTGCTGCAGTCTGGAAACCTGTTCGTCAGTTTTATCAAAGCCCAGTTGTAGTCAGGCTCAGAGTCTGAAAAAGAAACACAGGAAACAAATCACCCACATATGGAAAGCACGATTTATTCCTTATTGTTCCCACGAGGAGCTGAGTTCTTTGATGATCCTCACATACAGGACTTTATATCACCTCTGATGTACAGTTGGAGGTCTGACATCACGAGTTTTATTATTTTCTCTGTGTAGATCAAATAGAACGTTGTAAAAGAAATAAAAAATTTAAAAAAATCGGAAAAAAATGGTGAAAATCTGGCAGAAAGAGTGCTAGGGAAAAAAATGTTTAAAAAATGATTTTTTTTGTAATTTTTACAATTAAACGTCATAAAAGATTTTTAATTTGGAAATTATTTACCTTTTTTGTTTCCTGGCTTTAAATTAAAGTTAACATGTAAATGTCTTAATTTTTCTGTGATTTTACTTTATCTGTAACTTAACAAAATAGGTAAAATCTGCAAAACAACACTTTAAAAATTTCCTTTTTTT
Source organism: Amphiprion ocellaris (assembly GCF_022539595.1). NCBI lineage: Eukaryota > Metazoa > Chordata > Actinopteri > Pomacentridae > Amphiprion > Amphiprion ocellaris. The sequence continues at coordinate 29,264,618 of NC_072776.1, read as the reverse complement.
AGTCCTTAATATACTAAATCAAACAACTATAAAAAATTCTACATAATAATTATATTTTTTACCATTTTAAATATTGTAAAAACAGTGTAATTTTGTAGCTAAACATTTTAAAGAAGAAAAAACTATTTGTAAAAATACAGTTTTTTGATGTGGACATTATTTATAGTTTTGACCTGTTGTTTTAACGTGTAAATTAATATTTCTATTCTGTGACTTTAACTAGATATTGTCTGTATTTTGACATAACTCAGAAAATCCTAAAAATAACAATTTCAAATTATTTACCATTTCACAATCCTTAATATACATATATATTCTTACAGATAACAGCAAATACCTGTAAATATACAGTAAAAAAAAAGGTATGTGGTGATATGTTGTAAAAGAACAAATTACTGTCTGTGAAAATACAGATTTTTATGGACATTATTTACAATTTTGGCCATTTTTTTATGATTAATGCGTAAATGAAACTTTTTTTTAATTTAATTTTTTTTTGCTTTTAGTTACTGTGTAATCTTACAGTCACACTTTGTAAAATGGCAAATTACAATTTGTAAAAAATATTGATGTGGACATTATTTATAGTTTTGCTCCTTTTTGATAGTCAAAATGCAAATTAATTTTTTACGAGTTTTTATCAGTAGAAAATCTGTACAATAACAGTTGAGATTTATTTACTATTTCACAACCCTTAATATAAATATTTATACTTTCAAATAACATCAAATAAATGTAAAATAATTAAAGTCTTTGCTCACTTACATAAAGTAAAAAAAAAAAGTGAAATAGACAAATGTTGTAAGAGAAATTAATTAATTGTGAAAATATAGATTTTTTTAAAAATGTGGACATTATTTATAGTTTTGCCTATAAATAATGTCAGGGACCAAACAGGGAAAATCTGAAAAATAACACTTTAAAAATGTACTTTTTCAGTCTATATACATAATTTTTTTTTCACATAATGGCAAATATGTATAATTAGATTTTTACCCTTTTAAGTACAATAAAACACATTGTGTAATTTTATGGTTAAACATTGCTTTTTTAATAGTATCTGTAATTTAACAAAAGAAGGAAAATCTGTAAAATAACAGTAAATTGTTCGATAAAATACCTAAACTGTGAAGACGTAGATTTTTTTATTTAAAATGGACAGTTTATTTTGATAAAGGTCCGTCACCAAAGTCTGTCAGTCAATCGCCAAAATGCTCTTTCCTTTGCTGTTTGGTTGAAAATCCACTAAAAGAAGGGAGAGGAAAAAGGGGATTTGAGGATTTGCAGTAATTTCTTCCAGACAACTTGAAACTACTCGGTACACCGTCCAGAATCAGACTCCTGGTGGTTCTGTCCATCATGATCTGGACCGGTTCTAAGGCCAGAAACTCTGAAATGCTACACTGAAAAAACAGTGAGGGACAGAAAGTGAAGGCCGTCAACCGACCAGGCAGGATTGGTTTGGGCAGTTTTTGGCAGAGCAGAACGACATGATCATCATATTGGTGAAATACAGGCGGCGGTTTGTCATGGACTGAGGATGTTGTGGCGTTGTGACATGCAGAACTGTGCCCACAAGACTGAAGATTTGAAATATTCTCGGGTATTTTAGCCTTAACCTCAAAGACGAGTGAAGTTGTCCGGCTGTGGCGAGTTTTTCACATGGCAGCTAATCAAGAATGATAGTCTCCGGAGAGGCAGGACGAGACGCTTTGTAATCTGGGTTTTGAGCTGGATTTTAAGAAAACCAAGACCGGTTTTGATGCCTCAACTCTTCCCCTGTCAGTAACAAGTCAAATCCAATACCAAACATCTCAGTTTTTCCAGATTTTAAATGTGTGCCTCAATGTGATTGGACTTTTCTGTACAGCAACCAGATGTTGTTGAGTTGAGTTTGAGGCCTGTCATAGATGAATAAATGGAATTTAGAGAAGAAACACATGAGTTTGTATCAACAAGAAAAATAGCATCATGCTCAATGTGATTGATAAAGTCATATAGCGGAAAAATAACAACTATTTTGATAAACAAATAATCGTTGCAGCCGTTTTTTGAGGAAAAAATACGCAAAAAAATATGAAAAAAGTTGTGATTTTCACCATGGGTTTTAAATTTTGATCAGATGAGGCATTTGCAAATTTCAGTGTCTAAAAGGGCTGCATCACTTGGGTTGCAGCTCAACAAACAACTTTATTCATTTATTATTATTGTCATTCATTTTGCCAAAAGTTGACATATTGCCGATCACCGGATGTGGGACTAATGGTGACCGAAATCCTAACATGTTGCTCAACCCTGTAATGGGTGTTTTGTTTTTTACATTTTGTTTACACTCTGAATCTTTTCTTTTTGACAGTTTGCAACAACGCAGCGCCTGAATTGTTACAATATGTGACAGTTTGTGGTTTCACATCAGTCATACAGACTACATATGACTTCATACTACAGTAGATGCTCATTGGTTTAATATCATTGCATTACCCTTCATATAAAACACACTCAAGTCTCCTGTGCATGTTTCTGAAAGGATATGACTGCATTTTTTAAGGATACAACAGCTAGTTACAATGTAAAACACAGTGGGTTGACATAGCACAGGATACCTGGAGATTTTACAACCATGTTTGGGTTCTGCCAATGGAAAGAATGTGAAAATCAAAGCACCTCCAAAGTCCTGCAGCATCTACATCAATTCCAACTCTGTTAGTGATGAATTATAAAAGCATGGACGTTGGAGAGTCTGTCGTCACAGTTTTCCTTGCACATGTGCAGCTGGTGTACTTGCAGTATGTACATTTGACATGGTCACAAATTTTGGTCTTGTGTGGAATCTGACAGATTTGGATAGATGCCTAAATTTACATCATGTGTACCCTTTTTGGATGCAGAAAGTGTGAATTGGCATTGAAAATGATGTGTTTATTATTGTTACTCCCCACTCTCTACTGCTTATACATGACTATTTCTGAATTTGCACATCACTAAACTGTAGTTGGAAAAATTAATTTTATTCCTACAAAGAGTGAGTTCTTGATTGATTGAGATGACGACGGAGTGATAATTCAATAATTAAAACACTTGTTCTTTGCATTTCTTAATCTAAATCCCTGTCAGCTTGTGCACACTGAAGTTAAACAAACTTCACGAACAATGAACGAGAACAATGAGTTCCATTACGTGCAGCTAGAGTAGCAGGATATGCTCCTGTGCAGCAGCTAATGAATTTGACATTTTGCGCTGTGAGTTGCAGGTATTCACATACGTGCATGCAGTCAGGTGTCAATACAGGTGAATTATTAAAGGGTGGAGCTGATTCTTCTGGTATGTCTGCTGGCTGCAGGCCCAGAGTCTGTCAGTGCTGCCTGGTTTCCAGAAAAACTCCCTCCCTGACTGACTTAATAATACAGCATGCGAGTGTCCAGCTCTGGTGATCTCTGCGACCGGGTTGCAAACTCACTCTCTGATATCCAGGAAATAGTAGGGAAAAAACGTTCTTACTCACCTATGAACGCACTTTTTCCCACATGTATCAGCAGGATTTAAATGCCAGGAGCGACTGTTTCACTACTCATAACTTCCGGCCTGCATTTTTGACGCACGTAAAGCCTTTGATTTAACGCAGACTAAACACACAATCAGCATACCCTTAAAAAAGGATGAGGTGGGCAACGCTTGTCTGATGTAGGTTTGGTTAACCAGCATTGTGCCAGGCTTTAAAAAAAAAAAAAAAAAAGGCGTGAGAATCAGCAGACTGGGGGGTTATTTATTCACACATCAGCTCACCAGCTCCTTCAGTCCAGCTCGGTTCTGGTTTCAGGTGAGGAAGCTGGACGTGGCCAGTTGTCGTCTCTGGTTTAAAGTTCTCCGTGGCCACAAATGGATGCTCTGCTTCTTTTTTCGTCTCGCTCCCTCTGGCTCGACCCTCAAGTTTGTCCAGAAAGTCCGAGTTCACCCTGTCAAATTATAAAAATGGCTTGCATTAAACTTTCCAAGTTGACGCGCCTGCAGGCTCCAAATGGCGGTGAGCGAGCAGTGTTTGACAGCTTTTTAAACTCCTCTACCCACTAAAATATAGTGAGGTCAGTAAACTGCTCGCAGCCACTTAACATTCAGCGACCTGGCCGCTCTACGCTGGTTTTATTCCAAAGGGATGAACAAAACAAACAATTAATCTTGCCGAGTCCGTTTCTGCCTTATTTAGCTCCAACTTCTCCTTCAGAGATCTCAAGTGTTGTTTCTTCCAACTTCTGTGCTTTTTAAAGCTAAATATGTGGAGATGTACAAGTGTTGTTTCATACCTCTGGTGTTCCAGCTGCACTTCTCTCTCACTTCTTTTCGACTCCTTCGCTCTCTGTTTGCTCTCCACGTCCTCGCCCTGACAATAAACATAAATCAAACCAAAGTCTGGTCAACAGCGGAACAGCTTACATTGTAATGTTCCCTCGGGAAAGTGAAAACAAGATAAAAAATACAATCTTATCGCAGTAAAGGTTATTATCAGGTTCTACAGTATTCAATTATAACCACTAAAGAGGCTTTTGGAGCTATAGTTAAAGTGACATGGAATTATAGTCTGTGCTGGTTTTTATCAGCAGGCATGACCACCATGGATAATGGATTATTTAGTTCTCAGCAAATGTTGAGTTTAACTGTGTATTTACAGTATTATGACAGCTTTATGTGTACGCCATGTATTACGCCTTGTATCAGAGCCAGAAACTTTTTGTAAAAACAAAAATCTGTGAATCCTCAACTCTCTGACAGTCCTTAAACGAATCATGTGTGACTTTTGGTTTTATCACATCGAAGCTTAAACTTAACATCTCATTGCAAATTTTTCCAAAAATAAACCAGATTTTTCATAAGACAACTACAATGAGATACAAAACTACAAAGGCAAGAGACAAAACAAGTAAAAGTCACACAATACATGAACAGTAAGTCACAAAATCACTAAAAGGGATGTAAAATAACAAAAAGACACAAAACTACCAAAAGGAGTTAAAGAATGATCAAAATTGGGTACAAAATTACAAAACTACAAAAGCAAGGGACAAAACAAACAAATTGAGACACAAAATGACAAAAAACTGAAAAATTAGACACAAAATGACTACAACAAAACATAAAACACCAAAAACAAGACACAATATAACCTAAAAAAGTTAAAGAATGACCAAAATGAGGTACAAAACTGCAAAAGCAAGAGACAAAGTTGATTAAATGTAACACAAAATGACCGAAACAAGTAAAAGTAGTCACAAAACGACACAAAACAATAAAACCAAGACGCAAAATTACACAAAATTACAATAACCAGATACAGAACAACCAAAACAAGATACAAAATGACCGAAAAGAGTAAAAGTAGTCACAAAATGACACAAAACAACAAAACCAAGACACAAAATGATCAAAACCAGACACATAACAGCAAAAACGAGGTATAAATGAGATACAAAACAATCAATGAAATACAAAACTACAAAAGCAAGAGACAAAACAAAGATAAAGACGAAATGACACAAATCAACAAAACTAAGACACAAAATGACACAAAACTACAAAACAAGACACAAAATGACCAAAATGAGATCCAAAACTAGAAAAGCAGAAGACAAAGCAGACAAAATGAGAAATAAAAAGACACAGAACAGCAATAGTAGGTCAGAAAAAGGTACCAAACAACCAAAACAAGATACAAAATGGCCAAAATGAGATACAAAACTAGAAAAGCAGCAGACAAAGCAAACAAAACAGGGAATAAAAAGTCACAAAACAACAATAGTAGGACACAAAAAAGGCACATACAACCAATGCGAGACACAAAATGACCAAAATGAAACATGAAATAACACAAAATAATAAAAGCGAGATACAAAATGGCCAAAATGAGACAAAAAAAAAAAAAAACAGGAACAATGAGACAGGAAATGACAAAAAACAAGAACCAGACACAAAACAACCAAAATGAGCTTCAAAATCACACTAAATGAAAAAAATCTAGACACAAAGCAGTTTCCATTCAGGTTTCATAGAGGTACAGGAGCTTATGTTGCAGTGAAAGATTAGCCCACAGTGAGTACAATTGTGACAGGAGCAAATACAAAAACAAAACAAAAATACCGCCACAAACCTCTTGGAGTTCAGAGAGTTAACATTGACAAGGGCAAACAAAAAACAGCTTTCAAAGCTTTCTACAAGGTTCTTAACATGTTATTGCTGAATGTAGAACCAATACTGTGACTTTTACTGAGAGAAAAACTCTAATATCTCACTGTTCTCACACTTCTCTCCCTTATTTTCTTTGTGTTTTCCTTCCCAGCAGAGTTACTGGGTTCAGGGAGGCAACCAGCCCACCTGTGTGAACAGCATCAAAGCTCAGCATCAAATCTCCCACTCACACCCATCACACATGTGCACACGCCTACAAATAGAGGATATGGAGGGAGATCAGTCTGTCTTATGGAGCCATCGCTGGAAGAACAACAGATCCCAGGGTCCTGGTCAGAACCACATCAAGAAGTTTGACTTTTGCTGCTCCGCCACCGCAAAGCTTTTCATCTCCTAATCTGTGACGTCTATCTGACAGAGCCTGGGAGAGTCGGCGGAGGGAAGGAGAGGCAAGATAGGGAAGGAGTGGAGAGGGGAGGAAAGAAAAACCAAAGGGAAGAAACTATTGGAGGCAAGCGAGGCGAGATGAGACGGGAAGGAAAAAGACAAAAAGAGAACAAGAATGTAGGCGAGGACGAGATAAAACAAGGGGAGACGGGAGAGTTGAAGACACAAGAGGTGATGAAATGAAATGAAGAAAGAAGTGAGATAAGGAGAGTTACTGTTACTGTGTGAAACTATGACTTCATTCACTGACCTGAATCATCGATTTAATCTTTGTATTTGTCGGTCACACCTTAAAACAGACACTTCGTTATTACTGTAACTGGTTCTAGAGTGTTCTAATAATGTCTCGTTTCCTTTCTGTTGCTAGCTGTGTTTCAAATGAAGGATGTTCGCAAAGACATGTCCGAAAACGTATTATAGATTCGATGGGTGATTCATGTTGACAGAGGGCATTGTAGGACTTTAAGTTGCAAAGTAGCACCATGACAAAGACTTTTGTGACACCTAATGGCCTCCAGCTACAGGCAGTTCATGTTGGCAAGCACAGAGCATTATGGGAGTTTAGGTTGCCAAGCGGCACCATGACAAAGACTTTGGTAACTAGGTGGAAGTTACAGTTGCAAGATGAATCATTGCGAACCAGGAAAGTTTCTGTGGCTCGATGGATTATGTAACCAAGCCACAATAGCAGCCGTGTGTCCATTTTTAAAGGAATTCATATAATGCCCAGATGAAGTTCTTGCAAAGACAAGATCCAAGTCATTAAATATTTACCTTCTGCTGATACTATTTTCCTCACTAATGCACAGTTCAAGTATTGTAGATCAACCTGAACTACCTCCTTTTTAACACTGTAGTGACCAAAGGAGACATTACTCAGACTAAAGCAATTCATGTTGGCAAGCAGAAGGCATTGTGGGTCTTTAGGTTGTGAAGGGGCACCATGACAAAGACCTTTGTGGTGCCTAATGGCCTCCAGCTACAGGCAGTTCATGTTGGCAAACATGAAGCGTGGTGGGGGGATTAGCTAGTAAAGGGGTACCATGACAAAGACTTCTATGACTGTAAATGGACATGAGGCGGAGGTTCCAGTTGTCTGATGAATCATAGTGAATTGGAAAATTTTATCTGTGGCTCAATGGATTATGTAACCAAGTCATAATAGCAGCCATGTGTCCATTGTTAAAAGAATCCATATGGTATAAATCGGCAAAGATGAGATCCAAGTCATTAAATATTTACCATCTGCCGGTACTATTTTCCTCATTAATACACAACTCAGGTATTGTAAATCAACCTGAGCTACCTGCTGTTTAACATGACCAGAGGAAGCATTTAGACATCATGATGCTGCTACCACCAAGCTTCATGCTCCATATCATTATACTGGCACCACCATGCTTTACATCATGATGCTGCCACCACCATGCATCACATTATGATGCTGCCACCACCATGTTCCACATCATGATGCTGCCACCACCATGCTTCACATCATGATGCTGCCACCACCATGCTTCACATCATGATGCTGCCACCACTATGCTTTACATCATGATGCTGCCACCACCATGCTTCAAATTATGATGCTGCCACCACCATGTTCCACATCATGATGCTGCCACCACCATGCTTCGCATCATGATGCTACCGTCACCATGCATCACATTATGATGCTGCCACCACCATGCTTCACATTATGAAGCTGCCCCCACTATGCTAATATACAGTGTTTGATGTCCCCCAAACATAGTTTCAAGTCTGATGGACAAAAAATGACCTCATTAGACCAAAGAACCTTCTTCCAGCTGACTTCCTCCCACATGCCTTCTGGTGAACTCAAGTCCAGATTAAATGAGATTTTTTTCAACAGTCCCTCTCCCAGGTTTAGTATGTATTGGGACATACTTAACCTGATACTGACGTACTACATAGTAGTACATATTCTATATATCATTACAGTCAGTCAGTTTAGCCTGTAGCGCCACCTTCCGACAACGCTACACAGCCTAGTTTATTCACTCCAAACAAGTTAACAACAAGTCTAATTCATATTTCCTTTGTTTTGACAGTTTTATGGACACACACATTTCACTTGTCTTGTAAAAGGTCTGCATCAGGTCTTCGATGTGAGAAAAAGCACCACAACGAGAAAAGCCCCTGAAGAAAATATTTCCTCTGTCCACAGATGGAACTGTGTTTGCAGCTTTGACAGTGTTGTCAGTCAGCAGGGAAACAGTGTCCTCAGGCTCTAACATCACTGGGTGGAGGAACACCAACGCTATTATTATTATTAGCAACACGTCTGACTTTCCAACAGAAGCTGTCAACACTCTCCAATAAACGTATGTTTTCTGAGCTAAGAATAACCGTGACCTCTTCACTTTCAAGATTTACAGCAGCCATTTATTCCAGGATTTATAGCAGCAATTACCGCAGAAAGAAGGCTGATTAAGACCAAAGTCATTTACAGTGAGAGCAAGTGGTTTCCCTATGGAGGCCCATTAATGCCATATTTTAAAATATTCAAAAGACATGAATGTGAGATAATTCAGGTTGAATTATGAGTTAAAAAGTCAACATTTTCAGTCAAAATAATCAGGTTTAGTTGTATTGTTGAATTTTTATCTGACAATTTTCACTTACAAATGCAAAGTTTAGCCATTTTATTTCATTATATTATAGACTTGGTAAGCCAAAAGTTTGAAGTGTAATCTTCTAATTTGACTGTATCTCATAATTCTTAGTTTTTACTTATTGAGTTAAAGCTGTTTTTCATTTTATATTGTATAATTTTCAACTGTAAGTCAGATAGTTTTATATATACATATAGTTTTGACTTTTTTAAAATCTCATTTGTTAGGTCAATTTTTTTTTAACATTTTAGCTCAGTGTTTACTTACTAAGTTAACATTTTGACATTTTATCTTGCATTTTTTTCCTTTTGTTTTTTTTGTCATTTTAACTTTTTCCTACCATAGTATTGAATAAGTGAATACATTTTTTGAATTTAAAATTTTGACTTTATATCAAAATTTCTTACTTCCATTGTCAAAGGTTTGACAATTTATCTTGCATCTTCTATATGATATTGACTTTTCCTCTTCTCATAAGTTGAAATTTTTGGACTTTTTATCTCATAATTTATTCTTTTTACCTTAATCTGAATGCTTTTATGTTTTTTTTTTCTTATTTCATCAACATTTTGAATGGTTAAGCTTATTTTTCTGCTGTATTCTTTTACAGTATTTGATAATCCTCTCTTAGTAAGTCAGTGTTTTGACTGTTTATCTTAAAATTTGCTTTTTATTTAAAGTTTTAAGTCTTTTTTTTGCATATTTCATTAACATTTTGAACAATAAATCTTATAATTCTGATACATTCTCATAATGTACTTATGAGAATGTATCCTTATATATATTTATATGTATTCTTATAATTTATTTTTATCTCATCATTTTGTATCCTGCAAGTTTTACTTATGACTTTTATGGACTTATGACCTTTTCATATTGATTTAAGTCAGTTTTAATAGTATTGAATCAGTAAATTTTCTAATTTTGGAGTTTTTATCTCATAATTCTTTCCTTAACAGGTCAAAGTTTTGACACTTAAGTTGCATAATTTGATAATTCTCCTTATCTTAAAATTTGCTCTTATTGTTACAATTTCAACGTTTTTATCTCTTTTTTGTGCTTATTTCATCTAAATTTGAACAGACAATCTTGTATTAGATAGATGTAGATCTTACATTTCAAATGTATTCTCATAAACATTCCTTATTACCTCACTTTATTGATTGAGAAGTCAAAACTTTAACTGTCTAACTTTTTCATTTCTAATGTTTTTCACTAGGCAGACCTTGGTTTCCATACTGCATTATGTAACCGGTAAGGAATGTGATTGTTTGTTGATAATTTGGGGCTTTTTTTCTTTTTCTCTGCAGGTACTTTCACCATGGCAGGTTATTCCAGTTTGTTCTACAGAAACTCGTGTTGCGTCTCGGCTCGCTGTGAACTCTGGGAAGTCCCTTGAACTCTGCTGGCCCTCGGCTCCTCCTTCCCTCCCAGGAAAACCAACAATCGGAGAGGAAGAGCGGCTGAGAAATGGAGAAAAAAGGAAGCAGACGGAGGAAAGAAAAAACAGTGAAGCCGAAGCGAAGGCAGCAGACAGACGGACAGACAGAGGCCTGAATCTCGGAGTGTTTTCCTTTGATCCCGCTGAGCTCCGGCTCTGACCAGGATATAATTGCCGAGGCAGCATCGCTTTTAAAGCCTTGGACGATGAAAACCCGGCACATGAAAGTGTTTGCTCAGAAAACAGGCGAGAGAGGCCGATCAGTCGGTGCGAACTACCGCAGAGAGTTGACGCCACAGATATGAGCCCCGAGATCCGACGTGTGTGATGCTGCGATGTATACAAACACAACGGAGGCCTTGTGGTCGCCGGCTCACCCTGGATGACGTATGTGCGGCGCTGCTGGACGCTGCCACATCTCGCCGCTCAAACCTCTGAAGAAAAGCCTCCCGCGACCTGAAAATAAAGGCACACAGAAAGCCAGAGTCATGAGTCAGGCCTGACGAGGTTGACCAAGTTTGTTTGTCTGCAGAACGTCTTTTCTAAACATCTTCACTGTCTCCGGTTTTTGTTTCTCTTGACAGGAAGCCAGAGATGCTACTCGACAAGCCATTTCCCCTCGGAGTCGGCAACGTATCACGTTTCCAAAAACACCGCGGCTGTCGGGGTAATTGATTTAAAGTGGCCTCACAAACCGAAAATCTGTGTCTACGTCCAATAAAATACATCATTCTGAACTCTTTAAAGGCTCCTCCACTGGTTTTTAAATGTCAGAGACGCTCACCATGAAGAGTTTAAGCATGTTTCTCAGCTCTGTAGTCCATGTTTTTTGTAGAATTTGGTCTTTTTTTAATCTCAATTTTAACGGATTTTTAAAAATGTATTTCATCAACATTTTAAACAGTTGATCTTATAATTATGAGACACTGCCTGTCCCCCCCCCCAAAAAAAACTTGCACACTCTAATATTTCATTGGACCATCTTTAGCTCTGAGAACGACACACGTTCGCCATGGCATCAGCTTCTGCAATGTCACAGCATTTATTTCTGTCCAGAGTTGCATTCATTTTCTACTAAGATCTTATATTGATGATGGGAGAGTTGGACCGCTGCACAAAGTCTTCTTCAGAACATCCCAGACCTCAGAAACCATTGAAGATTCTCAATGGGGCTGAGGTCTGGACTCTGTGGAAGCCAATCCATGTGTGAAAATGATGTCTCATGCCCCCTGATCCACTCATTCTCAATGTGACCACATGAATCCTGGCATCGTAATCTTGGAACATGTCCATGTCATCAGGGACGTGAAACTCCATTGATGGAAAGACCTGGTCATTCAGTGTATTCAGGTAGTCAGCTGACCTCATTCTTTGGGAACATAACGTTGCTGAACCTGACCAACCCCAGATCATAACCCTAACCCCCACAGGCTGGTAGGCACTAGTCATGATGAGTTCATCACTTCATCTGACTCTCTTCTTCCTCTTCTTCTTTGGAACAGGATAAATCTGGACTCATCAGACCACATGACCTTCTTCCATTGCTCCAGAGTCCAATCTTTTTGCTAGCAAACAAACTGAAGTCTTTTTTTCTGATTAGCCTCACTGATCAGTGTTTTTTTAGGACTTCACAGCTGCTTGGTCCCAATCCTATGAGTTCCCTTCACATTGTGCGTTTTGAAGTGCTCTTACTTTCACTATTAAACATAGCCGCAAATTCTACTGTCACCTACAATCATCTAAGAGTTTGTTCTGACCACATTTGTTCCTCGAAGATGATGGTTCACCACTATCCTTCCAGGTTTTAATGATGCACTGGACAGTTCCTAAACTGATTTTAGTAGTTTCAGAAATCTCCTTAGTTGTTTTCTTTGCTTGATGCAGGCCAATAATTTGATCTGTCTGAGACAGATTAACATCCTTTCTTTGACAACAAGATATGTCGTCCAACACGGTTGTTTAAGAAATGAGAAGCTCCTCACTGCATCAGCTAGGATCTAATAAGCTGTTGCAACTGAAATGTATTCATCACTGCAGTAATAATCCAATGGAAGACTCTTACCTATTTGCTTAGTTAAATCCAAGTGGCCACTTTTTTTTGGACAGGCAGTGTATATTCTCATAATCGTTTCATAGGAAGTCTAATTTTTGACTTTTAATCTCACAATATTTACCTGGTAAGAATTTAAAAATCATGCCTCACTTTGCAGAAATTTGTTCTCATATTGTGTCACAGGTTTCTCAGCTTTGTAGGTCACATTTTTAAGGGAAACTGTGCGTTCAAGATGAGCGTTGTGGCATCAGAAAGGTCATGGGCATTTCCCAGGTGGTAAAAGACCGTCATTCTGCCCACTGTCATGGTTTTTTTGAGCCTTCCTGTGTTAACCTGCTTCCAGCAGGTTAACATGCGGCTTCGATCCCCTCAGGATGAACCGTAAATAACTCGGTGATCCCTGACGTGACTCATCTGCTGCAGTCATCGGGCCTGAATTTAATTTTGTGCACGACTGTGGTCGAAAACTAAATACCTGACAGCTAATGATATTCTTTAGTGGTATCTTGTTTTTAGCACTAATTATCAAATGTGAGCGTGTTCACACCAGTAATAATTAACCTTCTGAACTCCCAGCAGTTTCTGGGCGTTGTATTTATTTACTCCTGCCACTTTTTGACTCACTGTTTTCTCATTTTTCACTGCAATATAAAGTCCTGCACCTCCATGGAAACAGTACAATCATCAGTATAAGTAGAGAGAACTTAGAAATGTATTCTGTGTATGACACAGTTCAACTGCCATAAATCATTTAAAAATATTAGTAAAAGTTGAATTTCTTTGGTTATTTCTTTTTTGAAAATTTAAACCAAAAAAAAAAAAAAACTGGAATCGACGTGGAACATTTTTCCAGAAGTCCACAGGTGTTACTGAAAAAAAAGGTGACTCTATACATTATAGATATTTGACTACTGACATTTTTAATTAGTTTCCATACGTATATCCTCTCAACTTTGTGTGAACGCTGCCTGCATTTCGGCTAAGAATCTGAGAATTTTTGTAATATGACTGCTGGTTACAGCTGTTCAGCCTTGGTTTCTCAGCTGTGTTGAGAAGCGCAGAATTTTTAGTTTTTTTCAGGATCTGGTTAGAGGAAATGGTTTATTTTTGGTGTTTTTTTTAAAAAAAGAAACTTGTTCAATGAAGTGACTTTGATTAAACATGATTTTAAGTCACAGATGAGAAGTTTAAGGACAATATGACTGATCTGACAATTTTGTCTCTTTTATCGTTCCTAGCTGATAAATGGACTCATTTGGATTTCTGGGGGGGGGGGGAATGTGAATATTTTCAGGTTTCTTTCCTCCTCTGTGACAGTAAACTGAATGTCTTTGGACAAAACAAGACATTTGAGGAATCACTGATGAACTTTTTCACCATTTTCTGACATGCTATAGACCAAACTACTAATTGATAATCCAGAAAATAATCTGTAGATTTATTGACTATAATCACTAATTTTAAAGGATTGGAAGAAGTGTAAGTTAGCATTAGAGCTGCAACCAATACTAATTATCATTACCAGCTAATTTGTGGATTATTACTTGTTTCGTCCATAAAATCTGAAAACAGCAAAACATTTTCAAATTCCAAGATGACAAATGTGTTGTTTAGTCCACAATTCCAATATATTTATATAGTTTACGAAATTCTATGATTGCAGCTTCTTAAATGTGAATATTTTCGATTACTTTCAATTACTAATCAATTAATCATTTAGTTTTCCATTTTACCATTAAACAGATTTGCAATGGTTTAAGGGCTTTTAAATTTAAAGGAGGAAAGAAACAAGAGCTGCAATCAGAGAATTTAGACTTTTTTCATTAAAAATCCCTGAAACCAGTGGCAATTTGCTTCATAGTTCACAACTAAATGATTAATCGATTAATTGTAGCTCTACTGGGTTTCAACAAAGCAAACCAAGTAGAAATGGAGGCACAACTTGACAGAACTCCTAAGAGGAAAGACACTGGATTAACAGTAAAAATATTTCAATGTAAGAAGCTAGGTTCAGAGAATTTGGACATTTTTTCATTTAAAACCATTTAAACCAATGGTGATTTGCTTAATAGTTGACAGTTCAATGATTAATCGATTGATCACTGGGCTGTCAACTATTAAGCAAATTGGCATTGGTTTAAGTGATTTGAAATTTAAGAGAGGAAAATATTGGAAATACTGGAAAATATTCACATTTTAAGAGCTGGCATCACAGAATTCAGACTTTTTTTGTGAAAAAAATCACTCTAACTAATGGCGATTTGTATAAAAGTTGACAACTAAATGACTCCTTGATTGATTGTTGCAGCTTTAGTGGATTTGAACAAACCAAAACAAGAATAAATGGATTCACAGCTTCACAGAACTCTTCGAAGAACAAATATTTAAACGTAAGAAGCTGGAATCAGAGAATTTAGACTTTTTTTTCTTGTAGAAACAATGAATCTAATGTCAGAATAGTTGCAGAATAATGTAAAAGTTCACAACTAATGTATTGATGGTTGCAGCTCATGAAGAACTTCAGAACAGACACTCTGAAGTTCTCCATCTTGTAAAAGGTCTGTTTAGCTCAGAGTTTTCCGGTCAACCTGCTTTATACAGTTGCATAACTTCTTGTTTTTTACATGAGCAGAGTTACAGCTGCTGGAGGTGAACGAGGGCTTTTAGAGGTGAACCTGGTGTCACACTTCCTCTGATATTTACAACCGATTCCAACGCTCTGTTTTTCCTCTTCCTGCCAGCAGAACTCGCAGCTCGCCGCTGATAATTATCCTGCAGGTCGGCAGGGGATTAGACGCTTCCTTTGTAAAGGTCGGCAGACGGTGTCACCTGATGCTGCTGAGATCCGCCGCGGAGCAACAAAAACAGCACAATAACCGACCGCAGGGCGACGGTGACAAGTGAACCTGATCCAGGCCTGACCTGAGGTGATCCGTCCGGAGATGATCCTTCCTCCGCTGCTCCTCCTGCTGCCGTCGCTGCTCCAGACGCTCGGCCTGCAGCACAAAACACACCAAACGTTTCCACACATGCATGAGTGACGGTGAGCTCATGACCACTGGAAGGAATGATGCTGCTCAGGAAACTGTGAAAGATCTCAGGCTGTGCACCCAATTAGGGCTGCAAGGAATACAGGATTCAACAACTCAGACTTTGGATTTGCTCCGAATTAAGGAGTTTTTATGTTTGGTTGACCTGCAGGATCCACACTTACAATCAAGACACAAGAGAGAAACTCTGAAAGATGCGAAAATAAAGCAGTTTCATGGAAATATTAGACTTCTGTCAACCACAAACAGCACAACGGATTAATCTGACCGTTTAATTCAGCAGCGCAAAGCTCTGTAAAGCCAATCCAAAGCAAAAATAACTACTTAGGAAGAATTTGTCACTGTTACGTCACATAAAAACGTTCCAAACTGCTTTTTTTCAGCTTTTAAAATTTTTGGTGCTAATTATCTTTTTGCTACAACTTTTTTTGCTGCTTTATACGAAAGAAATCACAAATCTACAAGAGAAGTCTGTTTTAAAGAGCATCATTTGCTCTAATTTAAGAAGTTTTTATGTTCTGTTGACCTGCAGGTTCCACATGTGCACAGTATAATGATCAGAAAACAGAAGAAAAACTGTAAAAGTTGTAAAAAGGAATCAGTTGCATGGAAATATTAGACTGATGTCGACCAAAAACAGCACAATGGATTAATCTGACCGTTTAATTCAGGAGCATAAAGCTCTGCAAAGCCAATCGAAAGCAAAAACAACTATTTAAGAACCCTTTGTCACGGTTACACCACATAAAAAAGGTTCCAAATTGGATTTTTTCAGCTTTTTAAAGATGTTTGCTTTTTGTTTTTTTTTAAATTTTTGGTGCTAATTATCTTTTTGCTACAACTTTTTGTTTCTTGCCTGATACTAAAGAAAATTGCATGATGAATCTACAAGAGAAATCTCTGGTAGAACATCATTGATTCCATTTTAAGGCTTTGGTGGAGGTATTTTTTAAACTTTATTTAAAAGACGCAACGTTTGTTGACATGCAGACTCCATTTGTGCACAGAAAAAGATTTTTTTAAAGACTTTTTTTGTATTTTTGGTGATAATTAACTTTTTGCTACAACTTTTTTGCTGCTTGATGCAAACGAAAGCACTAATCTACAAGAGTAGCTCGTCTGGACATCATTTACCCTAATTTAAAGCTTCTTGGAGGTTTTTTTTTAACTTTATTTAAAAGGCACTAAATTTGTTGACCTGCAGGTTCCACATGTTTGCAGCCAAATGATCACAAAACATGAGGGAAACTGTAAAAGTTGCAAAAAGAAACCAGTTGCATGGAAATATTTTGGTTACAGAAAGAAGGATATTGATCAAAAACAGCACCACAAAGTTCTGCAACACCCAATCTGAACGCCATCCAAAGAAAAAACAACTATTTAGGAAGTATTATCAGTGTTACACCACATGAAAGAGGTTTTTACAAAGATTTTTTGTTTTTAAGTTGGTGCTAATTAACTTTTTGCTACTATTTTTTTTGCTAAAGAAATGACTGATCTACAAGAGTAGCTTGTCTGGAGATCATTTAGTCCAATTCTAACTTTATTTAAAAGATGCAAAGTTTTTTGACTTGCAAGTTCCACATGTGCACAGCAAAAAAGATAAAGAAACTGGACAGAAACTCTGAAAGTTGCATGGAAATATTTCAGTTATAGAAAGAATATATTGACTAAAAACAGCACAACTGATTAATTTGACTGTTTAAATCAGCAGCACGAAGTTCTGCAAAGCAAATCCAAAGCAAAAGTAACTATTTAGGAACCTTTGTCAGTGTTACGCCACATGAAAAAGGTTCCAAAATGCATTTTTTTCAGCTTTTAAAAGCTATATATTTTATTTTTGGTGATATTTAATTCCGCTAAACATGCTCTGGAGTGATTTTTATTTTAAATATGGAGTTATTCAAGCGATTTGGTGAAAATGATCTGAGGTTTGTCTTCTAGAGAATCTATATTTACAGTTCAGTGACCAGGGTTTTCCTTCTTAAACGTGAATATTTTCTTGTTTATTTTCTGTGTCACATAAGAAACATTCTGAACTGCTTTTTTCCAGCTTGTTAAAGATAGTTTTCTTATCACTAATGCAGATCCACTCCCCTACAAAATCAGCCCAATCACTCTAGAATGATTAATTCCTTCTAAATAGTTATTCAAACAGTCTGGTGAAAATGAACTGTACTTTCTGTATCACAGAAAATACCGTTTTTCCAGAATTGTGCAGCTTTACATCCTACACATCATGATTATTACGGGCTCTAGTGATTCCTGGAGAATGTATTTACAGTATGATGATGAGGTTTTTCCTGCATAGAGCCTCCCAAAGAGGTTTTAGGCAATACCAAAGAATAATCACAATTAATTTAACCAGTTTAATTGCTTAGGATGTCATTAACTGCAGCATAATTTACATTCTGTCAATCAAATGGTCAGAAATGTCAGGGAAATCCACAGATTTTGTCAAATGAGGTCACACAGAGCAGGAAAACCCCGACTAATGCTCTCTAATTACAGTCATTAAGCTACTTGTGCTTGTCTGACATGAAAAACATGACTGACATGATGGTTTCAGTATGAAAGCTGCCTTGTTGTTGTGCCAAGAAGCAGTGACTTTTCAATTTTTAAGTCTGTAAGTGCTGCAACATCATCCCAAACATTATTTGCAACAGTACAATGTTAATGAGTCAATACAATCCTACTTTCCTCTGAATTTTCCTTGCTTTCTTTGCCTTTTTTGACCAGAAACAAGCACCTTAGAGTCTGAATTTCATTTTATTTTCCAGATTACACTGTGGAACTGTATGGGATCCAACAGGACAGGCAGAAGAAGTCAACTCATGCTATTCCTACATCACTTTTAAAACAACTGACACTGAGCCAAAGTGGTTTCAAATAGAGAAATAATAAAAAAACTGTCCACATTTAGTGCAAAAAAGCGAGATCCAGAAGGTCTTATTTGACAAATAAAGTGCAGACGACCATGAAATAAAATTATTAATTCATTATTTGAGCCTATATGTTAAAAAATACATGTATTGAATAAAACTGTGACAAACACCTCATCAATGTGAATTAAACCAGATTCTGTTTAACATATGGGATGAGATATACAACCTATAGAGGGCGCTGTGGCAAAAGCATACAGTTTCAAGAAACAGTATGTGAACCCTTTGGGATTACTTAGATTTCTGCATAAATTGGTCCTAAAATGTGTTCTGATCTTCATCTAAGTTTGGTTGAGATTATTGCTGCCAAAGGAGGGTCAACCACTCATTAATTCCAAAGGGTCACTTACTTTTTCCACCCTGCACTGTGAATGTTTCCATGTTGTGTTCAATAAAAAACATGAAAACATAAAATTCTTTGTGTTGTATTAGTTTAAGCAGACTGTATTTGTCTGTTGTTGTGACTTAGATGGAGATCAGAACACATTTTACTGACTAATTTATGCAGAAATCCAAGTAATCCCAAAGGGTTCATATACTTTTTCTTGCAACTGTATATGCCCCCCAAAAAGTAAAAATAAAGCTACAAATATGCTGGGAATAAGTGTTTTACAATAGGTGAAAAAAATCCAGAAAAAACAACAACTACCCATAAAAAATATGTAAAAACCAACAAAAATATGTCCATGCCTCCGAGTGTTGGGTGGATTTAGTTTCATTTGGTTTTTGGTTGCAGATATTTCCTGGATCTTGTTTTTTCTCGCACCGTTAAGTATTTACAGTAAAGCAGTTTGCCTCTGCCCTTCCTAATAATTCCCTGAGAGGTGTTTAACTGCTGCTGCTTTGTGTTAAACTCAAACCAAACAGCGTCGGGATGCATTAATGAGCCACAGACGGCAGGTTTCTGCCAGTCAGAAGAAGATGCTGCTTTGTGTTCATGTGTCGAATTATCAGGTTCAGTCCTTTGACCTTTAGAGGTCAGCAGTGAAACATCTGCATTAATCAGCTGCAACTAGAACTGCAACAGTCCATCTGAGAGGAGCTGCAAACCCCCAACATCTTTAACCCTCCTGTTATGTTTAAAGTACAAAAACTACTAATAGAAAAATGTTAAAAGTATCTTTTTCTGCATGAAACTTCTTCTGCTTGGCTTAACAAGTGTAATCAACATATAAAATGAACATGCATTTTTTTCATGAAAAACAAGTGAATTATCCTCATTGAACCATGATCTGTGAGAGCTAAAGATCACCCTGAGCTAAATATTGATAGAAATGTTCAGTAATGGAGTTACAATGAAACAGAAACAATGTTTACCGAGACTTTTGTGGTTTCTGGCATTTTTAAACATGCCGCAGGTCAAACTGACCCAGGAACATCATTGTTGTTCCTGAGAAAGGAACCGAACAGCAGGGTTGATCAGGCGGTTTAACGTCGGCTGTAAAGGAAAACGCTGCTGACATCTGCAGGCTGAACGTCATATTAACCCTCACTGAGCGATTACAGGTTCATGAGAGCAGCATCTTCCTACAACTGCCAAAAAACACATAACCAGTCTTTCTTATTTATCTTCCAGTCACATCTGTGAGTTCTTGTGTTTAGCTGAAGTGCATTTTATCACATCAGGGAGGATGTTTTCTTAATTTGAATCTGTTTTGTCCGTTTGCAGGTGTTATCTTTAGCTCTCATTATTGAAGACAAACCTCAGTCTTCTATTATTCAGATCCAACACATCTAATCTGCTATAAACAGAGATCCAGAGTGACTTTCAAAATTCTTTTGCGCTGATCTTTATTCATTAAGCTCATAATTTTGGTGCATCTACATTTTTATTGCCTTTTTTTGGTGCTGAATAATCCATTTTAAGTGTCAGATTGACCATACGTTGATCATTTCTGAACACATTCTGTAAATATGATTGTGATTAGGAGCAAAGGTTCAGATTAATGCTCTTTCTTCTTCTTCAGTAAGATCTGGTAGCTCTCCTTTAATTATATTACAAGGAATGTTGAATTTAATTGTCATTTCTGACTCCTCACTGCTTCAGCTGAATCTGTCACAGCACAGGACGAGTTTTTTTGACACTTGAGTTCAGAAAGTTGATGCACCCACAGAAAGAAGTTCAGTTTTCTTCACAGCAAATGCATCACATTGGCTGCTTTATCATATTTCAGTGTTTTCTAAAACTTGAGAGTGATGCAGAGTGGCCAATGTGCAGTCACAGATCAATGCAGTTTAGAGAAAAGACTGTATCCAGGTAGTTTTTCTGAATTTACTGATTTTCCCTGAAAGTCTCACATGCAGATTGTTGCTAGAAGCTAAAATTAGCTGATCTTCCATAAACACATCACATTCAACTGTTCAATATTCCTGCAACTGGACCGAAGCAGCCTTCAGTGTACTTTATTACTCCGCCAAGGAGGCGGAGTTATGTGATGATCGGAGTTGGTTTGTCCGTCTGTTTGTCTGTCTGTTAGCAACATTACTCAACAACAGACAAACGGATTTGGATGAAATCCTCAGGGAAGGTCAGAAATGACACAAGGACCACCACATTAGATTTTGGCAGCGATGCAGCTTATAGTCTAGATCCATGGATTTGTTAAATATTTCTATATGCTTGCAAGATAACGTCACGGCGTCACTGTAACTATGACTTTTGCTAACAGGCTGAAAAAAAGCCATTCTTGTTGTTTTATTCTTGCTCTCACCTTCTCCCTCTGCTCGTCCTTCATCTTCTGCAGCTTCTCCTCTTCTTCTTGTCTCTTCTTTCTGTCCAACTCTTCCTTTTTCAGCTGGAAACAACATTCAGCATTAAACTTCTGCCATCACATACGACAAAAGCACGAGGTGACGCTCAAAGCTTCTCTGCACTACATTCTTGATATCATACGACTTTTAACTACATTTAAAGCTGCATTGATGTTGTGCTAAATGTTTTTTACCTTTTTCTGCAGTTTGGAGCCGCGAAGATTCGCCAGCTGCTTCTGTCTGGCTTCAGATTCACTCACATGACCACCTGCATGAATCAACACGTCAGTAAGTGAAGATAATTACGCAAAGTTCAATCTGATCGGGAGAAAATGACAGAATATTACCGAGTCTCTCTGGATTGAGATGCACAGCAGAAGGTCTGTTTGCTTCTTTCCATCTCCGAAGCTCCTCCTCTTCTTTCTGAGCCACTGGAGAGAAAAAAAAACTGTTAATTTGGAGAACATGATAAATGATTAGAGGTCAAGTTGGATATTGTAGTTACTTGTTTTTATCTGGCTTCGTCGAGCTTCGTTTGGTGGGATGATGGTGAACCCCCCTGCACTGAAACACAGACAACTTGTTGGTAAGCAGCTTCTGTTGTAGACCGTTTGACTTGATTATTTACTTTTATTGTAATCTTAAATTAAACTCTGCTGCATTTAAGGAAGCTGGTATTCCTGCAAAGTTGATCTAGAGTTGAAAAAATCTGCTTTTTCTGACATTTTCTTGATGTTTTCACCATCAAAACAGCCACTCGAGCTGACATTAGCGGTGGAGCTTGTGGATTTGAGGGGTTTCGATGTCCAGAGCTCTTGGTCGTGTTCCTCGAGCAGTTTTTGAGGTGTTGCAGGACAGAAAATTCATTTAGTGTAAAGGTGGAACAATGTTTAAGTTGATCAATATGGACTTTTCAGAGCCAGTACTGATTATTAATCAATAAAGTGACTGAAAATCTAATGTTTTAAAATGATAATACAGTTGAAAATCAACCGATATGGATTTTTCTGGTGATCAAGGAAGACCAACAACTGATATGTTTTATTTTAACAACATGTGATAATAGGAAGCATCTTATTCTGAAGAGTGAAAGAGTTTTTTTTTTCAGAATAATGAACTGACATTTACTTAAAATCTGCTCATTTGGACCTTTAAGTCATATATAGTACTGGAGAGTTTAATGAAACAAATTGCATTATATTTTGTTGTTAGTAAAATTTAGTGTCTATGAAGGGATTTGCTCAAACAATTGCTTTCTTTTTCTGTAAATAATCATTGTAGTTATTTAAATTCCAATTATACACTACAATATACAACAGTGATTGGTTTACAATAATGTCCATGAAGAGTGCTGCTCAAGAATCTTTATTTATTTACAGTATGTATGAAAAAAATAAAGCCATTTTTATCTGTTCCTACTTTTTCTTCACTCAAAAAAAAGCAAAAAACCAAAAGACATTTTAGAAAGTACAATAAGAGTACTCTTTAAGTCCCGGATCAATAAGCAGCATCAGTAATAGTAGTATTACGGTTAAGATAGTTACAATAAGAGTAGAACAGAGTAGAAACAATAAAGTGATATTTGGTTTGGGTTAAAACTTCAGCCCTATTTTGACTTTCTTCAAATATAAAACAGCGTAAAACACATTAATATATAAGAATTTTCAGCTTAAACTACAAACTTTCCCTCAGTTTATGGGGAAAAAAATAATATACAGTCAAACAACACAAAAGAAAAGAAAAAAATTCTCGCATGTTGCTGCGTTCAGGTGAAATTGGAATTGGGAAAACAACTCAAGAAGTTGCTGCTGCTTTAAAATGATTAATAATGTTGTGGGTTTTTTTTATTTCTATCAGCCCATTTTTTGTAGACAATATTTCAACTATTTCTGTGTCTTTTGTTTTCATCTTGGTAGAAAAGTAGCCTCTTTTCTTCCAGACTTCACTACAGCAGCTGGGATTTACAGGGTGCAGTGAAGGCAGCGTTTCTGTTTCCAAACCCATGAAATGAAACTGAAAGTGGAGTTATATCAACTTGTAGATAAACACAAATAATGGAGCAGAAATTAAGATATAACACAAACAGAGAACAAAACAGCCAGAATAGAGATTTTAAAAGTTAATTCAGGCTCTTTAGTGGAACTTTAATAAGCAGCAGAGCCTGTTTTTCTCAGATTTCACATCATTTTAGTGGAACTTGAGACTTACTATTGCGGCTGCCTGGTTGCTGGTTGTGTGTCGCTGCTGTCAGCTGTAGTTTTGTCCACATTTCCAGATGTTTGGTTGTTTCCGGACACATCTGCTGCTGTCTGGTCAGAGTTCATGCTGGGGTTCAGCTGGTTTCTGCTGTTATAAGGATCCATTGGTTCAGCTGTGCAGGCTGCTTGTTGCTTGTTGCTCTATTCTTAGTGCAGTTTTCTCTTCCAGGGATGGTGTAGTGACTCATCAGATGTGTAATCATGCTTCCATGTACAGAAGAGAAGAGGGATTTAATGCAGCAGCGCCATCTGCTGAGAAAACAGGCAAAATACACCCAATATAACCACTCAACCACAGTCAACCAATCAAATACTAGATTTAACTTTAAAAAGCAGTTAGAAAAACACACCATTAAGTACTCGATTTTATTATATTGAACGCTTAACGTCCTATTTATTAGTTTTAATTACTTTTCCTTATGTGTTGAATGCAAAAATCATGTCATAAAGCACTGTAAGTTTATTTTGAAGGGAAGTTTCTATAGAAATAAATGTATTATTGTTGCTATTTATTTTTTATTATTATAGTTATTACTCATGGCAGCAGACAGCATAACATTCAGTAAATTTTCAACAAGATAAGCTGCAAATAGGTTCAGAAACATCAATAAAATCACTTTATTTTGGCCACTAGCTGCTCAAAGCAATAATAAAAATTTAAATATTCAATATTTACTATGAGCAAAACTAACAAAATTATAATGATGTCTTGTCTGGTCTCCCCCCAAAAAACATATCTCTATTTCAACTGCTTAACAATTCAGCAGTAATCAACAAGTGTTCACAAAAACATTTTTTTCTTGAATTTTATTAGATATTACAATTTTAAAACTGATTTTGAGTATTCATTTCTCAGTTTATTTATACTATTTAGTTGATTTTGTGTTATTATGACAGACAGCTACAGGTGGTTCAGAAAATATCATTAATTGACATCTTCATTATTATTTTTGTTAATGTGACCTCAAAGATGGGACTTTTCATGACGCCTTCATTTTTTTTTCATGTTTCAACTCACCCACAATCACAGATTATTATTATTATTTATATGATGAGAAATAACATTAAAAAAAATCTAAGGCTTTAATCCTTATTAATTCCACTGATAGTCGTTCAAACAGCTTTGAATTTGTACAAAAAAACCTGCTGAAAGTAGGTTGACAGGCAATTTTTAAAAAAAGCATAATCAATACACTTAAAATTTGACAAATCATCCATATTTTATGTTATAAAAATGTAATGTAAATTTGCAATAGTCAAGGAATACATTTCTATTAAAAATTTTTTAAAATAAGCCTTTAATGATTTGTGGCATGCAGAGAAAGTCTTTATGTTGATTATTCATAGAAATTAGGTAGGTCAGCAGTTTTTTCCATATCATTTTAAAGGAATTATTGTCTGGTACATATTTAATTACATAATCATGAATGCAATTTTTTTTAATTAACAAAATTAACTTGTTCTTACTAGACTATGTTCATCAGTTTATGACTGTTTAATGTTTTTGTTCCTGAAGTAGATTCCATTGAATTCATTATTTAAACAACCAAATTGTTAGTAATTTTTGTTGCTGTTGTTTGTTTTGCAGTTGTGTATTTCAACACACTACAATTAAATCTCAAACACAAAAACAACACAAATTTAAATTGGGCCACAAATTATGAATCAACATGAATGGCCTCAGACTTGTTAAATAAAACTTTTAAAAAAAATTTTATCCACTAGTTTGATAAACTGAAAAGTAGGATGCCAAATTTCTCATTTTTCAATTTCTAAATGACCAAAATTAGCTACATGCAGTAATACAACACAAATAATTAACTCTATCAGCAGGTGTAGAATAAATTCTGTACACTATTGGTCATATTCACATTTTAAATACCTCCAAATGCATTGCTTTAGTGGAATTTATTTGTCCTTCAAGCCCACTACAAATTGAATTTTATTTTAAATCAACAAATACAGAAATTTGAGTTTAAATTACACACAATATTAAGTTAATGCAACATTATTATCTCATCAAAATAAGGTTTGCAACTTAACAGATTTTTCTAAATCAGTAAATTAGAGTTTTGACTTGCAATTATGCATTTAATTAAGTATGAAAACTTCTGCCATCACATACGACAAAAGCACGAGGTGACGCTCAAAGCTTCTCTGCACTACATTCTTGATATCATACGACTTTTAACTACATTTAAAGCTGCATTGATGTTGTGCTAAATGTTTTTTACCTTTTTCTGCAGTTTGGAGCCGCGAAGATTCGCCAGCTGCTTCTGTCTGGCTTCAGATTCACTCACATGACCACCTGCATGAATCAACACATCAGTAAGTGAAGATAATTACGCAAAGTTCAATCTGATCGGGAGAAAATGACAGAATATTACCGAGTCTCTCTGGATTGAGATGCACAGCAGAAGGTCTGTTTACTTCTTTCCATCTCCGAAGCTCCTCCTCTTCTTTCTGAGCCACTGGAGAGAAAAAAAAACTGTTAATTTGGAGAACATGATAAATGATTAGAGGTCAAGTTGGATATTGTAGTTACTTGTTTTTATCTGGCTTCGTCGAGCTTCGTTTGGTGGGATGATGGTGAACCCCCCTGCACTGAAACACAGACAACTTGTTGGTAAGCAGCTTCTGTTGTAGACCGTTTGACTTGATTATTTACTTTTATTGTAATCTTAAATTAAACTCTGCTGCATTTAAGGAAGCTGGTATTCCTGCAAAGTTGATCTAGAGTTGAAAAAATCTGCTTTTTCTAACATTTTCTTGATGTTTTCACCATCAAAACAGCCACTCGAGCTGACATTAGCGGTGGAGCTTGTGGATTTGAGGGGTTTCGATGTCCAGAGCTCTTGGTCGTGTTCCTCGAGCAGTTTTTGAGGTGTTGCAGGACAGAAAATTCATTTAGTGTAAAGGTGGAACAATGTTTAAGTTGATCAATATGGACTTTTCAGAGCCAGTACTGATTATTAATCAATAAAGAGACTGAAAATCTAATGTTTTAAAATGATAATACAGTTGAAAATCAACCGATATGGATTTTTCTGGTGATCAAGGAAGACCAACAACTGATATGTTTTATTTTAACATGTGATAATAGGAAGCATCTTATTCTGAAGAGTGAAAGAGTTTTTTTTTTCAGAATAATGAACTGACATTTACTTAAAATCTGCTCATTTGGACCTTTAAGTCATATATAGTACTGGAGAGTTTAATGAAACAAATTGCATTATATTTTGTTGTTAGTAAAATTTAGTGTCTATGAAGGGATTTGCTCAAACAATTGCTTTCTTTTTCTGTAAATAATCATTGTAGTTATTTAAATTCCAATTATACACTACAATATACAACAGTGATTGGTTTACAATAATGTCCATGAAGAGTGCTGCTCAAGAATCTTTATTTATTTACAGTATGTATGAAAAAAATAAAGCCATTTTTATCTGTTCCTACTTTTTCTTCACTCAAAAAAAAGCAAAAAACCAAAAGACATTTTAGAAAGTACAATAAGAATACTCTTTAAGTCCCGGATCAATAAGCAGCATCAGTAATAGTAGTATTACGGTTAAGATAGTAACAATAAGAGCAGAACAGATTAGAAACAATAAAGTGATCTTTGGTTTGGGTTAAAACTTCAGCCCTATTTTGACTTTCTTCAAATATAAAACAGCGTAAAACACATTAATATGTAAGAATTTTCAGCTTAAACTACAAACTTTCCCTCAGTTTATGGGGAAAAAAATAATATACAGTCAAACAACACAAAAGAAAAGAAAAAAATTCTCGCATGTTGCTGCGTTCAGGTGATATTGGAATTGGGACAAACAACTCAAGAAGTTGCTGCTGCTTTAAAATGATTAATAATGTTGTGGGGTTTTTTTATTTCTATCAGCCCATTTTTTGTAGACAATATTTCAACTATTTCTGTGTCTTTTGTTTTCATCTTGGTAGAAAAGTAGCCTCTTTTCTTCCAGACTTCACTACAGCAGCTGGGATTTACAGGGTGCAGTGAAGGCAGCGTTTCTGTTTCCAAACCCATGAAATGAAACTGAAAGTGGAGTTATATCAACTTGTAGATAAACACAAATAATGGAGCAGAAATTAAGATATAACACAAACAGAGAACAAAACAGCCAGAATAGAGATTTTAAAAGTTAATTCAGGCTCTTTAGTGGAACTTTAATAAGCAGCAGAGCCTGTTTTTCTCAGATTTCACATCATTTTAGTGGAACTTGAGACTTACTATTGCGGCTGCCTGGTTGCTGGTTGTGTGTCGCTGCTGTCAGCTGTAGTTTTGTCCACATTTCCAGATGTTTGGTTGTTTCCGGACACATCTGCTGCTGTCTGGTCAGAGTTCATGCTGGGGTTCAGCTGGTTTCTGCTGTTATAAGGATCCATTGGTTCAGCTGTGCAGGCTGCTTGTTGCTTGTTGCTCTATTCTTAGTGCAGTTTTCTCTTCCAGGGATGGTGTAGTGACTCATCAGGTGTGTAATCATGCTTCCATGTACAGAAGAGAAGAGGGATTTAATGCAGCAGCGCCATCTGCTGAGAAAACAGGCAAAATACACCCAATATAACCACTCAACCACAGTCAACCAATCAAATACTAGATTTAACTTTAAAAAGCAGTTAGAAAAACACACCATTAAGTACTCGATTTTATTATATTGAACGCTTAACGTCCTATTTATTAGTTTTAATTACTTTTCATTATGTGTTGAATGCAAAAATTATGTCATAAAGCACTGTAAGTTTATTTTGAAGGGAAGTTTCTATAGAAATAAATGTATTATTGTTGCTATTTGTTTTTTTATTATTATAGTTATTACTCATGGCAGCAGACAGCATAACATTCAGTAAATTTTCAACAAGATAAGCTGCAAATAGGTTCAGAAACATCAATAAAATCACTTTATTTTGGCCACCAGCTGCTCAAAGCAATAATAAAAATTTAAATATTCAATATTTACTATGAGCAAAACTAACGAAATTATAATGATGTCTTGTCTGGTCTCCCCCCAAAAAACATATCTCTATTTCAACTGCTTAACAATTCAGCAGTAATCAACAAGTGTTCACAAAAACATTTTTTTCTTGAATTTTATTAGATATTATTACAATTTTAAAACTGATTTTGAGTATTCATTTCTCAGTTTATTTATACTATTTAGTTGATTTTGTGTTATTATGACAGACAGCTACAGGTGGTTCAGAAAATATCATTAATTGACATCTTCATTATTATTTTTGTTAATGTGACCTCAAAGATGGGACTTTTCATGACGCCTTCATTTTTTTTTTCATGTTTCAACTCACCCACAATCACAGATTATTATTATTATTTATATGATGAGAAATAACATAAAAAAAAATCTCAGGCTTTAATCCGTATTAATTCCACTGATAGTCGTTCAAACAGCTTTGAATTTGTACAAAAAAACCTGCTGAAAGTAGGTTGACAGGCAATTTTTAAAAAAAAGCATAATCAATACACTTAAAATTTGACAAATCATCCATATTTTATGTTATAAAAATGTAATGTAAATTTGCAATAGTCAAGGAATAATTTTCTATTAAATTTTTTTTTTTTTAAATAAGCCTTTAATGATTTGTGGCATGCAGAGAAAGTCTTTATGTTGATTATTCATACAAATTAGGTAGGTCAGCAGTTTTTTCCATATCATTTTAAAGGAAATATTGTCTGGTACATATTTAATTACATAATCATGAATGCAATTTTTTTTAATTAACAAAATTAACTTGTTCTTACTAGACTTTGTTCATCAGTTTATGACTGTTTAATGTTTTTGTTCCTGAAGTAGATTCCATTGAATTCATTATTTAAACAACCAAATTGTTGGTAATTTTTGTTGCTGTTGTTTGTTTTGCAGTTGTGTATTTCAACACACTACAATTAAATCTCAAACACAAAAACAACACAAATTTAAATTGGGCCACAAATTATGAATCAACATGAATGGCCTCAGACTTGTTAAATAAAACTTTAAAAAAAAATTTTATCCACTAGTTTGATAAACTGAAAAGTAGGATGCCAAATTTCTCATTTTTCAATTTCTAAATGACCAAAATTAGCTACATGCAGTAATACAACACAAATAATTAACTCTATCAGCAGGTGTAGAATAAATTCTGTACACTGTTGGTCATATTCACATTTTAAATACCTCCAAATGCATTGCTTTAGTGGAATTTATTTGTCCTTCAAGCCCACTACAAATTGAATTTTATTTTAAATCAACAAATACAGAAATTTGAGTTTAAATTACACACAATATTAAGTTAATGCAACATTATTATCTCATCAAAATAATGTTTGCAACTTAACAGATTTTTCTAAATCAGTAAATTAGAGTTTTGACTTGCAATTATGCATTTAATTAAGTAGTGGAAACAGGTCATTTGAGGTACTTTTTGGAGTGTTTTGCAGACCTCACTTTCTTCAAATGGGCATAATTATACACGGCCGTTCAAAAGGTTGGGGTCACCCAGACAATTTCATGTTTTCCATGAAAACTCACACTTTTATTCATGTGCTAACATAACTGCACAAGGGTTTTCTAATCATCAATTAGCCTTTCAGCATCATTAGCTAACACAATGTAGCATTAGAACACAGGAGTGATGGTTGCTGGAAATGTTCCTCTGTACCCCTATGGAGATATTCCATTAAAAATCAGCTGTTTCCAGCTACAATAGTCATTTACCACATTAACAATGTCTAGATGGTATTTCTAAATCTTTTAATGTCATCTTCATTGAAAAAACAACTGCTTTAAGTGACCACAAATGTTTGAATGGTAGTGTATGTAATACAATAAAAAAAGATTTAATTAATTTAATAAGATAGTTTAGATTATTTAAATGTGACTCCCATAAAAAAAACCATTTACTTTCTCGCTGATTAGTCATCACTAACTCAAACTACACGTTCAAGAAAGTGGAAAATTTTGTCTGTTTTAATTATTTGTGGCTTCAGTTTGCACCTTTTTATTTAATACTACAGTAGATTCTTTTGTTTAACCCTGTAAGTGCATGTATGTGCTGTGTGTGTTTCCTTATTTTGTTGCGTTTTCTCATCTTAAACACAAAAAAACTAATTCAGTCTCTCAAAAACTCATTTATTAGGAGTTATCACAAATCAGGAATGAACAAGCGTTTAATGTTAATTACAAACCAACAGATGATGATTCTTATTTGGCAGGACATGATGTGTTATACTGGACGTTAATGCAGACACACACACAGACACACACATACAGACAGGGAGGACGAATAAATACACAACTGTGCAGAAACAGTACAAAAACTAACAGT
This sequence comes from Amphiprion ocellaris, assembly GCF_022539595.1. Classification (NCBI taxonomy): domain Eukaryota; kingdom Metazoa; phylum Chordata; class Actinopteri; family Pomacentridae; genus Amphiprion; species Amphiprion ocellaris. Next base: position 29,233,528 of record NC_072776.1, on the reverse strand, counting down.
AGTTTCTTTACAAAGTTAGAACTTCTGTATTTTGTGGTGTAAATTTTCAGGAATGCTTCATCGCTCTGCTACAGTGATTCATTAGTGAGATTCAGGTCGCCTGAAGTTTTTGTTGATGATGATGACTTTGACACAAAAGGAATAAGGCAGTGAAGGTCCAGACGCCTCCTTCAGTCCCCCGTCCAACACAAATACTGACGACTCACTGCAGGGACGAGTAAACAAGAGCCAACAGGCTACAGATGCTGGAGTTTTCAGTTTAGTGGTGATGATGATGATGGTGGTCAGAAGTCTCCTTCATCCTGGACGAGTCGACCCCGTTCCAATAACTCAGAGTTCTCCTGCAGTCCTGAGCTCTCTGTGGCAGCTCACAGGTCAGCTGGATGTTGTGATGTGTTTGGATTATGTGTGTGTCTGTCTTTAACGGCTGCAGCTCGGAGGGGAGATCACAGCTTCGGCTGGCTGGAGAGCTTCACCTTCAGGTTCTCCGCCAACTTGTCCAGGAACTCGAAGGTGTTCAGGTAGTCGGCACGGGTCGTGCTGCAGACAGAGGAGAGACGGTCAGGACACAGAAACAAGGCGTTACAAACTTCAAATGTCCTGCAGCCTTCCACAGGGTAGAACTGAGGGCTTAACTATGAAGTGAGATTAGCGGGTTAGTGAGGTATGTTGAGACTAAAGTCAGAGTTTTCAGAATCACAAAGGCGGCTTTCTTTGAACCTGGTTAGATCTCCATAGTAACAGATGCTGTGGAGCTAACCTGATCCAGAGCAGGTTTGTTCAGAGTTTTGGATTTAAATCGGCTGTAAGAAGCGTCTCCATTTAAACAAGGCATTTCCTGACGCTTATTTATGAGCGATAGAGATTCTCAGCTGAGGGAAAATGTTTTATCTGTAAACCTGTTGATCTGCACATTACTAAAACTACTGAATGAAGCCGTTTAGTTACAGTATGTATGCCATGCGTTGCCATGGGAACCCCACATGTATTTAGTTGATGATGTAGAAATCGTATAAATAGGTTTTAAGTTTGGTCCTGATTTGCTGTCAAGTCCGTTTACATGCTGGTACTGCAGAACCATCTCTGATCTGTCTGAAAGTTTTATAGCATCAAACATACATATTTACAAAGATTTCTGTACAATTTCAGCTTGATATATCAAATAGTTTCCAAGATTTATTTTCTTTTAATTGCCCGCTATCCAACTTTCAGCAAGTTTTTTCGCACGTTGAAGTTTAAGGCTGTTTGAACAACAACATCTCAAGAACTGTTAAAGATAAAAACCTCAAATCTTCACGGTTATTTCTCATCATGTCACCGATTCAGAATCTCATCTAATACGTAGCAGATCAATGAACCGAGCTGAATATGTGGTGTCCGACTTTACACAACTCGTGCAATGACTTTGAACTGATTATTCCAAAGTGCAGTTAATTCAGTCTTCTAAGGCAGCGAGGGAGCTCACGTTTTGAAAATGAAAGAACTTAAAATGTTTTACAGCGTAGAAACTTGTTTTTGACCAAAACCTCATAAAGAAAAGTATCAACATAGCAAAATGAATACTCATCAATCAAGTTTAAAAGTTAAAGTATAAGCAGGTAAAATGTGGGTAAAGTGTAGCAGTAAAGTCCTGGTTTGTCCCTCTGACTGAATGTTCTGAGCCACAAATTTCCTCTTAGTTTTTCTCTGATTTTTGATTTTCAAATGAAATGAAATGAAATGGATCTTTATTGTCATCATATTCGATGAGATAACATTTCTCCAGTATCTAAAGACTAGGTCAGCAGTTTAGTAATCTGACCGCCTGTGGTGTGAAGCTGATTATCAGTCTGGTGGTTTTTCCTTCGATGCTCCTGAAACGCCTGCCTGATGGTAGCAGTTCAAACAGTTTGTGTAGAGGGTATGAGGAGTCCCTAACAATGTTCAGTGCCTCGCTCCTGCAGCGGCTCTGGAAAAGTTCTTGAACAGAGGGAAACTCCGATGACCCTCTCAGCTCCCCTGACTTTTATTTTTTTTTATTTTTGCTGAGACATTGGATCATTTTATTGAAAAGAAATGTTTAAAGGGAAAAAAAATCTATATTTCTCTGAGCTGTTTACGGCTCATAGACATCTGGAATGTGAACACGATGATGTTTGGAAGAAAAAAGGCAGAAAGGTTGGAAACCTCTGATTCAATCTGTAACTATAAGACATTGTGATAAATTTGCATTTTTTAAAAAAGCTGTTAGACTAATGTGTGGAGTAGAAAGTCAAATATTTCCCTCTGAAATGTTGCGGATTAGAAGGAGAAAGTAGCTTGAATTGGAGAAACTCAAGTCCCAAGTATTATATTTTTATCCTTTTTGTCCTCTCAGCCTTCTACAGACTGCTAACGTTCACTGCTCTCCATGAAAGTGAGTATTTCTCTACAAGTGCAGATTAGTGTGAAAGTGGAAAACTATTTGGCCAGTATATTAATCCAGTTTACAAACATTCAGGCCAAATGCTGCCAGCAGCAGGTTGATCGACTGTCGCTAATTAACATTAATTCAGAGTGGAACTTGATGTTGGGCCAGACTTGAACTTGGCTAGTGGCTCTGTAGTCTCTCTGCCGTCGACATCTGTGGCCTGCCAGGGATTTTTTTTGTATTTTAAGCTTTTATTCAGTTATTCAGATAGTCAGAGTGATAGAAAATGTGAGGGAGAAGTACGACTGTGAAGTATGCAGTCAGTGTTACACCACAACTCCTACATAGTGAGTCTCCCTTAGTTTCAGAAATGATGTTTTCCCCATTTAACTTTGATTTTTGATTTTAAACTTCGATATCAGTAATTTAAGTATATATGATATATGACATGATTTTTAATATGGTTTGGTTGAAACAAGGATGTTTGGGCCAAGATTGCTCTCCCCAGAATTGGACTCTGTACTAGCAAATACTAAAAAGGAATTCGATACATATAGGATCTAAAAAACAATTAACACAACAAAAAATGCGCACTCTGTCCAACATGTGTGACTCACTTTGGCATTCCCTTGATGCAGATGGCCAAATCCTTGGTCATGAAACCGGCCTCGATGGTCTCGATGCAGACGGCCTCCAGCGCCTCGGCAAAGACTCGCAGCTCTGCGTTGTTGTCCAGTTTGGCCCGGTGGAGGAAGCCTCGCGTCCACGCAAAGATGGAGGCTGCACAAACATAAAATCTACATTATAAACGAATGAATACGAGTGTTTTGAGGCCGCTAGACGCTTTGGTTCATCCTCCTACCGATGGGGTTGGTGGAGGTTTCTTTTCCCTGCTGGTGTTGTCTGTAGTGGCGGGTGACGGTGCCATGGGCGGCCTCGGACTCAACCGTACGTCCATCAGGGCAGATCAGCACACTGGTCATCATACCCAGAGATCCGTAACCTGCAAGAGTCAAAACAAAACATCCAAACATCAGATCTCTGAACCTGACATGTAAAATCAGAGATTATTAAAGATGTTTTGGGGTCATTCCACCTCAAATTACCAAATTTAAAAAGAAAGTTCACGCCTGGCCATCTCATATTTGTCAGATTTTTATTCTGTGCAAGTAAAACGTGTAAAATATTTGGTCACAGGTGTAAGTTTTGGAGTGAAAAATGCATTGGGATTGAATTTTGCATAGTTTTTCTTTGTGCCAATCTGTGGATAAAAGTTTGAAGTGCCATAACTTGAGAAATAATGTAGCTAAAGTCCTGAAATCTTGCAGGTTTATTGCTATCTTCATCTGTTCTTCAATGGTACAACCCTGCTTTAATAAATACAAACCATTTATGTGATGGTGCAAATTTCATCCAAAAATATCCATGTTTTTTTTTCTATTCTGATAGTCCACTAACCATAAAACTTTTATTTTTTACTCTAAGAAGCTGATTTTTTTTTCTCTAGTGATTGACACCAATAAGAGCTTTAAAAATGTAGAGTTTGGTGGCAGTCAGAGATATACTTTAGGAGGAAAAACATTACTAAAATTAAGTTTTTTGCATTTATGGCCAACATTAGGGCAATCATTGAGCAGGAATGACGGTGAAACCATTCCAATAGTTTCCTAACTGGAAGAGTTTTATAATATTGTTACTAGAAGAAAAGAAAAATTCTGGTTTTCCAACCCATAGAGCTTCAAATAATTTATGAAAAGTGGTACCGTGATGAATTTCATCCATGTTTATTATCTATATGTCAGACATGTATAAAAAGCAGTCAAACTGAAAATGGTCTGGGAGTATTGGGTGCATTGAGGTGGAAATGCGGTTTTATTTCACCAACCTTGTGCCACAGAGTCAGACTGAACGTCTCCATCGTAGTTCTTACAGGCCCAGATGAAGCCTCCCTCAGATTTCATGGCCTGAGCCACCATGTCATCGATGAGACGGTGCTCGTACCAGATTCCTTTGGCCTCGAACTGAGCGCGATATTCCCTGAAAGACACAAAAAGGTGGACAACGCCTTAAAGCTCTGGTCTGGCTGAGGGATAACTGTGCACGTGTTATTGTGGATGTTTATTTATGAGATTATTTACTTCTCGTAGATCTCCTGGAAGATGTCCTTGAAGCGTCCGTCGTACTTCTTCAGGATGGTGTTCTTGGTGCTGAGGTAGAGCGGACACACCTTGGACAGAGCCATCTGGAAAGAGCTGTGAGCAAAGTCTCTGATGGACTTATCTGTGTTGTACATTCCCAAAGCGACACCGCCTGTGCCTGCACGAACACACACAAATACAAACTGCACGCTAACTATACAACACCATCAGAGAGGGATTTAGAAATACAGTCTGCAAACATTTACTTGTGGTAGTTTCTATCAAATTCATTGTCATTTTGGACAATTTTGAGTCATTCTAGACAGATTTTTAATAATTTTGTGCTGGTTTCAAGTTATTTTGGTCAAATTTTGTGTTATTTTAGAAAAATTTTTAGTAATTTTGAACCAGCTTTGAGTCACTGTGGTCAAATTTTCTGTCATTCAAGACAAATCTGGCAACATTTTGGTCAAATTCTGACTAACTTTGAACCATTTTTGAGTCATTGTGGCAATTTTTTTGTCATTCTAGACAAAGTCTAAGTCATTTAGGACTACTGAGTCATTTTGAACTGGTTTCAAGTCATTGTAGTCAAATTTTATGTCATTTTAGACACACTGAGTAATTTAAGTTTACAAACATTGAGTAATTTTGAACCAGCTTTGAGTAATTGTAGTAATATTTTGTGTCATGCTAGACAAAGTTTAAGTTTTAATTCAGGACAAGTGAGTAATTTTGAACTGGTTTCAAATTATTTTGGTCAAATTATGTGTCATTTTAGACAAATTTTGACAAATTTTCAATCAGCTCTAAATCATTGTGGTCAAACTTTGTTACTCTAGACGAAGTTTAAGTCAATTAGGACAACTGAGTAATTTTGAACTGGTTTCAAGTCATTTTGGACAATTTTGACCTTTGCCATACTTCCTACATACTTTATACATCAAATTCTACTGATGTTAACCGCGACAGTTGGTGAAATGTCGACCGAAAACTGTTTTCAGTAGGATATATGGACACATCCATATATACACTTAATAATCCCACCCTTGTTTGATAATTTTACACTACTTTCCACTTTCAAGTGCCAGCAATAAAAAAATAGGCCTCTACTGGAGACATTCAATTGTTTGGGTCTACTTAAAAACAATTTTGTCTGTGTCCTCATCAAATTTCATGGCTGCTGGGAGATACTGAACCTTTAAAATGGCTTCAAAATTAAAATCCAAGTCAGTGCAGCAACAGTAAATTACTCAACAGCTGAAAGTCTCCTTCAGTTTGCTCAGTGTTTGGTTTGCTGTGATAAAACCTGAACAGGTGAACAGTTTTCACAAAACAGAAATACACACTTTCTACAGTGCGTTTTCACATTTACAATACAAATGTGATAAGAAAATGGTATTGTGAAAGCTTCTCTGTGATATTAGCCCAGCCTAGTTATATTTACCGACACCCACATTATGATATTTGACACCCTTTGTTCTGAGATATTTTTCATCTCAGACAGGGGTGATATTTGCACACCTGCTTATCTAAGACATTAAACATAAAATTTCACCACAAGTCAAGGCAGTTTGTATGACTAGGTCCCAATACTGCATATTAGAAATGTACCTATCCAACACTTCTGCCCTTAGACCCCCCAAAAAATGTTGTGTAAAATATACATCTGATGGCAAACTACATATACCTGCAATCTGCATATGTTGAGTACAAGCATGTTGCAAATGACATCACCAGCTAAAGAGTGCAGTACCCATTTGTACAATAGTTTGACTTCATATTTGCAGAATGAGAGTAAGTGTTGACAGAAAGTCAATCTTTATATACAGTCTATAGCCAAGCAATAGATGCTGCGTGTACAGAATACAGCAGCATGATAAAATTAGAAGTAGACAGTACTGATCCGCAATAGAAAACATCATAAAACACACATAACTTACAATGAGCTGACATGAGGCAGGTAAAAAACAAATAAAAAAAATAAAAATATGTAATATAAAAAAAACAAAACCTTAAATCTATCTAAGTAAATCCACATCTGACCCGAATAAATAGACTTTTCACATGTAGTTAAGTTAAGGCTGCATGATTTGGGGAAAATAAATTGTGGTTTTCTGAGATGCTGTGATTTGATTTGCAATTTAACTTTTAAAAGACAAGCTTCAGTTCAATATTCACCGTGTAACAGATTTAAAGCATGTGTTGGAGGATTGTATCATGAGAAACCAACAAATGTGTGACTGTGACACAAACAGGACGGCATGAAATTGCAAACTCAATGACACGACAGTTTAAACTGTGGGTCAGACACACTGCAAAAAGTGCGTCTGTTAAATAATGACACTGAGCTTACGTCAGTTGAACCACAGCGTGCGGCCTGAACTACGTCAATGTAGGCATAAACAACCCCTGAAGGTTTGCTAGAATTAAACAGAGCTGAATCATAGCATGAGTTTCATTATGTGACAGCCGCAGCTTGTATATTCCAAGCTGCAGTCTTTGGGATTTGTTGTGATTTGGTGACAGACCTGGCTGCGCTCTTACCCTCAAACTCGTGCACGACAAACTTGACTTGCTCTCCACTGGTTGGCGTGTAGATCATCTCCACTTTCCCAGGTCCAGGCACCACAAAGTCCGTGGCTTTGTACTGAAGCAGACAGACAAAGGGGTTCATTTTAAAGAGCCGTTTGAACTTACTAAACATTACAGCTCTTAAAATGTATAAAACAGAGTCATAAACACCTCAGCAGGACTCTGCAGTCAGCGTATATAACTCTGACATCTACAAGCTATTATGCAACCATCAGCAACCTGACACTTCACCTGCACTTCTTCCCTCTGTTGACTTTGGCAGAGCACCACGAGCTAAACTGTGATTTAGCTCTGCTGCTGTGGAGGCAGTGCTCTGTGGTCCAAAGGACGGGCAATGAATCATAATTATTGACTGAGTCTCTCCTGACATCTCCACAATGTCTGGAATAACCAGAGCTCACAGAGTAGTCAGCAGTGCAGTAAGTTACACCATTCTGAGTGCTTTAGTAAGAGGTTTGTCAGATACTGGGAGAGCTAATTTAAGTTTCTCTGCAACAAAAATGCCCTTTATGCTTCAGTAAATGAAACACATCTTTACAAAACTGGTTAAAAATTAAAATAGTTTATTTTTTTGTCATTATTTTGGTGGTAGTGAATTTTATTTAATGTTGCCTAAAACCTTACAGAAGTGTAGCTGAATTAGCAGTGTATAAACCAAAACACAAGCATTTCAGCCAGTCTCATGTCTCTCAACCCAACCTGCACTGATTTATTTACTTTTTTTCAGTGTGCAGGAACGTGTGAAGTTACCTGGTCTCCGTGGGCGTGCCTGCCGATGATGATGGGCTTGACCCAGCCGGGCACCAGTCGGGGGATGTTCTTACAGATGATGGCCTCCCTGAACACGGTGCCTCCCAGGATGTTACGGATGGTCCCGTTGGGCGAGCGCCACATCTGCTTCAGCTTGAACTCCTCCACCCGCTTCTCGTCCGGCGTGATGGTGGCGCATTTGATGCCCACGTTGTAGCGCCGCACCGCCTCCGCCGCCTCAACTGTCACCCTGTCATCTGTGGCGTCTCGGTTTTCCATGCCGAGGTCGTAGCTTTGAGGGAGGAGATGGAAAGACGGGAGTTAATGGTGCCAAAGACAAAGGTAATATCATGTTATGGAAGTGTGCTGAAATTATTTGGTACAATATAGTGTCTGAGTTTCAGTATAGATGTCGAGCTCTATATGGTGCGATCAAAAAGTTCTGGGACTGTTCAAGCACTAAGTATCATTAACCAAGAGACCAAATTGTTGACCATGTTACAAAGGTTTTTGTGACCCAAGGTAGGTATAAATTTCAGATTTCACAGCTTTCACAGTGAGCAAACTAACAGTTCAGCAGCTAAATGATCCAACCTTCACATGGAGGATCATCACTGGTGAGTCTGCAGCTACCAATAGAAGAAACTGCATTTTGCACAGTCAAAGAGTCGCAGTTTCCAAAACTGCAGGAAGAATGTCAAGTCAGGAGCACTAGGAATATTCACAAGGTTGTGCACCCTAAATTCATCCCCTAAAGTTTGACTGTTACGGCAGAGTTCTAATAAAATATTCAAAGGTGTTTTAAACAAGCTGAACTGTGGCATGACGGAATGTGGGTGTGTCCGGTAACAACATGGTGATAAGGCACAAGATTTTTTGACCACAACAACATAACTGCTGCTCTTCACCTGCCCTTCTCCCAAGATTGGGTCCCCTTTGACTTCTTCTTCTCCCCAAAAGTGAAACTGAAGTTCAAGTGTTGCTCTTTTGACAGTGTTTAAGAGATTCAGTGCAGATTATGCTTGATTTGTTGACATATCAGGACTTCCAGGGACTGATACAAGCATTGCAGGAGCACTGGGAGCCAGGTGTCATTGCATAAAGATGCTACTTAATCTGGGATGGCAGTCTATAGATCTTGTTCATATCTTGTTCTTTGGGCATTTGGCCAATATAAACATGCCTAACTGTTTTTTGCCAATATATAATATGTCAAACTGCAGGACATAATCTGATTAATCTGCAACTTTGCACAAATAAATAATTGTCAGAAGTTTAAAGAGAGTTTTGATTTGGATCTGTAAATCTGCCTCATATTCAGTGCCAGCTACCATTATGTGACACATTTTACACTGATATTTGTGTGCATGAGAGTAACAGAGATGTAGGAAGAAGAAATGGGCCAAACAAACACGAAGACCATTTAGAATCTGAGCATCAGTGGCATGAGGCACCATAAACAAAGGCTGTCTGTTTCAGGAAAAGATTATTTCGACACCATTTAACAGCAGCCCTGCAGCACTGACTGACCAACGCAGTAAAAATGAGCGTATGTCACCGTTTTTGCTCGCTAGAAGGCTAAAGCACAACGGCTGTGATGTGAAACATGATTACTGTGTCAAAGGACGTGAGGGATATTAATGAGTGGCGAATGTGAGCTGGCTTCCAACAGAGGAGGAACTCAAAGTGCTGCCAGGGCTTTATTCACACCGTACTGAGGCTAGTTATATTCCTCACAGAACCTGACACAGTGTCCCACTTTTTCTGCCACTGTGCTCATTCTGTTGCTTCTTTTTGCCGTCAGCGAGGAGATCTGCAAATCCAGCCAGCGACACAAAGACAAAGGAAGCAAGGCTTTGGTTGTGCAATCATGTCCGGCCCTCTGCCAAGATAACCGGATATGCTGCTCCACTTGTTACACTCGAGGAACGTCGTGGCTTCAACGAGCTGCTGAGAGGAGGAGGAAGCACCCTCAGTCTAAAAAACAAGCTCCGAGTGCTTATCATTCCTTTCAAGCAATCGCCTCTGAGCTTTCTTGTACACTCTATTGCTTTGTTTAAAAGCAGACGTGACCTTTTACCTACTTTCAGCCCCTCCTTCCCATGAAAGCCAACACTCGACCACAACAATACAACGCTCAGTAACTGACTGCATGCATATGACTGAGGCAGATGCAGAAAACAAACAGGATCCAGTTGATCGAGAATGATGCCTTCATTTGTTCTGATGTGTTTGATTCTGTGTCTGTTTACGCATTCAGCAAGTTGATGTATTCCTGGTACACTCTCCACAAAACCTGCACATTTATTGGATTCATTATGTTAATTTTGCCGTCATTTTATATCAGATTAGCATTTCTTTTTTGCCAACAAATTAGTAACGACGGTTTTTTACCGTCCGATAAAAAGATGTCATCAACACATCAGACGACGCTTCTGATGAAGACCGCAGACAGCAGTCGAAACATGTCAGCAATGTCAAAAACATCCTTACTAATTTGTCAGCAAATAGGAACGCTAATCTGCACATTTATTTTCTGAGTTTGACTATTCAGAATTAAAATGACAGATATCGATATCATTCTGATGAGTCATAAATTGGATTTTTTATTTAGATTAGGGATCAATCAATATGGATTTTCCAGGGCTGATATTGATGCTGATTATTGGCGATTAAGAAAGACTGATAACCGATATTTGGAACCAATATGCATTAAATGTAGTGTTTTACCAGCCTGTGATAGCAGTGAACCAGTCATTCATTACTACACTTCTTCATTAATAAGGGTGACTATAACTGAATATGTAAAATAGGAATAGGAGTGATTAAATTATCTTCTCTGTTTATGTGGATCCACTGAGATTGATCAGTTTGTCTCCTGCAGTTTTGTCTGCCGTTCTTCTCTATTTTCTTAATATTGCACTGATTTCTATTACTTTTATTACTCACTAAGATCCAGATCTTAAAACATTACTAATTATTGTTTCCCGACTCTGTTCCAGGTTAATCTGTGCATGCCTTCTAACTTGGCTGCTAGCCGTTAGCATAGCCTTAGCCAGTGTGAGAGAAGCGAATATTCTGATTTATTGTTTCTTGTTGAGTTTTTGCTGCTTGAGAAACATTTTTCTGAGACCACAGAGTAACGACAGACAGAGAGGAGGCTACATCAGACCTCAAATAGTGCATTTCATTTATCAACAATTTACCGATATAGATAATTGAAAAAAATGTCAAGTGTCGGCCACAATAATCGCCCTAACTGATAATCCGTCTATCCTTATTCTACATATCTAAATGTCATTCTAAGCAGTTAAAATCCCAATTAGAGATCTCTGTATTTCAAGTTAGACTGATCAAAATTACAGCTGCAGATTTCTTCAACGCCATCACTGCAAGTTGGAGTCTGGTATTTTCCAGGGGTGCATTTCACAAGTTGTTCTGGTCCTTCAACGGTAGTAAAATCAGCTTTGATAGTTAGATAAGCTAAATGTATGACTCACAGTCCTGTCATTAAAGATTAAAGAAAGATTAATGACTGACTGTACAGAGGTGGTTTCTGTATTTATTGCCAATTTCTATTCCTGTTTATGCCTAGAAGCCATGCTGTCCAGACTTGTAATAATTTGGCTGATTTAACCTTCATGAGGATCTGAGGAGAAACTAACCATGTGGTCCCCAACTTGTAATTTCTAGTGTTTATGTTGCTGCTTAGAGGTTGTTGTTGTTGTTGTTTCCCATAGTGAGGAGAGATATGAAAATGGGAACCTGCAAAAAGTGGAAGGATTAACTGAAATGAGCGGCCAAGTGTAGATTTACACGAACAGTCTACATTTGGTGAGTCAGACTACATCTGGTATCTGCAGCGTCATTTTGCAGCATCAAAACTCTAATTCAAGGTATCTGGAGATTCCATTTGGACAAGTCAGAGTTCAGTTTGAGATATCTACAACATAATTAGAACTAGTTCAAACTTAATCTAAATAGGACAAAGGTATCCTGAACTAGATTTATAACTTGTCACAAATAAACTGTAGATATCTGAAACTTTAACTACAACTAGTAAGAGTTTAGCTGAATTGTAGATATTTGTAATGAGAAACATATTAAAGGTAAAAGCAAGATAATTTGTGCCAGAACAAGGATAATGTGGATATGTGAAATGTTCTTTTTGACCAGAAAGGACTGAAGTAGAACATTCCAGTCTAGTTGACATAGTTTTATGCCCATGATTACTATCAAGATTGCCTTGTAACCTGTTGGTGTGTTCGTTTTTACAATGGCCTCAGTTGAGATAATTCTGCCACTATTACACCACATTGAATCAAACCTGTTCTTCCAAAGCCAGTTGCACAAGAACCAAATAATTTTGATGAATAATACAAGAAGTAGTGACATAAATATTGTGAAATATTGCTAGAAAAGTTCAAGTTCAATGCATTTGCCCACACTTCTCAGTAGGGAGATATGAAAGCTTTACATAGAGGTCATATAAACAACGCATAAGTCCGAACAAAGTCCATGCAAGAGATAAGAAGAAGTGGCTGGACGAACGTTTACTACAAAGTTACTGGACACGTGATCTCAAAGGTTGTCTGTTAAAAAATATCGTTACTATAACAGTGTTAGGTATTGTACCAGCAGCATAATGGGTCTTTGCTAGGTTTAATGTTGTCTGTACTACAGTTTATTCACAATTAGGATTTTTATTGTTGCTGATCTTTCACTTTTAATCCAATTTTGCAGTTTTTGAAAACTTGAGATCTTAACTTTGTGCCTTGACGCTGTGCAAGATAAAGGATCCTCTCATACACTGCTTTGCTGTTTAAACTCCACAGGGAGAATCCAGGATAAACCAGCCTAACCAGAAATACCAGGCCAGCAGGAAATGTTAACTGATTTCCCTTTTTTTATGCAATTTCACCAAGACGTCGCTGCCCGGGGGAGCAGCAGTTACCACAGTGCACCGTTCTGTCATGTAAATAGAAGTGTATTTATTATGAATAATTACACGTGCTGAATGTACTGCAGTGTTCAAATGATAATGTGATCTTCGCACGCCGCCTCCTCACCTGTGCAGGTCGAGCTCCAGGTACGGGAAGATGAGCTTCTCCTTAATAAGCTCCCAGATGACCCGAGTCATCTCGTCTCCCTGCATTTCCACCACAGAGCCGGCCTTGATCTTCGGAGACATCTTCGAGCTTGGAGATAAAAATAGAGGACGCAGACGGTGAAGAGCATGGTAAAGACAGAAATGAAAGAAAACCAGAGCAGCTTTCCTGTGGGACATTACTGTAAAAACAAAAATGTGAATTTACATTTTGTGCAATATTTCTGTGGAGCTGTAGTCTAAACTGTCATTGAAATAGAAAATGCTCTTTTAAGATGCATTTTCACATTGATTTTCTTCCGTAGTTACTTTTGTAATGTTGAAAACAATCTTTTATTTTTTTTAAATGTAGATTTTGATACCCAGTTTTATCCCTGTGGTTGTTGTTTTGAATAAAAGGATTCAAAAAAGACACTTTGCTTGAACATTTATCAGTGGAGTGACCATTTAGAATTAAAATTACAGATATCTGCAACGTCATTCTGACCAGTCAAAACCACAGCGAAAGATCTCTGTAATTCAGTTAGGACTGATAAGAGTAAGAGCTGCAGATACCTCATTATTTCTGGTCTGAGTTGTTGTGATGATGATACTTGTGAGGCTTCCTACTGAATGTTGACAGAAGTAATGGCTGTGGTGGATAAGATTATTAGGAAAGGCTGTGAAATATAAATAGCTGGAGAACGAGAGATTTGTTCAGAGGCTTGTGGTGGAAATTTACTGAAATCTTGGCCTCAGGCTGCCCTGACATGGTGGTAAAACGACTGCAGTGCCACAGTGTGTTAGAAAAGTGAGCCAAAGCTTGTGACAACTACAGATATCTGCAATCACCACGCAGAAACCCTACTTAAATATTATATATATATATATATATATATATATATATATATATATATATATATATATATATATATATATATACATACACATACATATATATATATATATATATATATATATATATATATATATATATAAAAGCAGATTTCCAGTTTGAGATATCTACAACAGCACTCTGACTAGCTCAAGTTTAATTTAAGAATCTGAAATGGACAATGTAGGTATGTTGAATGAAGGTGAATTAAAAATATCTTAAACTAGAATTACAGCTATAGACATCTGAAGCTTGAATGCAGCTACTCAGACCTCAGCTGCAGATATATCTGCAATAAGAAACACATAAACGATCAGTTATATAGATTTGTGCTGCAAGAATGAGAATGTGTATCTCTGAAATGGTCTTTTTTACCAGGCAAGATGCTCTAAACTGTACGCTTCAAAAAATGCACTCTTATGACATTTTATATTAAATTATGTAACAACTATTTAGATAATAACTGAATCAATGAGTATTTTTCTTCAACTACTAACTCAGATTCTAGCTTCTTAAATAGGAATAATTTAAAATAGTTTCTTTCCTCCTCTGTGACAACAAACAGAATATCTTTGGGTTGTGAACAAAAAAAACATTGGAGGATGTAATTTTGAGCTTTTTCCCCACTATTTTCTGACATTTTAAAGACCAAACAACTAATAAATAATTAGAAAATCAATAGATTAACTGACAATTACAATAGTTGTTAGCAGCAGCCCTAATGACATAATTTAACACTTTCATGTCTTTTTGTACCATTAAATTTTGCTTTTTCCGTGGCCTCATCTGTGTAAATCTACAAACAGTTCTTGTAAAAGAGCTGCACCACACTGAATCAGATGTGTACTTCCGAGGCCTGTTGCACAACAAAACTTGAACTTTAACTTTTTACAGCTTGCCATAGATACGAGAGCTTCCCACTTCAGAAACGTGGTGTACAGAGTTTCTCAGCGTTTCTGCATTATTTAGTAACTTCAAAGTAAAAGACTAATTAAGTGCATGAAGAAAAAGTGAAGTTGTAGCACTGTTTTCAAATGAATGAGGAAAAAAAGTGAATGAATGAATCCATTCACAGCAGTCTGGGTGGTGACTCAACATTTAACTTTGCTCCAGTTGACTGAACACTATAATAATCCTCTTAAATGGGAAATGTGCCAATGAGTACAAATGACAAAATCCTGAAGCACATGGTTCACGAAACACCTCAGACTAACTTGGATTTTAAAAAAATATCTAAATGTGCATGTATGTTTGGTTGTTTTGAGGTATAAAGTCGTTTCATGTGTGCATAATTACACAGCTGATTGGTGGAGGTTCACATCGCTGATGACAGTTTTAAAACCTGAAGATCTGAGCCTTGTTTTTTGGTGAATATTACGGGATGTTCCTGATGTTACATAAGTCTGCACACAGGCTGATGATCGCACGATAGGGAGGAGACTGTTGAGATTAGCAGCCAATTCACAAGAGGGCTGCAAACAGTTAATATGACATGTAAAATTGCAGTTTTACTAGTTAATAGCCTCATAATTAACAGGACAACACAAGAAACCAGGAAGAAGGCTACAAAAGGCCTGAATAGCCACCTTATGTCGGTTTGCTTCACCTATATACCACTAAATTTGAATGAGCACCATTAAAAGCGACATTAAATGGAGTGGTTTTAACTGAAATGCAAACACACACATTTTATTTTGTGTTAATTTGTGTTAGGCTATTTCTGTCCAGCTTTCCAGCTGGGCTGCGGCTAACCTCTGTAGCAGCACAACAGAGATATTAAAACGAGATAGCATCTTTTACTTCCCTGTCCGTCGCCATTTTTTTTCGTTTTGCTGTACCCAAACAAGTAAAAACGTTTAAATTACGTGTTACCTACCTGGTTTAGTATAAACGTCCACAGTACAGTTGAACAGCGAGCGTAGGAAGCGGAGTGACGTCCGGTCCGAGCTGACAGCGGGTCCAGGCTGCTAGCGGAGCCGGCTGCCTCCTCCTGGGGACACCGGCAGCGGTTATGACCAATCAGAGGAGAGCGAAGAAAAACGAGTAGCCAATCGGAGGAGCCCACACAGCAGGAGGGGCGGGGCTTTAAACCCGGTTCACTGACGGGTCAATAAAAGTTTGCGTTCACACCCACACAGTAAATATTCTATATCATATAAAATTCATATATTTTTCCCCTCTTTCTTCATTCTTCTCTTTGTTTACATTGATATATTGGTATTATTATTATTATTATTATAGTTGTAGTAGCAGTTGTTGTTTTATTTTCACCCCTGTTCCCTGTTTTATTGTATTTATTATTTTTCCTTTTTTGTGATTTCTGGTGCTCTTATCATTTTATATGTACGATGCATGTATAATCAAAAGCCTCCTTATTTTGTTCAGGACAGACTAAAATTTATCAGTAAAATATAATTTGTTTTCACTCTTTGAACTCTTCCAAATATATTTTTACATTTTTATATTTATTATTCATTGTATTTTATTTTTAGCCTTGCTTTTAGGGCTCTCTTTTCTTTTATTCTATTTATTATTTTCACTTTCCTGTGTGCTTGTATCATTCTATTTGTGTACACCGATTTAATTCTATTTTTCCAATTTTACTTCTCTGAACTATTTTGTTTTCTGTTTAGCCTGACCCTTTGCCCTGTTTTATTTGTTTATTTATTTATGGTCTGTAAAGCACCTCATAAACTCTATAAAGTCCTATAAAAGTAAAATTATTATGATTATTATTATTTCACTCTCAACATTTGATTTCTGCAGGCATGTAGACATACACAAGAAGTCATGTACAGCATAAAAAGCTTTATTTATGTGAATTTCAGCTGTTAAAATCTTGAACGATTTCTAATTTGAAATCGGTGATAAAGCTTATCGGATAATTAAAATGTAAACCACATAAGATAAAGAAGACGGTTAGATAAAGAGCATTCTTATTTTAGTCATTACAACTACTCAGATAAGAAATCACACTGCTTTGTCTTTCTTTTGGCTGTGGATTCAATTCAATTTACAGCACCAGTTCAAAACACAGGCCATCTCTATGTAAATTCATCACTTCTTGTCTTGACTATATCTTCATTTTTAGCCTTATCGTACTTTTAGATTTCCTGTCCTGCTTTTTGAGTGCTTCATCTGCAGTGCTGGGAGTAACGCGTTACCTAGTAACGGATTACAATTTCGAGTAACGAAGTAATGTACCGCGTTATAGTGAAAATACGTATAATTAAATTACAGTTACTAACTAAATACTTAGCTAGTTACTTGCGGCTCTGCTTCAGGAAAGCCGAAGAGGACGTACACTTCCGCTGCATGCACGCCTGCGTGCTTACATCACGCTGAGCACTTTGACCGCGAAGCAGACAGACAAACAAAAATGGCGGAGGAAACAAATTCATTTATCCGGTGGAGATACGCACAATATTTTAACTATGTCACCCAAAAGGACAAAAACGTGGTCGTGGAGTGCAAGCTTTGCGTGGGCAGCAAACGTTTGTCAACGGCAGCCAACTCATCCTCCAACCTTTTGAAACATTTGCAGCGTCAACACTCAACTGTTAAGCTTGTCGCTAAAGAGCAACACAGCTAGGCTGCCGCCTCCGACACACCGTCACGATACAAGCAACCTCGTCTTGAATTAATCAAGTAAGTAGTAATCGAAGTAATCAAAAAGTAGTGTAACTTAGTTACTTTCTTGAGACAGTAACTAAGTAATGTACCCAATTACTTTTTAGAAAAGTAACTAGTAATTTGTAACTAATTACTTTTTCAAAGTAAATTACCCAACACTGTTCATCTGTATCCAGCTGCTGTAACATTTAATTTCCCCGGTGAGGGCTCAATAAAGTTTACCTGATGTCTTTTAAACATGGAGCTCTGTGAGGCCTGCCTCACTGTTGGAGCCTCTAGTGGCCACATGGAGGAACTGCAGATGTTTCTACTTGCAGGTTAATTTTGCTGCCTGACAGTTTGCTGCTGGAACACAACGGAATGAAGGTTGATTTGCTGCAGAAGCTGACAGTTTCCTTTAAATGAGCTCAGCAGAAAGTTTTGAAAGCTGTGCAGTTCTGCAGTTGAAGCAGTATTCTCTTAATTCGTGTCTTGAAGCTTCAGTGTGAGACTGTCACTCAAATCAAACAACCAGCAGAGTCTCCAGAGCCACTAATGAAGCAGAATTTTGCTTTTTTTTTAGTGAAATATATGCAGCTGTCAGGAGTGGAGAGTGGATTTATGGAGTTTTGGTGACTGAAATCCTGATCAGAAGCTAAAGGAAACTACTGGGCAGGTGAGTCAAGCGTCTCTCAGCTGGCTGTGGGTGTTTTGGCCTGAAATTGGCTCTTTGTGCAATTTCATCACCACAAACAGACATTTAATGGTGTGTGATTGTTTTTTTTATTGAGTTTTTCCTCCATGCTTTGATTTAAAAATCTTTGCAATGTTGCTTCTGTAAGCTTCTTTTTAACACAGAGAACAAACATCTTTAAAGTTAAATACATTTTTAAAATTTAAAATCAGTAAAATTGTCTGTATATCGGCTCCAGCAGACCTACAGACCTTTTAGCTCAGTCATGCTCACATCTGATGGTTCTGTCTTGAGGCCATTTATTGCATTTAATACATTTTATTTGATAAATAGCAAACATGCTTTGCACATTTGTCTATGTGTAACTCATTCAGTTGTATGTTTTATTGTGAATAAATAAAATGTAGTGATGATTTGGCGTTTTAATATCCAGGTTTTTGATGTTTTGGTGCTTTAATGTTCAGGTTTTTGATCTTTTGGTACTTTAATATTAAGCTGTTTGACATATCTGTGCTTTTCCGTTGAGGTTTTTGACGTTTTGGTGTATTAATATTTAGGGTTGTATTGTATTTGTGCATTAATTTCCAGGTTTTTGATGCTTTGTTGCATTAATGTTGAGGTTTTTAATCTTCTGATGCTTTAATGTTAAGGTGTTTGACATATTTATGCTTCTACATCCACATTTTAGATGTTTTGGTACAGTAATTTTAAGGTTTTTGAAGTTTTTGTGCATTAATGTCCTGTTTTTTGACATTTTGGTACATTAATATCCAGGTTTTTGATGTTTTGGTGCTTTAATATGAATGTGTTTGACATAGTTGTGCCTTTACATCCACGTTTAAGATGTTTTGATGCACTTTTTTAAGGTTTTTGTGCATTAATGTCCCTGTTTTTGACATTTTGGTGTATTAATGTTCAGGTTTCTCATGATTTGGGGCATTAATAATCAGGTTTTAGACACATTTGCGGTTTTATATCCAGGTCATTGAAATTTTTGTGTTATTCCATCAAGCTTTTTCATGTTTTGGTGCATTAATGTTCACGTTTCTGATCTTCTGTTGCTTTAATGTTAAGGTGCTTGACATATTTATGCTTTTACATCCAGGTTTTAGATGTTTTGGTGCAGTAATTGTAAGATTTGTGAAGGGTTTGTGCATTACTAGGTCAGTTTTTGATGTCTTTGTGTATTAATATTCAGGTTTCTCATGTTTTGGGGCATTAATAATCAGGTTTTAGACATATTTGTGGTTTAATATCCGGGTCATTGAAATTTTGATGTTTTTCTATCAAGATTTTTAATGTTTTGGTACATTAATTTCCCGATTTTTGACACTTTGGTGCATTAATGTTCAGATTTTTATCTTCTGTTGCTTTAATATTAAGGTGGTTGGCATATTTATGCGTTTACATCCAGGTTTGAAATATTTTGGTGCAGTAATTGTAAGGTTTTTGAAGTTTTTGTGCATTGACGTACCAGTTTTTGATGTTTTGGTACATTAATATCCAGGTTTTTGACATTTTGGTGCATTAATGTTCAGGTTTCTGATCTTCTGGTGCTTTAATATTAAGGTGTTTGACATATTTGTGCTTTTACATGCAGGTTTTAGATATATTAGTGAGGGTTTTCATGGTATTTGTGCATTAATATTTGATATAGTTGCTTTAATGATCACAATTTGTGCTTTCATAACTAGGTTTTTGGAGTTTTAGTGCATTACTATTCAGGTTTTTAATGTTTTTGATTCGATTTTGATGAATTAATATCCAGATTTTTGGCATGTTTCTGCATTCATATCCATTTTTCCAATGTTTTGTGCATAAATATTGAGCTTTTGTCGCATTTGTGCTTTCAGAGTCACGTTTTTTTCATTCACATTCAGCTTTTTGACATTTTGGTACATTCACATTGAGATTTTTAACACATTTGTGCTTTTATAGCCACATTAGTCACAGTTCACTGCATTACTAATCAGTTTTTTGACATTTTTGTTCTTTTAATCCTTGTTTGTGAAATTTTGGTGCATTAATATTCAGATTTTCTTTGTTTGATGAATTAATATGCAGGTTTTTTTTTTTTACATTTTGTTGCATTGACAATGACATTTTTGTACTTTTATATCTAGGTTTTTGTAATTTTAGTGCATTAATAGTCAGGTTTTTAATGTTTTTGATGGTTTTATATCCACGTTTTTAACATTTTGATGCGATAATTTCCAGTTTTTTGGCATGCTCGTGCTTTCTGTCCAGGCTGTTGACATTTTGAAACATTAATATTGATGTTTTTGACATTTTTGTGTTTTTAATCCTCGTTTGTGAAATTTTGGTGCATTAATATTCCGTTTTCTTTATTTTGGTGCATTGATAGTCAGGGTTTTGACATATTTGTCACACTGAACTGCCATTTTTAAAAATGGTAATTCAGTCTAATTATCAGGCCACTGATGTCCACCTACTGTGTTCTGTGTATGTGCACTTTCATCTCACTGTCAGTAAAACAGGAGACGGATTCATCATCTGACCAACTCAGAATAATAATTATATCCTGGCTTTTAATGTTTTGGTGCTTAAATTCTTAGGTTTTTGATGCCTCACTCTATTAATATTGATGTTTTTGATGTTGCAGTGCATTAATATTCCAGTTTTTTGACATTTTGATGCAATAATATTTCTGGTTTTGACATTTTTGTGCTTTTAAATTCAGGTTTTTGACATTTTAGTACATCAATATTCAGGGTTTCAATGTTTTATGCATTTGTTTTTAGCCTTTTGACATTTTGGTGCATTAATTTTTAGGTTTTTGACATTTTGAGCCATTAGTATCCATATTTTTTAAGGTTATGGTCCTTTTATATGTAGGTTTTTAACATTATAATGCATTAATATTGAAATGTTTAATGGTTTGGTGCAATAAGATTCAGGTTTTTGATGTCTCAGTGCAATAATATTCAGATTTTTGATTCTTTTGTACACTTATATTCGTATTTTTGAAGTTTTGGTGCACTGATATTTGGGTTTTGAATGTTTTGTTGCATTGATACCCAGGTTTTTGACATTTTTGTGCATTTATACCCAGGTTTTTGACACTTTGCTGCATTAATATTCGGGTTTTCGATGTTTTGTGCATTGAATTTTAGGTTTTAAATGTTGTAGTGTATTAATATTTAGATTTTTGATGTTAAAGTGTCCAATATATAATATTGCAGGTTATTACACTTTAAATTACTCAGGTAAATTTATATAGTAAAGAATATTGTGGGATCTTTGACTTCCACGTGAGTCTTAACCCTTCATAGTTAAATTTATTGAATAAATTTTAAATTTCATTTCTTTGTTGGAAGCACTTTAGCTCTACTGTTTTAAATACTTTAGACTATAAATAATAGTGACTTGACTCGGTACTATAAAATATAGCCCTCAGGTCACTGATGTCTTAATATGTGAACAGGAATGAATGAGACTGTAAAGCTGTTCGACCACTAGATGGCAGAACGTGACTTTATATTGAGACATTCAGATGCGTAAAAGTCCATGTGGTGCTGAGGAGAGCCGAGAACCAGGCGGAGGAGCCGCTTCTTCTCCTCTATTGTCCTCTTATGGAGCCAAAAAAACCGCTTTAAACCAGGACACCGTTAATTCCATGTAAGTGAACGACTTTCTAAACAGAATTAAAGACACTGTGAGACGCAGAAAGGTGGACTTCTTTTCTAAATTAAAAAATAAATAAATGAAAAACACGCTGCCCTCCTTTTTACGCAAACAGCAAATACAACCTTTCCAGACAGATCCAGCAGGTTCTGGCGTCTGGTTGGATTTTTACGCAGCGCGCTCGGATCAGATGAAGGATAAAGAAAAAGGCCACCGGCTTCCAAACATCTCTTTGTTGTCTCCCACCTCCACTTTGAAACGGGGACCACGGCTTGACAGGACCTGAGAGGCGTCATGTGACTCTGCATCTGCTCTCAGTTGTGGATAAGATAACCACGCAACCGGAGAGAGAGAGAGAGAGAGAGCGGCAGAGAGAGGGCAGCGCCGAGGAGGAGCTTATAAGATCCACTGCGCGCACCGTCGGCACCAAAACTTACCGTCTATCCATCCATCCTCACCTCTCTCCGGCGCGCGCACACACGGACTCTGCGTTGGTTTTAATCTGATTTTTCCCTCCTCCTCCGTCGGAAGGTGCACAGGTGCATCCCCCACGCCGCCCCGCTCGCTCTGCGCTGAGTTGATTATGGTCACAACCCCCGCGGTGCCAAGGTGGAGCCACCGCGCGTATCTCGGATCGGTGCGCTTCTCCAGGGGCTGGGATGCGCACCGGGCACCTCTCGATTCCTGCCGAGTTTCGGGTCTGAGCCGGAGTCCAGCGCGGCCCCGGGGCGCCGCGGCAGGAGGACCCAGTCGACCCGGAGCAGGATGCCGGTGATGAGAGGGCTGCTGGCCCCGCAGAACACCTTCCTGGACACCATCGCCACCCGCTTCGATGGCACCCGTGAGTAACTAAACCACAGCTTCACCTCATGGTTCCTTCTGGCTCCTGCCACTCCTGTTCCCCACCACATCACCATCATAGAGGAGAAACACACCTGCTTTGTGAGCTTTGTGTCGTTTTTATAGGATCTTACAGGAATAAGGTGCGACTTTAAAAGTAGTCATCTGAAGTGATTTCCACGTTTTCTCAATTCTCTCAAGGAAAATTAGTTAACTTACAGCCAAATGCATCCAGAAACATGTAAATCCACTATATAGATGCATTTAAATCTATTTTCTTGTCTTTAATGCCAGCTTTGTTATCACCTCCTGTGGTAATTTTATGACTCAGGCTGCCTTCAGTGCCTTTTGTGCACCATTGTGGCGATTGTGTCACCGTATTGTGTGTTTCCACCACTTCAGTGGTTGTGTGTGGCCCAGATGAGTGAACACACAGAAATCCTGACCTCCGTCACAACACAAGCAGCTGAGGTGATGCTGCAGAGACGGAGGCCGAATGTTCAGACCATGTTTTTCTTCTTCTTCTTTTTGGCGAGGGTGTCTTGTGAACAGATGCGACGAGCAGCCCGGTTGTGTTTGGCTCCATGCTGGGTAGGTGGGCGGGTGAGAGATGCTTCTATCGTGTTTGGTCGTGTCTGCAGTGATTATTCAGGGCGACTGGAGTTTAATGTGAGCGTCTCCCAGAGCTGGAGCAGCTCTGAGCAGAGGAAGGATGGGAGAGATTAGAGATCCAGGCAGGAAAGCAGGTCGATCAGGGGCAGATTCTGATCTCAATCGAGGAGTTTACAAGCCTTCTCCTCAAACCAGCACAGAGTTGCAGCGATTCATCGATCAGTTGTCTGCTATTCAACTAATCAGCAACTGTTAAACTGTTAAACGAATTGTCAGTTTGAATCATTTTTAAGAGGGAAAAGTCACAAGCAAAGGAGCCGAACTTTCTCTGGTCTCATCACCTGTAGTGTGAATATGATCTTTGGAATTTGGATTTTTGGACCAGAAAATGTGATTTTCATGATTTTCTTCAGTGTTTTTGTGATCAGCAGTTCATTTTCAATGGAACTGCAATGATTAATTGATTAACTGTCATTGTCAATAACCAAACTTTCAATGGTGCCATCCCCTGAAGTGTGAATATGTAATAATAAATTGAATATCCGTGATTTTTGGACCAGAAAATGGGATTTTTCATGTTTTTCTTCAATGTTTTTATGATCAGCAGTTCATTTTCAATGGATCTGCAATCATTAATTGATTAACCGTCATTGTCAATAGCCAAACTTTAAATGGCGCCGCCCCCTGAAGTGTGAATATGTAATGATAAATTGATTATCCTGGATTTTTGGACCAGAAAATGTGATTTTTCATGATTTTCTTCAATGTTTTTATGATCAGCAATTTATTTTTTAAGAGCGCTACAGCAATTAATCAATTTGGTGTCAGCTATTCAACTAATCACCAACTATTCTGGTAAAAGATTTATGAGTTTGAGCCATTATTAAGAGGAAAAAAATCACAAACAAAATAACCAAACTTTTTCTGGTCTCATCACCCGAAGTGTGAATATGATCTTTGGAGTTTGGATTTTTAAACCAGAAGATGTGATTTTTCATAATTTTCTTCAATGTTTTATGATCAGGAATTTATTTTCAATACAGCTGCAACTATAAATTGATCAGCTGTCAATTATTCAACTAATGGGCAACAATTCTGATAATCGATTTATCAGTTTGAGTCATTTTTTGAGGAATAAATCAAAACCAAAATGACAAGCTACAAAATGTGATCATTTTTCAGGATTTTGTTCAATGTTTTTCATTGATCAACAATTGATCGATAGCTGTCAACTATTCAACTAATCGGCGACTATTCTGTTAATATATTTATCAGTTTGAGTCTTTTTTAAGAGAAAAATAGCGCCACCTGCTGTTGTCTAAAAGCAGGTCCCAGAACAAAAGGACTTAAAATGTATGAGTTTAGCTTAGGTGTACTTAAACATATTCTGGTTATTTAAATACAGCTTCGTTTTTGTGCATCAAACAACCAAAACATGCGAGTATACATAACTTTATGTCCACCAAATGAAAACAGGACAAATTTCCTCTCAGCAGATTTGAATTACAACATACCAGACGGTTATTGTAAAATTTTCTTCCCAGTGATGCCAAAAGAAAACTGCCTACCACACCTTTAAAGCTGATAATGGGTAAATATAATAAGTTCACATAAGTTGTTGAAGTCCTATCTTGTGGTAGCCAAAGAGGCTGCTTGTGAAACTTTGTGAAACTTTCTTGGAACCGAATAATGAAAGCTACAGTAACTTTTGCAGTTTATAGTGTAACCAGGCAGCTGTTTATAGTCAGCACATTGACTTTACTATTATATTTCAATGGTTTCCGTATTGCATTACCTGACGGTCACTCTACCTACCATAATAAACACTGAGAAACAGTTCTTACTCATCGCTCACAGTGGAGTGACATACATACTAGTCAAATTTCAGTCGAGGCCACAGTCTGTAGGACATTTAAATCGCCTCACTTTGAATGGCAAAGCGACTTGGTAGTGTCCTTGAACTCCAAGCAGGTCCTGGGTGTTTTTCACTGCAGTATACAGTCTAAACCTTTACGTAAACAGCACAACCGTGACTAGAAGTACAGAGAACTCAGAGATGTGGTCTTTGCAGTATGACACAGATAGAATGACACAAGTCAGTAAAAGGAGGATTTATCTTACAGACATGGAGAAAAAATGTGCAATCAACATGCATAGCTTTTTTAAGATGTTACCAATACTGGATTTTTTTTAAACTGAGCATTTTTACAGCCTCTACAAACTCTGATTTTCACACTAGTCTGCATGTGAACTCCACAAAGATGCTTCACCGTGCTGAATATCTTCCAACAACTTGCTCCTCTGTTCACTGTTTATGAGCCATGATGCATTTTGATCATTTTGGACGTATTTTGGATCATTTTGGACAATTTCTCAATCATTTAATACAAATTTTAAGTCATCTTGAGTCTGAATATTTCCATGCTTCAGCTTCTACAAACTTTTTTTCTCTACTCTGCTCATCAGCTGTAGAAATGTTTCACCATGCTGAATGTATCTTCCAACAACTTGCTCCTTTGTTTACTGTTGTTGAGTCATGCTGCATTTATTTAATTGATCCAGTAAGTTTTATTTTCCTCTGTCTCTCTACTTTCTCTGCTCTGCATAGGCACTTCCTGCAGTTCAGCCAAATAATCCCTAAATTTTCAGTTTTTTGCAGAATCAGATGCAAACTGTTTATTTTCGGCATGTAGAATGTTGAGATTTTGATGAAATGTTGTCGTTTCAAACATGGATTTAGTCAATTTTGCCAACTTTACTGCACACAATTGCAGCAAGGACCACTGGAAAGTTGAAAATCTTCCAACAACTCACTCCTCTGTATCCCGTTTTTGAGAAACGCTGCGTTTATTTCATTGATCCAGTATGTCTTATTTTCTTCTCATTTCCTTTTGTCGTCTCCTCTGCTGCTCTGTGGAAACACTGCCTGCAGTTCATCTAAAAACTGTGAATTTTTACTATGTGGCCCCTGGTTCACAGCTCTGTCACTAGTGGTTTCATGGTTGTGCTGACAAATGCAGAATTTTTAGTTTTTTCACAGAGTCTGGTAAGTGTCAACAATTTATTTTTCAGTGAATGTTTAAATTACACATGTAGAATAAAGTGATTTTGATGGAATATAACGAATCTAAGCTCAGATTTGGCAAATTTTTCAAACGTGTTTAGTTTGGGGAGTATCGCAAAGTTGAAAATCTGAGGATTCTTTCTGTTTTTTTTACAATTTCTGGCTTTGATAAATGTTTTTCCTCTTGGCCTGTTTAATTTGTTTCCATACTTTCACATGAACGTTGCATTGGATAAAAGCATCTGCTGAATGAAATTGTTGAATTATAGAACACTCCTCTCTGATCTGTGTAAACACTGCCTGCAGTTCAGCTGAAAACTGCCTGAATTTTTGGTCGCAGCTGAGTCGTTCATGGCTTCTCGGTTTTATTGATTAATGCCAAATTTGCAGTTTTTTAAAACAGAATATAAATAATGACAATGAGATAATTTTGAATTTTTTTGAAAATAAAACATGTAGGAATGAAATGATTTTGATGAAATATCATGGTTCGAAGCTTTTCATACACGATTAGTTTGTGGGTCATCGTAAAGTTGAAAATCTGTTCTGGCTTAGCTAAATGTTTTTGTTTCCATATTTGTCTTCCCTCTCTTCTGTGTAAACAATACCAACAGTTCAACCAAAAACTGATTTTTTTGTCTTTTTTTATATCAACAAGGGATTTTTTGGCAAATCTTCAAATGAGACATGGATGAATTAAGTGATTTTTGACGAACTATCACGACTTCAAGGTTGAATTTGGTAAAATTTTTCCAATGGAGCCACACATCGCACATGATTAGTTCAAGGACAATCAAAAAATTGACCGTCTGATGAATTTTTCTGTTTTTACAGTTATGTGGTCTGATAAATGGTGTCATTTTGGTGATATTTTGTAAAGATAACACTTATTTAAAATCTCTTGTTTGGGGTCATGTCAGTTGTTTTACAAATTCATATCATCCTGTAGGTGTTAGGGTTGCATTTTTGGTGGTTTCTTGCATTTTAAATCTAATTACACTGTGAATATTGAGCTGAAGTTTGACTGCCAAGAATTATATTGCCAATAAAACCAAACATTTGTCGGAGAAATCGCAGTTAGCGATCTTCCTCTGTGCTGTATTAACCCTCACAGTCACCTCTTGTCATGTAAAGTCTACAAATACGTCAGGTTTTAAACGCTCTCAACTGTATTATCCATAAGGAAGGTTTGCACACACGATCTGCGCACAAATCAGCACAATGTAAATGATCGTATTCTGCGGATGAGCCCTCATCATCTGAAGAAGCTATTTTTTCTCCAGAGCAGCTAAAACACAGGCTTTCCACTCGCCGAGGTGCTAATAATTACAGATTTCCAGCAGCACACGCATTGTAATTAACACGAATGGATGTCAAGAATCCATCGTGGCCCTTTCTGCTCGTTGGAGGAGGAGGACGGGGGTGAAATGAGAGGTTGTGGAGGCCAGGCGGTGGGAGCTGGTGGAAGGAGAAGGGGGAGTTTCTGTTCTGAATGTCTAAATATAAATCCATCTCAGCTCTGGCTGTGACAAAGATGCAGTTCTGTGTTTTTTTGTCTTATTTTTTTAAAACGCTGTGACATTGGCTTCCTCATTAAATCACACGCTTTGCTGAGAGTGGAGGAGAAGGCCGGCGAGGTGATGTGAATACTGCGGCGTATGTTTTTTGTGAAAGGCTTTTTTGTTGTTGTGAATCAAATGGCAATCATGATTTACTTGAAAAAAGCCTTCGTCTCTGCCAGAACAATACCTAAAAAGCACTTCATTTTCTGATTATTAGTGGCTTTGTGCGGTCGTGAAGCTGTTTGAGGCGACTCGGTGCGGAATGCCTCGGCTCGTTAAAGGTGAAATCTGGAAAATCTGACATTCTGATATTAAATTTCTCTGTAATATGAAAACATAGAAGAATTTTCAGTCGTTCTAAAATGATTGGGGTGATTTTTTGGGGCACAATGAAGAATTACTTTTTTAAAAAAGCTGTTTAGAATCTGTCATCTGGTGTAACTTTGCCAAAAGCATCCAAATTAGTTTTTTTTGTGCTTTGGCTGTCATTCAGATCCAACTTCACACTCGTCATTCAGAGCTTTGTGCTGCAGATTTAAACGGTTGAACTAATTTGTCGTGTCGCCTCGTGCAGTTTTTGGTCAACATCTTCCTTTCTGTAGTGGAAATATTTCAGTACAACAAATTTTTTTTCTCTTAATTTTGCTGTGCACATGTGGAGGCTGCATGTCAACAAACTGAGTTTTTTAATAAAGTAAAAAGAAAATAACTCGGTGTATCCACGCACCTTAGAATCTGAGAAAATATATCAGACAGACTTCTCTTGTAGATTAATAGAAAATTACAGATGTATAAGTTTTCTTTTCGTATCAAGCACCACAAAAAGGTGTAGCATGAGACGTGTTTCACTGATGAGTAGGAATTGTCCGATTATTGGGGCCGATATCTGGCATTTTCACAATTATTGGTATCCATATTTTTCCAGACCAATTGTTGATAAAATAAATGAAATTAGCCACTTTGGCTCTGATGGAACCACCTATCTCCCCTGTGGTCTAAAGCAACATTCTACACGGTCGAATTAGTTAAACATCAATAAAAATCTTTGAAAGGTACTGTTCGCAGACAGGGACAGATTAGCGCTTTTGCAGACTTTAGCATTTTTCAAAAATGAGATAGCAGATGTTGCCGAGGTTGTAATTAAAACTGCAGTCTTACACTAGCATCCATATCTTCACTGTTAAACTGAAAATGAATAAAAACTTGAACTTCTTCTGCTGAGGGAGCTTGGCTAATGCTATTATTAGGAGGTTTTCTGTGTCTCACGCTATCTGGAGTACCGTAAGATCTTGCTAAAGCCACAATAACTTCAACAATCAGTTGTGACACGCCTTTGTAGCAGAGACATGAGTGGCTAAAACTGAACAAGAAGCATAGATGTCTCCACAAATCAAGACATTAGCTGCTTTTACAGTTGGCCAAGGCTATGCTAATGGCTAGCGGCTAAGTTTGGAGACAGCCACAGATTACCCTGAAAACGTGTCTGGAAACAATATCTAATATTGCTTTAAGATTTGGGCCTTAGGGGGGTATAAAAAGGGTGGAACAGAGAAAGATTAAGAAAATAGAAGAAGAGCAAACAAAACAGTTAGCAGATATCAGCTAAACTGTTAGCGATCACACGGTAAACACGGGAGAGTATCATATCATGCACTGATGTAGTCACTTCTATTGCTAATATATTTAGATAATTAACTTGTTAATAAAGTCAGTGAATCTCTGGTATCACATGCTTTAATGGATATCTGAATATCCATTTCAGATATTGGCAATTATCAATATAGACCCTGAAAAAACATATCTGTCAATCCCTAGTGATGCAACTATTGTGCACATTACAATGCTGAAACGATGTAATGTTCAACTGTAGTAGATGCAAATCCAATACAGTTTTTGTCAAATTTAGTTAATATTGTCTCAGAGTCAGCAATCTGTCCATTTTGTGTTTTTAAAAATAAAACAAACAAAAAAACCCCAAGGGTCTGTAAATGAGAAGCAAAGAAACACAAGTATGATCTGATCAGTTTGGTGCAGATTTGAATTGCCTTTGTTGGAAAAACGGGAAGCTCGAATATTGACCTTGGTGGAGGGTGCGCTGTTTCCTTCTATTAGCCTAATAAGGTGTCTGCTCTAGGCCTGTAATGATTAATCAATACATCGATTGGTCACCTGACAGAAGATGAACCACCACCTATTTCAATAATCAATTGACTGATCGAGTTGGCTGTTAAGCAGAAATGTCAAGCACCTGCAAGTTTCAGCCTTTTCTCTGTTGTGTCCTAATAATTTCCAACAAAGTGCAATTTGAAGATGTTGTCTTTGGGTTTTAGAAAACTGATGTCCATTTTTAGCCATTTACTGACCTTTAATATTCTAAAAGGATTGAAAATTATTCATTTCTAGCCCAATGTGCTGTTAAAAGTAGTGGTTTGATCCATGAAATAGAGGTGGTTCACATTTATAAATGCCTGGGTGTCGTGTTGGATGACTCCCTCAGAAACTAGGGCAATAATTGGGTTTTTATTTTCAAAACAAATTGTGTTTTTATTTAAATGCAAAAAAGGGTCTTTTTGTCTGTGTTAAATTATAGAGATCTTTTATATTTGAATGCTTCTGCTTCTCTGAGGTTTATTACAAATTGTAAATTGTTGACACTCAACTGCATGTTATGCTCTCAAGTGGGACTGCCTGCTTTAGCCAACAGAAGGATATATATTCTTATACAAGAAAAGCACTCAGAGAGCACAGTACTCCGCTAAGGCTGCTCAGCTGTTAACTTCCGATGGCTGAAATCTTGAAAAAAATTGGTGGCAGAAATCACAGTAACATAGAATGTGGCCATTTCATATAGATGTACCCACAAAGAAAATGACCTTGCGCTGAGCACAGGTGTGTGTTTTGCATGTGTACGTTACGTACAGATACCGAATCTAAATATGTCCCAGGCGGTGGGAATTGATGGGGCTCAGAAACACCCCCACAATTTAATCATTTGTTCATTGTATCATTTCCGACGGATAAGTCCCAATAAGTCCACAGCAGTCGATTTGTAGTAGGATCGCAATCATGTGATCGTCAGCAGGCAGCTGACGTAGCATTCACTTGTTGTCATAGTTACAGTGACACCGTGACGCTATCTGGCAATGAAACAGAAATCTTTAACAAATCCGTGGATCTAGACTATAAGCTGCGTCACTGCCAAAATCTAAGCACTTGGTACTGAATACGTTCTTGTGGTCCTTCTGTCATTTCTGACCTTCCCTGAAAATTTCATCCAAATCCGTTTGTCCATTTTTTAGTAATGATGTCAACAGACAGCCAGACACTGATCATCACATAGCCTCCTTAGCGGAGTAATAAGACAATACTTGGACTACTGCCCACCTACATTTGTTCCTTAACTGCACAGAAAAGTGCTGATTTTTGCTCTCTCTGTTCACAAGATCATTTGTTGCTTTTTGTTCCATATGGCCGTACCGACCTGAGTAAAAAGGCTTTTGTTTCTTCTGCACCTTTTGCATGGATGCAGAGTTCTTTTGTATATTGCAGAAAGACTGGAAACTAACCGTTAATCTCATTGAGCGCTTTTAAATCTAAACTGTGAGTTGTTGAGGACAACTCCACAACATGCACTTGTTTATGATAATTTTCTTGTATTTTTATTTGCTTTTTGCTGGTGTTTTAATTGTTTTGACTGTGTCAATTTGTAACCGTGTTTTTGTATTTGCTGCTGCCTATCTTGGCCAAGACTCCCTTGAAAAAGAGATTCTTAATATCAATGGGTTTTCTCCTGGTTAAATAATGAAATAATAAATCACCATCAGTGTCTTTAAAAAAAAAAATCAGATGTGGAAGTGGTGCCGCTTCACTGTAGAGTAAAATAACAGCAAGGATTTCCATCTTATAGGTCGATTCTGTGCATTTAAAGCTGAGGTTGTGCTGCTGAGGCTCTGATCCACTGACTGAAGGCATCAGTATGCAGAAAACTAACAGTTAAAGAAGCATTGAGGTCACAGTTGAGATTCATTTCCGCCTTGATCATGTAAGACGCGACATATGGATTCATATACCTTAATATAGGCTTGACGTGCTCCATCACATTAGACATCACAGCTTCTGAATCACACACTGAGGAAGGTTAGTATTTATAGACCAACACCTCCCAGAGCAGCATGACAGAAAGAACATATACGCTCAAGAAAAAATTGTCAAATGACTAAGCTTGACTGTGAATTTATTTCTTTCCACCGCGTCCTCGGTGGCTTCATGCCGAGTTCTCATTAAAATTTGTTAATATGTAGAGGTGGAGGAGAGCGGCCGGCGACAGCATGGAAACACTGAGTCCTCGCTGCAAACCCTCATGCTTAATTCAATCATTGCTCGCTGCTGCGCTCACTTGAAACGGCAGCAGCTGTGTGGGACTACATGAGTCAATTGGTCCTATTAATTGAGTGGGTCTTGGCTCGGGTCTAATCAGGTTATAGCCTGAGCCCTCCTCGTCACATGACCTGACCGGTCACCACCGATCAGCTACCACCATGTCACCTCTCTCAGGCTGAATTTTAATCCAAACGGATACTTATAAAGCTGTACAACCAAAGAAAATGAAGCTGTTTTCGATTTTCATCTAGTTGAAGTAAAAAAAGATGCACATTATCTGTAGAAGAACCAAATGTTTATCACTACCTGTAGCCTTACTCACTTAAATGAACTCAATCAACTTAATAATGTGACATTTGCAGCATTTTAAATCATTTCCATCGCTACAAAAGTAACTTCATATTGAAGAATAGGAGACTTGAAAGTGGCATTTGAGACCATGAACTCATCAGGAAAATGTGTACAGAGGTAGCAGATCAACTGAGAAGTAGTTTCATTCTCTCATAGACCTCTATGCAATCAACCAGAGGAGTCGCCCCCTGCTGGCTGTTAGAGAATTGAGGCTTCACTTTTTTAGAGCAAGAGGCTACTTTAATATTTTTTTTTAAAGTTATTTTTTTGGCCTTCTTACAGCTTCATTTGATAGGTGCAGTGGAGACGGACAGGAAAGGAGGGAGAAGAGTAGGGGGAAGACATGTAGCAAAGGGCCGTGAGCGGGACTCGAACTCGGGTCGCCTTTTTTTTTTTTACACGCTTTTTAATTTTGTGCAACACAGTTCTTATCTAGTTATTAGATTTATTTTCAAATCATGAAAAAATGGATTGAAATTGCAAAATCATTTCATTTTAAATCGATTGAACCCTTTTTAAAATCCTAATTGATAAAATAAGTGTTTTAAAACTCCAGATGTGGCTTTAGAGGTGCTTGCTTAGAAACATAATCAAGATTTATCGTCTGTTATCCTGTAAATGAGACCATAGTTTACAAAATTAACTTCATTTTGTATAAAAAGGAAGTTTGAAACAAGCAACTGAGGCGTTTCATTTTCTCCTTGACTCACTATACAATCAAGCAGAGGAGTCATCCCCTGCTGGCCGATAGAAAGAATGCAGGTCACTTTTTAGAATCAAAAGCTATTTTCATCTTTTTAAAATACCTTTATATATATATATATATATATATATATATATATATATATATATATATATATATATATATATATATATATATATATATATATATATATATATATATATATATATATTTTCTTTTTTTTTTTTTTTTAATTAATTTATTAATTAATTTATTTTTTTAAATGCTTTTCATGTTGCTGCATCGCTGCTGTCATGTAACATTGTCATATTTATTTCGTGCCTGTTTGACATATCAAGTTATGAAATTTGGATTGAAATGGCAAAATCTGAAAAGAAACTTACTCAAATTCACCTAAAAAGCTTTAATTCTCACTTGACTTGGTTTCTGGATCCTTTGAAAAAGATTTAGTGTGCTTCGTGGCAGATGCAACCTCCTTTTCACAATAAGTTCTGACATAGAAAACATTGCTTTTTTTGTCTCTGAACAGCGTCAAACATGGCCGACACCAGCTGACATGGAAGAATAATTACAACTTTCCTGATTGAAAACAATTTTCTGAAGACTTCTCGACATTTTTCTCTGATAGATGACACAAAGTTTATTTGATTCTTCCTCTTCTGCAAGATTTCTGGTCCATTTTTTGGCGGCCATGTGATCTACAACACCTTATTGAGTTGTACATCAATACAAAAACCATAGTCGTTTCAGCATATTAAGTCATTTGAAAGGATGAGAACAGAATAGTAGCAGATCAGCTGCACTTATCTGTATGATTTCTATCAGCTTGTGGTCCCTGCAGAAGAACTTGTGTTGAATAATTAATAGATTTCAAATTTAAATGACAAATTATGACAATATTTTTATCAAATGGCTGCCGTTTATGTACAGCAGCACCACTGACTCTGGGTTTAAACTGTCGTGTGAATTATTTTACAAAGAGATGTAGCAACGTTTTTTAGCCTCTGGCCTGATCTGAGTTATTTAATATTTAAAATCTGCTGATATTGAGTCCCAGTCTGACACCATTTTCCTGAGTATCGCACACTTCAGCTACATTAAAGTTATTAAAACCAAAGCTCTGCAATGTTTTATTTTAAAAAAAGGGCATTTGTACAACCAAGCTAATAATGGAATGAAGTTCTAGCAGAGCCGCAAAGGGGTTCAAGGTTGTTGTCTTCTTTGAAACCCTTTCTTTGGACAGTTATATGTGTACTTTCCTTCATGATTTTAACATTTCTTTTATTTGAACTGATTGATTATAGGCACTTTTTTTTTGATATTATGGCTTGTACAGTTGTAGATCCACAAGTGGGATGTTTGCCATCTTCCATTATTTTCTCCTGCTGCCAAAAGAT
Source organism: Amphiprion ocellaris (assembly GCF_022539595.1). Taxonomy (NCBI): domain Eukaryota; kingdom Metazoa; phylum Chordata; class Actinopteri; family Pomacentridae; genus Amphiprion; species Amphiprion ocellaris. The sequence continues at coordinate 29,198,815 of NC_072776.1, read as the reverse complement.
AATGTTTAAGTCGTGGAAAGTAACACCAGAGAGAATTTAGTTGGAGCAGGGATGGTTTGTTTTGTGTGACATTTAGCTGCATTTTTTTTCCTAAAACAGACCACAAGTTGTAAAAGGAAATTGTCAAATTTTACTTGTTGCGATGCCAGATCTCCTTTTTCCCAGAACACGAACAAATCTGCTGTTAAAGTGACTCCTCCATCAGTTCGGTCCTGAGGCTGCCAGTTTGGTGAAAAGGTCAGGGATTTATTAGGAATCGATTCCAAATCAATGGAAAGGTTATCTGGATTGCAGGGCTTCGCTATCAAACGACAACAAAAAGCTCCGTGGGTTTCATGCAGAAGACGAAGCATCGCACCGACTCTTATTTTAAAGATCGTTGGCCTCCATCTTCTGTCTTATCTCACTTAATACTCAGAGTGCCGCAGAGCCCATTTGCTCCAGTCACACTCTGTTATATTACACTCGGTCTCTCCCCAACAGCTAAGTGTCACATTATCTGACAGGCTTCTCTTCTCCAACCCCTCATCCCTCACTTCTGTTCCCCCCTGCAGTCCTTCATTAGTCGCCTCCCTCCCTCTCCTCCTGTGTTTTCCACATCATTTTGTCTTTGTGCATATGCGAAAGTGAAAAAATAGTGCGTCTGCGGGCTGCATCCAGGAGGACTGTCGCCCACTTTAGTCTGTGTTTGTGTATCTGTTGCCGGCAGGATGTTTGACAGCACAGATTAGTGGTGAAGCATCGTGGTGTCTCAGGTGTGTGCTTTCCCCAGCGGCGCTTTGTGCCCAAACCCCCTCGGCAGGCAGGAACAGATGTAATAATTGGCCTTATAATGGCTGGGCTCGGTGCTCTCACTGGATGGTATTAGAGAGATGCACTCGTTATATTTAACACCAAATTAAAAGGCTGTGGTCTAGAGCCATGGCAGCAGCTCTGAGAGGGAGTGTTTGGGCACAGCGGTGAATTAAGCTAAACGGAGACGTCAGTGTATAAAGGATGGATGTAGTGAGCGTGATGCCACCTGTTGGTTTGTTCCTTTTGATGCCTTGACTTTGAAATTTCCAGGTTGTTATTGACACCAGACATGACTTTAGACATGCTTGTTTTGAAACATTCTCTGCTTTTTCATTTATTTTCCTCTAAATGTGACCATAATTTACAAAATGAGCATCATTCTCTACAGAAAGAGACATAAAACTAGCGATTGAGACCATAAACTCATTAGGAAAATGTTTACTGAAGCAGCAAAGTAACTGACAAGTAGAATCATTTTCTCATTGACTTCTATATAAACAAATAGAGGAGTCGCCCCCAGCTGGCTGTTAGGAAGAATGCAGGTCACTTTTCAGACTCAGAGGCTACATTCATCTTTTTATATAAATCTTTTTATATGCCTTTTCTCATCTAGTGATATTTATTTTGTGCCCTTTTGAAGTGTTTTAGTATTTGAACAATTGTTTTTATATACTAAAATGATAAAATAGGTTTTTGACACCAGATGTGGCTTTAGAGTGGCCTACTCAGAAACATAACTAAGTTTTGTCATCTATTATCCTGCAAATGTGACCATAATTCCCAAAAGGAACATAATTCTGTGTATTAGGAGGCTTTAAACTAGCAATTAAGACAAGACCATAAACTCATCATAACTTCATTTATTGATGCAACAAATCCACTGACAAGTAGAATCATTTTCTCAATGACTTCTATACAATCAGCCAAAAGAGTCGCCCTCTGCTGGCTGTTAGAAAGAATGCAGGCTTAGGACTTCACTTTTTAGACCTGAAGGCATTTTTTTTAAATAAATTTTTGAAATTCAAGGCTTTCATGCTTTTAATCTTGGTGTATCACAGCTCTCGTCTGATGTTTTATTTCTTTTAGGCCCTTTTTAAGTATCAGATCATTACAAAATGAATCCAATTGGCAAAATATGAAAAGAAAGTTACCCAAATTTGCCAAAACATCTTTATGCTCACTTGAATTGTTTTTTGACTCCTTTTAAAAAGAGTTACTATGCTTCATTAGAGATGAAGCCCATGAATTATTACAGCCATGTAGTCTGCAGTGCCACCTTCTGATCACAAAACACAACAGCAAATATAGAATTAATGTAATTTATATGTGTAGGTGTTTTAGTTCGAAAATTTTGTCATTTATTCGATCACATTTAATTCTGTACAAAACTTTGCTTTGGTTTCATGTTTGTTGAGGCAGATTTTGAATTTTTCAGTGTCATTATCATATCTAGTGTTTCCTCTCAGTTACATTCATGTAGCCTTCGTGGGTTATCGGCTGTGTTTGTGTTTTAAGTCATGCTAACTGACCTTTAACTGATAGAGTGTTTAGAGTGACAAAGACTTTAAATCAGTGAAACAATGCACTGCTAATGCATCCACATGCATCCTAAAACCTGAATCAAGCTGCTTTCCTGCATCCTAAACGTAAATGTTGTTAATTTTGTAGTTTTGCAGCATTTTAATTGGAATTTTAAAGTTGAGATGCATATGTGAATTCAAATTTTTACATCAAAGTACACATTAATCCACCAAATTCATTAACTTTTTTAAAAATTTCATGATCATCGATCCATAGTTGTTGAGACTGACCGACACCAAACATGCTGCACGATTAGCAGGAGAGCTATAAAAAACTCAAAGTAGATTTTAATCAAAGAAAAAGGCACCGGGAGGATAAATATTTCAATCTGTGATCTAATTTGACTGTTTTCACACTAATGTTTGAACAAAACTGACTTGTTATTTAGTGCCAAACCTCTCTCACAGAGCGTTGCAAAGACCTGCTGCTTATTCAAACACCATTAAGGGAATCATAACTGAATAGACATGGAATGGCAAATATTTCACACAACTATATGAATGAATGTTGTACAAGAGTCAAATTATCTCAATGAAAACCTGCCATTTTGGTAACTTTTGTGAAATATTTTTACTATTTCTGATTATGAGTAGGATGTCTTATTGTAATGGATCTGAAAACTTCCTGAAAAATGTCAGATTTAAATGAGCACAGTATAACAAGGGCCTACCTTGTACAGATGATGTGTTATTTTGCTGGAGGTGAGTGAATGAGGCAAATAACCAGTGTCCACTTATGTAAATAAAGCTCCACTGATGGCTCTAATAGCTGACTGGTTTTCCTTTTTATTTCTTTAATAACAAAATGCATGAAAACGGATTATTTCACCTGTAAAAGACTCGATGTGAGTCAACGTTGCCCAATATGGCATCATCATTCATGGGAATCAAAGAAGAGATGATTGAAAAAAAAGTGAATTACTCCAGCAGATATTGTCACCTAATGCAGTGTGATTGTGTTTGTAGTGAAGCTCAGCCTGCTTCTCGTTATCGCCGCTGAAAAAGGCCTCGAGTGGAAGCAAAGGGGCGAGATATCAGAGGGGAATGGATTTTTTTAGAGGGAGAGGAAGAAGGGGGGATCAATTGGGAATGAAAGGGTGAGTTAATGTGTCAAGGTGGCAGATATGATCAAAAAATGCAAAACCGGAAGAAAATAGAGAGGAAGGGTGAAGGTGAGCAGATCTGGGTTTAACTCCGAGCGGTATCGAGTGTTTTTTTTTGTTCGTTTTTCTTCACTGTGGGCTCATTTTTCACTGCAATATAAAATCCTGCACCTCTGTGGAAATGGAACAACCATGAGTAGAAGGAAAAAAGATCTCTTTCTTTTTTCCTTTTCTTTATTGTATTATAGCACCATTTGAAGTTACAAAGTGCTTTACAGTTAAACAAATTTGAAATTCTGCAAAAAAAATTAAATAAATGAGAAACAAACATGTGATGTAAACAAGATGAAATAGTTAAGTCGTTTTTTCACATCTAAGAACCTTCCGAGAAATAAAGATGGAGACTGCCGTTACAAAAATCACCTAACAAATTTAGATAGTTGCTTTAAGACCCTATAGTGTTATTTATTGTGTGAATTTTACCTGAATAATTTACATATAGGGGATAAAAACATAGAAAAATTACATAAAATACTATAGGTGGCATACAAATACCATTATTATGATTATGGTAGCTTTTTGTGCATGTAAGAGGTTTGCAGACTTACAAAGGGAGTTTTTCTCTCCTACAAAAAACTTGTTACATATCTGTGTCACCTTGTAATTAATTTGCATAACTCCTGTCTAGTAGCTTCCTTGCAGTCTGACTATATTTCCTCACTAGAGCTGCTTCTTTTAAAGCTCCATCCCTGTATTTAAAGATCTGAGATTATCAACCAACTTTACCTGCTTGTGGTCGGTCCTGTTGACCGATCAGAGCAGGCTGGGCGAACCTTAAAGACAGGACAGGAAGAAGAAGACCTAAAAATGTGTTTTTCTGAGGTTAGAGCATGCAAACGTATTCTACTAGACCCCAAAAATAGAGTAACACGCCTGTAAATGTGCAGAATCTGGACTCTTTGAAGGAGAACATTGATTTAGTCGAGCTCTTCAGGCAGAAAGTCCTCTTCACCCTCAGTGATCTTTACAGTGTTCAGCATGAAAGGAGTCGTGCTGGAAGCCGTGTTGGTTTTACTCTCTGTTCTCTACAGCTGCTGACCTCTGACATGGTAGCATGGACTCCTTCAGCAGCTTTATATCGCTTCATTCTGCAGGAAGACTCTTGAACAAACTCCCAGCTGTAGGACTTCCACTCTTACCTCGAGACGCTGCCTCCTCTGGTCGTTGTGTTGCCTGTAATCGGGGAGGAGAGTTAATGAAACTATCAATTAGTTCGGCTCTCGAGCGCATTTATCATCTAAAGAGCTCTCGGTAAAGCGAGCGCGGCTTCATTGAGAGCTCACTTCATTATTTCTGAATTTAACAGTCTCCTTTTTGCACTTAGGCTGAGCCCTCAGACAGATTATGAAGTTGATAATGAATGAGGAGAGAACTCTGCTCTCTCGCTGAATTAGCCTTTAACAGATGGATTGTTTACGCTGCTCAGATGTGGGAAAGTCTCCAGTCATAAGGAGCCTGTAGAGCTTGTTTTCTCAGAAACCTGCTGAAACACACCTGCGTCTGCTCGTCCTAAATCTCCCACCATCTTTTTGGCTGCAGTAGGCTGAAAGCCGTGGGTGAGCTTCAGTCGATATCTACCCAAACACTCATATATTATTTAAACGGCTGTCTGTTTTAAAGGATCAATATGGATGCTTTCAGCACCCACCAGCTAACAGAGCAGTGGGCTGTGGGTAAAACCATGACGCAGTGATATTTGGAGGCAGCTTATCGTTTCACTTATATTTTTTTGTGCAAATGTTCAGAACAGAATAAAATGTTTCAGCAGTTGTTAAGAAAAGCTACAGTTCTTCTACACTTAAGTCAAGTTTAATCCAACTTTCTGTTTGTCTTAGAAGATGCTGCTTGAAAATATAAACCCCTAAATGAATGCAAGACTGTAAAATCGTAAAATAAAGATTTTCGTTCATGTTTTGCCAAATTTTGGAAAATTTATTTGACAGATGGGAACGTGGAAAATGAAAACAGGTTTAATCCACTAAATAATTCTTGTTTTTCAAAATTTAAAGACCCTGTCTGGTTAAAACTAGAAATAAGAACAAACTTTATTAATTATTTTGCCAGATATGAGTCAGAAAACATAATGCATACATAATGTGAGAAATGCTAATACAAAAGCAATAACATGTAATTATGATACATTACTAAAAATACAATCAAGTAAGCTGAAGTAGTATCAGACAGGATGATGAAATATTGCACCTACAAAAATGAAAAACTGCACATTATCCTCAGTTTTTCTGTTTTTATTTATTTTTTGCTCCTCATCTGATCAGAATCAGTTAATAACAAGAAAACTCAGAGAGCGCAGTACTACTCCAAGACTGTTCATTCCTCAATTTGTGCATTCAGAAATCACAGCAACATCTGATAGAATCTGGACGTTTAATATAGATCGACCCACAAACTAACTAAATAAAAAAAACACCTTGCATGAGCACAGTCATGTGCTGTGCATGCGTATGTTATGTACAGATGCCGAATTGTGTGACAGAAATATGTTGCTGGTCGAGTGACTTGATGCAGATAACTGGCATAGCTTTCACTTGTTGTCATGGTTACAGTGGCGCCGTGTCACCCGCTATATCTCGCAATGGAAAATTCTTAACAAATCCATGAATCCAGACTATAAGCTGCATCACTGTCAAAATCTAATGAGGTGGTCCCTGTGTCATTTTTGACCTTCCCTGAAAATTTCATCCAAATCCGTCCATTTTTGAGAAATGTTGCACACGGACAGACGGATTCACTGATTCACAGACAAATGTACACCGATCGTCACATAACTCCGCTGCGTTCCTTGGCGAAGTAATTAGTTTCAGCCAATGCAATTTTAATGGATAATACATACTTCAATTATTGGAGGTTTACTATAGTCTAATATTGTAGCGACCAGAGGAGAAAGCAGAGAGCATTGTGGGAGTTTAGCTAGTAAAGGGGCACCAAGACAGAGTCCTCTCTTAGGCGTAATGACCTCTGACCAATGCACAAGTGTTAAACTGTGCTGGGATCAACCAAATCAAAATTCTTCTATCTCAGTTAGGGCTGGACCCCCATGCCCCCACATTCTTAGTTAAACCAAGTTTTTGGATTGTTAACATGTCCCTATGGTTTTATTTTTTATGCCAGAAGACATACCTTGAGTGGAATAAGTGGTCATAGCTGAATATTTCCATAGATTCAGACTTTCATATGTAGCAAACTGAAGGAAGCAATTCTGGACCCTCATAGGTCTGCACATTCTAGATGAGCCAACAGTGTAGACATGCATCCAAGACATTTTATAGTAAAAAGGATTATTTTTAATGGAAAAAAGTTGAATTCTTATACTTGGAGATGAGTTTTTTAGGGTTCAATCAATGCCAGGAGAAGAACTTCAAACATTTTCAGTGCACTATACTGAACATCTGAAGGTTTGAAGTTGCTTCTTTGCTTTTCCAGTCGTATAATTTCCATCAGTGGAGAAAATAAAGTGCCTGCTGCAAATTTTCCAGGCTGATTATTAGTATTTAAGGGTGCGGGACTGGTATACTTTTGGAGTGAAAAATGAAAATCTAATCAAAAACTGCAACACAAACTTTGATAAAATGACTATTTATTTATGTTCTTACATATGTTTGATTAAAGGAAATGTTATTTATCCTAGAGTGTTGATTGAAGTTGTACACTTTAATTTGAATGTATTTTGGCCTGAATAGGTTAAAAAAATCATTACAGATAATTGAAAAAGTAGTGAATACTGGATTTAGCAGTGAGTCGACCCTTGATTTTTAAATACTTAAGAGTGCAAGGAAACACTTCTGTTCAGTTCCATCTGATGCTCTCTGCAACTCAGAATCCACTCTAAAGATGATTTTAATGATTTTTCTGTGCTGAAAATCACCTGTCCGTCTCCTGTCAGCTCTGCAGCTTTACCTTCCTGTACCGGTGGCTGCGAAAAAAGCACAACATAAATGTTCAAATGACTGACAGCACCTATCAAAGACCAAAACAGAGAGAGGCTGTGATGGCACATAACACTTGGGCTGCCGATGAAAAGGCCTTTTATACCAGCTGAGTATCCAGTCGCTGCTGTGGGGCTCTTAGAAATGAGAAAACAAGTGTCAAAATGTCAAGCTGAATTTAGTCAGGTTTTGTGTTCAGATGCTTCCTATAGAACAGCAGACCTGTGTTCAACCCTTCAGCTTTGTCTGAAGTATAATAGGAGCAATTTTTAGACTTGAGTTTCATTCAAAATGTTGCTTTTTCTGTATGCTTTGGCATCTTAGAGAAGTGAGAACTAAAAGGCAAACTAGAGTTTAGGTCGCTGAAAACTGAGCTTTTGGAAAACGTCTTCCAGGTTAAAGATTTTCTGAAACTGTCGGCAGAGGTTTAATCTTGCGGTGTCGGAAGTCATGTTTCCAACTTGTATTATTGTGTACAATTTCAAGTATCGCATCAGAAAGGAGCTCAGTTGAGGTTTTTTTTTTCTTTTTACTTTTTCTAAAAAGAGTCAATGAGCTTAATTTGCGATAGAAACATCAACATCTCACTCATATTTGACTAATCAGCTGTTTGTATATGAAGGTATATTTACAGATTTCCTGATTCAGAACAATTCTCTCCATTTTCCTCTCATAGATGGCCAAAGTTTTGTTTCTTTTTCTTTACCAAGTCTTTTTTTTAGCTGTGTTTTGACTTTTTCTACTCTGTTTATTACACCCACATAACATATAGTGCAACTTTTAGGGATTGGAAACAAACCTAATTTACATTGTTTTAAAAAAAAAAAAAAAACGTTTTAAATTTTTTTGCAACATTTCCAAAGTTTGCTTCAAATTCACTTGACCTGTCTGTCCGTGGTTGGGACTTATTGCGCAATAAATGTCAGGATGAAGAAAGCATGATACATCATCGGAGCACCATGAACGTATTAAATATACTGTTAATTGCCTCTCTGGGTTGAGCACAGATGAGCTGGGAAGTAAATTGGGCTGGAAACAAGGTGGTTGATGAGGAAATAACAAATAAGGAGAGCAACAGTGAGAACTGAGCGGTGTTTCTATTGCAGAAAGTCAAAGTGATGAAGCCAAAAGCGATAGAGCTGCAGTAAAATGTTCAAATAGGAAGCAGGTAAATCAGAGCTTTAACCCTGCCTCGTAAATGTTTCTCTTTTTGTTTCAGCTCAATTATGTGCACCAGCTTTACTAATAGTCAAATGCACGAGCTTTGCAGAGGAGCATTAAACACACATCCATGTGCTTTTATAAATAAATTAAATTATATATCCGACCTTCCTGCTTCTTCTCGAGCCTCAAAGCTGCAATGCAGAAGCGAAAGCATCCCGACTGTACACAAGTTTCCTTCCCCACCTCCAGCTATGCAAACTTCTAAACCATATGGCAAACAGTAAGCTGTGCCTCGGAGTATCGGAGGCAAATCCCTCCATCCGGTACATGCTGTATAAGCCTGGCAGCCCTAAAGCCCCCATCCATACTGTAATTACTTCATTTCCAGACATTTACATTCGTATGAGGCGAGTGGAGCTGGAGGAGACGCTGCTTTGAACTGGATGCCAAACGCTGTGCGATGGATGAGTCACCGCGACACCTACCTGCACGGATCTGGGGCGGGTGTTCATGTTTGGACCTGAAACTGGAGCATAGAGTTAAAACAGCAAGTACTGCAGCTATGTAGCATAAAACAGAGACACCCAGACATCCTCTACAGACACAGAGAACATTTTGTCTCTGGAAATACTCGGGGTTGGTGTCGGTGTCAGCTCCTGTTCTTTGGTGTGTTTGCCTTAATGTGTGTTCACAGATATCTGAGGAACATACTATGTCAGAGTTGGATGTACAGAAGTCAGCAGATGGAACATGATGTTCCTAAAGGACATCATCGTGTGTCTTGGACCTGAAGAAAACAGAAAAAAAGAAGAAAGAACTGCCCTGCAAGCAAACATACAGTACAGCACACATATGGTGACACAGCCCTCCTATAGCCAGAGGATGTTATTCTGTCATTAATGCAAATGAATGCATAAGCAAGGACGAGAAGACGACGCAAAGTCATGAGGAGGTCTGAAAAGTTAGAAAGGGGAATGTTTGGAAGGATCAGAGGGATGGACCTGTATTGATGAAAAGGCAAATCACTGTTCTACATCTGATTCTTAGTCATTATTATTCATCAAAGGATTTGAACGGCTGCATGTTGAGAGATGAAGAAACACTGATACGCTGATAAATCTTCCCCCAATGGCAGAAAAAGTCAGTGTTGTCGTCACTAGTGATAGGTGCAGATCTCAAAAACATATTTTTGAGTTTGAAGCTTACGATGCATGATGAAAAAGTTCCCCGACTGCATAGGATTTTGTGACCACTATCAGGTGCACGTTTGACTTTTTACAGGGAGCAAACATCTTTTTCAGAAACTGGATAGTTAGACCTTCATGTGGCAGATCATCATGATGACCAGAGCAGGGTTTGCGGCTTCCATCAAAAGAAGAAACAGCAGATTTCACAGTTGAAGGAGCAGTTGTTTTGAACATTCACCTGGTCGTCCGCCATGATTTCATCACTTAGAGTTGAACTGTCAGTGCAGACTTCGATTGTCATGCGCTGAGGCGTCTGAAGAAGAACATTTAGTGCAAATTAGAAACGTTACACCATAGCAACCGTTGCTGTCCACCACCCTACTCACCTGATTTGCTTCCCTGCGACTTTCTTTTTTTTTTTTCCAAAATTATTTTGAAAATGTAGAGGTACCATTTGGACACAGTTTAGGATGTTCAGTGAAGATGGTGCTTGACATGTTTACAGAACAGGGACATCCAGGGAGTGTTACAAGTGTTGCAGGAGCACTGGGAGCAGAGTATCACTGCACAAGGAGACTACTTTTAAATCCGGCTTAATTTTTAGTTTTTATAGTGGCAGTCTTGGAACTTTTTGATTCTTCCTTGTTTGTTGACATCATTTGCTATCAACATGCCTCTACAGATGTGGCTCAATTTGTTGGTCCAGAGTGAAATACACTATATTGCCAAAAGTATTCGCTCACCCATCCAAATAATCAGAATCAGATGTTCCAATCCCTTCCAATCACAGGTGTATAAAATCAAGCACCTAGGCTGCAGACTGCTTTTACAAACATTTGTGAAAGAATGAGTCGCTCTCAGGAGCTCAGTGAATTCCAGCGTGGAACTGTGATAGGATGCCACCTGTGCAACAAATCCAGTCATGACATTTCCTTGCTCATAAATATTCCACAGTCAACTGTCAGCTGTATTATAAGAAAGTGGAAGTGTGTGGGAACAACAGCAACTCAGCCACCAAGTGGTAGGCCACGTAAACTGACGGAGCGGGGTCAGCGGATGCTGAGGAGCATAGTGCCAAGAGGTCACCAACTTTCTGCAGAGTCAATCACTACACACCTTCAAACTTCATGTGGCCTTCAGATTAGCTCCAGAACAGTGCTTCAGCAGAGAGCTTCATGGAATGGGTTTCCATGGCCGAGCAGCTGCATCCAAGCCATACATCACCAAGTGCAATGCAAAGCGTCGGATGCAGTGGTGTAAAGCACGCCACCACTGGACTCTGGAGCAGTGGAGATACCTTCTCTGGAGTGACCAATCATTCTTCTCCATCTGGCAATCTGATGGATGAGTCTGGGTTTGGTGGTTACCAGGAGAACGATACTTGTTGGACTGCATTGTGCCAAGTGTAAAGTTTGGTGGAGGGGGGATTATGGTGTGGGGTTGTTTTTCAGGAGCTGGGCTTGGCCCCTTAGTTCCAGTGAAAGGATGAATGCTTCAACATACCAAGACATTTTGGACAATTCCATGCTTCCAACTTTGTGGGAACAGTTTGGAGCTGGCCCCTTCCTCTTCCAACATGACTGTGCACCAGTGCACAAAGCAAGGTCCATAAAGACATGGATGACAGAGTCTGGTGTGGATGAACTTGACTGGCCTGCACAGAGTCCTGACCTCAACCCCATAGAACACCTTTGGGATGAATTAGAGCAGAGACTGAGAGCCAGACCTTCTGGTCCAACATCAGTGTGTGACCTCACAAATGCGCTTCTGGAAGAATGGTCAAAAATCCCCATAAACACACTCCTAAACCTTGTGGACAGCCTTCCCAGAAGAGTTGAAGCTCTTATAGCTGCAAAGGGTGGACCGACGTCATATTGAACCCTATGGATTAGGAATGGGATGTCACTTACGTTCATATGTGAGTCAAGGCAGGTGAGCGAATACTTTTGGCAATATAGTGTATCATGAAAAGTTCTAGAGGAACTTTTCTCAAAATTTGGTGCAAGTTGCATTAATTTAGTGCATTAAGTGCATTAAATGCATTAAGTTTAACCATAAAATTTGCAATTTGGAGTGAAAATGTTTTGACAACTATTTTGAAGGGTCACCATTCTGACTCACTTTAGAAGATACATCACAGATGGTGCTTGACATGTTTGCGTATTAGGATTTCCAGGGAGCGCTAAAAGTGTTGCAGGAGCACTAGGAGCTGTGTATAGCTGCATAATAGAACTACTTTTAAGTCAGACTTGGTTTTTGATTCAGCTTCTCAAAATTTTCAATTTGGAGTGAAATGTCTTGACAACAGTTTGAAGGGTTGCTGTGAAATTGGCTGTCAGGGAGAACTGTATTAACTTCTCAATGACATTGGGTGGTCATTTATACCCTGGAGAAGTTTCCAGTTCAGACCTTTCTCAAAATAAACATGGCTTTTTATGTGTGCTTTGGGCTTTCTCTAGTGGACACTTGGTTTTAGGTCCTTGACAACTGAGCTTTTACATATTTTCATGTGGATAGAGCTTGTTTTTTGAAGCACAGGAGGAAAAAATGTATGTACATGTGGATGACCTGTGATGTTTCACTTTGGTGTTGCACTCCAACCTTCTTGTTATGAATATTTTGTACATTTAGAATTCAAAATTTCTCGACATATACAAGAATCTGTGCAATATCGGTGTTTTTGTGCAATATTATTATTTTCCACATTCGGAGGAATCTGTGTGATGTCTGAATTTTCCACATATGGAAGAAAACATGCTATGCTAGTAGTACTTATACATATTTCTACTGATGTTCCCTTTGATGCTGCAATGCTGCAGATTTCCCTGCTGTGAGATCAATAATAGATTATCTTATCTTAAAGATCCATCTTTCCCCAAAATAGTCATTGAAAAGGGAGATGTTTGCAACAACACTGTATGTTTTTCTTGTTCCAACACTTTGCTGAAACTATTCACTCAAACCAAAGACTTTCCAATCTTTTCAGCAAGAGAAAAAGGAAGGTGGCTGCTGAATGCAAAGCTTCTTTTCATTTGGATCCACCTGGCAGAATAAAAAGCAGATAATTTGGGCTGAGAAGGCCTCATTGGAGGACTAAAAGGCCTGTGACATATGGTTGGGAGGAGAGTTAAAGGTGGTGCAGGGCAGTTGGAGTGTCTTCAGTCGGCCGGTCAGACAGCCAAACAGACACTATGTCAGAGCCAAGTGACCTGAACCTGAACAGCCAGAGCCTGAAGACCGACCGTCGCTCTGCACCTCCAACCTGCTGACGTCGAAGCATCGCCTCGGCCTTGAATCACCTTTTTTAATCCAATTGTGCCTCCGTGTTTTTGTGTGAATGATAAGGCTCGGCTTTTTGTTCCGCATGGACTCCCGTCCGTTTGTTTGTTTATGGATTGGTAGATGACCATTATATTGCATCATTTGCCCTCCACTACTCTTCAGTTCACCATCTCTTCCTGCTTTTGTGTAATTGTAGCAAATATTGACTTTGGAGAAGGCCCGTCTGGCTCTCTCTCTCTCTCGTTTCCAGCATCAAAAGGCCAGTGACTAAGCAATGCTCCTATAAATGAAACCTATTCAGGACTCTGGGAGTGGCAGCTGCAGTGAAAATACACTGGAGTCACCTGTTAAGTTAGATTGGCTTTAATTACAACGTCCCAAAGAGAGCATCAAGCCATTGTTTTATTGTCTTTGTGCTTTTGAGCCTCTATTTAATTTCTACCATCTCTGATGAGGCGTTCAGTCGTTAAGTAGCTCACTAGGGCTATGTTGTCCAAATTCCCATTGGTCCTACATTTGCTGGTCTTATTTTCATTGAGAGATAAGCTCAATATCAGTACTCCTCCAGGATACATCCATTATATTGGTGAATACCCCCTTGTTTTCACAACTTTAAACTCCTTTTGGAAACTCCTGGGTCTAACGTATTTAACTAACTCCGTCTGAAGTTGTCATTGTGGCTGCAATTTGTTAAACTCCCTTTAGCTCCTAAAAACTCATCTATGACGTTTTGTTTTTCTCACGAAAATAAAGCTTTCCACCTTTAAATGTCTTGTATGTAACTCTCCACTATTGCTTCATCTATAATGTGGAGATGTATGAAATATCTGCCCCATGACTGGCGATGGCTGCTCATTTTGCTAATGGTGTGGAATACAAGAACACCATGTTTTAGACAGACAGACGTGTAAACGAGGAAAACACTAGATTTTGACTGCAGGTGGTTTTATGAAATATGAAATCCTTGTAAAACTGTGCAGTTTTACAGACTACTATGTGAATTTACATCTTGTTTGCACACAGTACTTGCACTATGTGTGAGCAGATCTTGGCAGCAACCCTAGTTGCTGAAAAGTTTTGCAGAGGATTGTGTTGTAAGGCAGCTCTGCTAGACTTTTGCGGTGGATTATCCATTTCAGTCAAAGTGCTTGTCTCTTTGTCTGCAAATGTTTCCACCAAAATGATTCCTATTGTCACTTTTTCTTAAACTCTGTGCAAGAAAGATGAACAGCCAGAATGATTTTTTTCCCCCAGTTGCATTAATGATGGTGTTGTAGAACCAGAACATTAGATTCTACAGGAATGGAGACTAATTCCAGCCTGATCTGACACGTGAACTCTGGTTGGAGGTCATTAGACATCATAGGGGACTTTGTCATGGTGAGCCTTTACTAGCTAAACCCCTACAATGCACTCTTCTCACCAAAATGGAAATACGTCCCCCCTCAGATTACTACTATTACAATTAAACATTAAGAACAACCAGGTACAATATTTAAAGTGTGTATAATCTATGAAAAGGGTATCTGGTATCAGCAGATGTTAAATATGAAATGATCTGGATAGGATCCGTGCAAAAAAAATATGATCGGAAGTCACTACTTATAGCATATTAAAAACACCACATGGAGCTGTTAAAAAAAGGTGAACGCTTGTGTTTCACCAGTAAAGGCTTTAAAACTGATGATTCAAAAGTAGAGCGTAAACTTTACAAACAGCAGTTTTATAGATCGACAACCGCATCAAGAAAACAACCACAATGAGATGAAACGACTAAAACAACTGAAAAATTACTAAAATCAGGCAAAAGTGAAACTAAACAACCAAAAAGGAACAAAAACCACTGTAAAGTTGTAAAATGACCACAAATGGACAAAATGTCAACAACTTATTTAAGATTTACTGAACGTTTACTGGGAATTAGCTCGAAATTAACTGAGACCAAATCAAAGAAGTCGTCCATGTTGCTGCATTTTGGGCCAAATAGTTGAGTGTAAACAGCAGCTGAACAACCACAACAAGAAAACACAACCACAATGAGAAGAAATGACAAAAACAAGGTGCAAAATGACTAAAATCATGCATGGAATGGAAAAAAATGCAACAAAAACCAGATGTAAAATGATCACAAATGGACAAAATGGCAACAACTTATTTAAGATTTACTGAACGTTTTCCCTAAATTGGCTCCAAACTAACTGATACCATATCAAAGAAGTCATCTGTGTTGCTGCATTTTGGGCCAAAAAATTGGGCATAAACTTTACATTCAGGTTCACAGCTCAACAACCACAATGAAACAGCAAAACAAGGTGCAAAATAACCAAAATCAGACAGAAAATATGACACAAAGTGAAGAGATTGACTGAATTAAGCATTCAGTAAATCTTAAATAAGTTGTTGCCATTTTGTCCAATTGTGGTCATTTTACATCTTTACATTTTTGTTTCATTTTTTTTCCATTTTGTTGGGTGTTGTGGTGATGTTTCTTCTAAATTAGCTCCAGACGAACTAAAACCATGTCAAAGATGTTATTGGTGTTGCCGCATTTTGGGAAAAAATGGTGAGTATAAACTTTACAAGCTGCAGTTTTTGATATTACAGTTTGGCAACCAATATGGCAGATCATCTATAAACAGCTGCTAATTTGTCTGTTTTATTCCTCAATTGTTCTTGTGCTGCATCACCAGTTGATATATTTTCAGAAATCCTTTGAATATGTGAAGCTGGTCTGCTAGCAGTCTGTTTTATCATTTCAGTGTCAAATAACCAGTTACTATGATTTAGTGTGCTTCAAATTCTAGCTTTTTATGCTGATTTAGAATTCATCCAGTCTAATCAGGCTGCAGGTAGAGTCACTCAGTGCTCTGTGGCTCGTTCAACCAATCAAATGGTTGAAACGAAGCTACGATTTGACTTGACTAAGATCCTTCCCTGCCGCCCTGTAGCTCCTACAGTAACACATGTATACGCCACAGAGTTCACTTATGGAAGATTATTTGAAGAAGTAGCTGAAAGCGATGCGCTCTGCAGACATGTCGGGATTAACTCATAGATGGAGACGTTAGGAAGCAGCTGCTCTGGTCAAATACTCCTTAGATGCTATTAATCCCACAGCTTTGGAGCTCTGACAAGCAGCCCACCTCACAGAAAGACTAACAGGATGATTCACGGGAGTGTTTGCACCACAGCAATATGTGCATGTAGCCCTGCGGAGTGTGTAGATGTTTGTGAGGCTTCACCTCGGCAGGTATTTGTTTTATTCCCTCTCATCCCGGCTGTCGGCTGCAGGGAGATGCGACGCCATTAGACTGACTACTGCACTTTACTCCACAGCTCTGCACCGTCAGGCTAATTGGCTGAACGTGTGAATCTGGCCTGTTCGGCCTCAGTGTGTGTGGGACTCGTCATGCGTCGCATTCATGCCTCCGAGCCGCTTGCATTATCGCCACCTTTCCTAATATAGCCTGGCGGAGTCATGAGATTATGCAATTATGACAGCGTGTCAAATTGATGAGGGAGACTCTGCTGCATGACTCTCGGTCGGCTAATTGTTCAGGTGCTGCGGGCCTCGTGCAGCGTCGGTCAATCTGAATGTGGCTTGATGATTATTAAAATGCCAAACACGACATGAAGCTTCCTGAAGAGGAGACGAGTCGCTGGGTTCGTTTTTTTTTTAAAGCGCACCTGAACTTTGGCTTTTCTGAGAGGGAGGGATTGACATTTAATTCAAGTACTGCTGCTCACGTTGCTGCGTATGTTTTATTCTGATTATTATTATTATTATTACAGATGATGATGGAGGATGATGAGGGGGTTTTCTAAGAGGCTCTGGGGTAAAATTTACAACTTGTTGAATGCTGCTTAGAGCTCAACAGACTTGTTATCTGCTAGAATTCACAACTTTACAACAATGGCTGCAACAGATGATTAATTTCTTTGTAATTAATAATCTTGATTAATTGATTGCTTGTTGGGTCAGAAAATGTCAAAAAGTGGTAAAGAAATCTGTTTTTTAAAGCTGAAGTTGACATCTGATGTCTTGTTTTGTCCAAAGAAAAGAAGAAAAGAAACCTGAAAATATTCAGATTTAAGAAGCTGCAATCACAGAATTTAGACTTTTTTTCTTGTTGTTTTTTAAATGTGCTGAAATTGATTACTTGGTCAAAAAATAGTTGAAGGTTAATTTAGACGCTGACAACTAACTAAAGCTAACGTGTAACTTTGTCCAAACTGTTTTTGTCCTGTTGGTTTTGTTTTCCAGTTTCAAAATACGGTTATGTTGTAGAATTATTATGACAAATCTTCTTTTTATCAATACAATTCTGCGCAAAATATATCAGTTCTATATAATCCTCATCACATTTAACATTATTTTTGTTTCTTGGACCAGTTCTTCATTATTTTTCAAATCATAAGCGTCAGCCAACCCATACAAACATGGCTCTATGACATCATTTTTAAAAGAATATTTATCATTTGAATTTTTTTTTAAATATACAGAAACATTCTTGTATAAATACAATCAATATGAAACTTTTTTGCAGTACATAATGCAGAAAAATATGTTTGATGTGATTTATAATCCAGAGTTTGTCGTGCAGAGCAGCTCCATTGTTAACATTTTGTTTATTTTCTGCATTTTTTCTTAACATTTTGCACACTGCATATTTTCTATACTGTACATTTTTCACATCATATATTACAAATATTTTTGTTGCATCACTCTAAGTCTTTTTTAAAAGTACTTCTGTGGATAGTTTTGATGCCTGAAATGTTATATTCAGTGTTAAATATGGATTCTTGCAGCAGCTGTAGCAAAGACATTCCTACAAAGGATCAATAAAGTACCGATGTATTGATCTATCTGTCTTCATATGATCTTCTCAGCTCTGTTTGCAGCACATGTAGCAGAAAACGTAAAGTGGAGCAGACGGTGGTGCGATATCTTCACAGTAATTTACTAATTTGTTAAAAATATTGGTGTGAAGTTAGAAAAATGACATAATTTTTCCTTTTCCAATACATCTCTCAAGTACTGTATGTGTATATAAATGTGTGTATATAAATAAATACAGATAAACCGATACCAGATTTATTTACTCCCTAAAAATCTGCATCCACATCGCCTCCAAAACTCCATTTTAAGTTCTTCCCTACTGTAGTTTTTCTTCTTTCAGTCTCTTGAAATCAAGCTGAGGAATAAACTAACAGCCACCTTTCGAAAACTGACTAATACTTTGTGTAAACAGACATCGTGTCCTTGAGCTTCTGTACAAAGTAAATCGGTTTAAACTTCACTCTGCTGCATATTTTGGCCTCAATCACCTCCATCTTGTTCAAGTCGATTTCAATCCATTTAAAAAAGCTGGAAGACAAATATGTTAGTTATATATACACTGAAAAGCCACAATGTTATCACTTAAAGTCTGATGTCTTGGTGCCTGAAACCAAAAGAACCCCGTAGACTAGAAGACTGTGGAGACATGAGAAGACCCACACAATGTTACACTGTAAAAAAACAAAACAAAAAAAAAATCATTTTTATCAGCAAAAATATGTAAAAACAAAACAAAAAACTACAGTGG
The DNA here is from genome assembly GCF_022539595.1 of Amphiprion ocellaris. Classification (NCBI taxonomy): domain Eukaryota; kingdom Metazoa; phylum Chordata; class Actinopteri; family Pomacentridae; genus Amphiprion; species Amphiprion ocellaris. Next base: position 29,180,112 of record NC_072776.1, on the reverse strand, counting down.
AATACTTTAACATTAAAAAAAACCCTAGAAGAACAAAAAACAAACAGGTAAAAATCTTTAAAATAACTGTCTAAAGAATTGTTTACCATCCTAAAAGTATGTATCCTAAAAGATCTGCAAACATTTGTAAAATAAGAATGGTTTTTGCAATTTAAATAGAACACATATTGTAATTTTACAGACAGCTGTGAAAGAATATCATTCTTTATATCAATACAATTTATGAAAATCTAATTTTGAAATTATTATTATTATTATTATTATTATTATTATTATGTGATTGTGTAGTTTTTGTTGATCTAAAAGAAAAAAGCATCTGTAAATTAACAGTAAATTGTTTAAAAAACAGAACAGATTTAAAAAAATACATAGATCTTGTTTTAATCCTTAAAATACAAACATATACCTGCAAATATCTGTAAAAAATTTTTTTTCTAAACTAATAATTTATAAAAAAATATATATACAGAATTTTGATGTGGACATTCTTATTATTATTCTTATTTTTTTTTATTTTGTGATTTAGTATTTTTTCTTAAACTTAAAAAACTGAAAATCTGTACAATAATAGTAAATTGTTCAAAGAATAAAAAACAATTTAAAATATTTTTAAATTTAACATTTTTTTAATCCTCAAAATACATACATACATCTCCAAATATCTGTATATTAATAATAATAATAATTTTTAAAATAATAATTTATGAAAATACAGATTTTTGATGTGGACTAAATCACAAAATAATTCTAATAATAATAAGACCGAGTTTTTCTTGAACTGAAAAAACAGAAAAAAAATCTTTAAAATAATAAATTGTTATTTTTTTACAGTGTAGGCAGCTGGTTTTATTGAGGTCTAAATATATTTATCCCAGATTTACAGTGTATGACAACAGATGACCTCAGACTGTCACTTTTATTTGGTTCTTTATCTCTAGAAGAAATTTAAAAAGAGACAATGAGTACATTTAGTAGTAGTAAATAATTTCAATTCAATTTTGAAATAAGTAAACTTTATTTCTATAGCACTTTTCACAGAAAAGATTCAGAAAGTGCTTCACAGTAGAATGCAAAATGACAATAATATAAAAACACATAAATACACATGACACTAAAATACAGCCACCAACCATTTAATCAAATAGCAGTGCTTTCAGCGGAATTTTAAAAGAGTCGACTGAATCAGCCAGATGCAAGAACCGAGGTAAAGCTTTCCACAACCGAGGAGCAACAAACTGAAACGCCAAATAACCTCCAGTTTTTTAGCGAGTTTTAGGTACCGTCAAAAAATTTTGTTCAGAAGATCTAAGTGACTGACGAGAAGCGTATGGAATTAAAAGGTCACAAATGTATTGTGGAGCTTGTCCATGTTATGCTCTAAAAGTAGTGACTAAAGTTTTAAAATCAATCCAAAATTTAACTGGTAGCCAGTGTAAGGCAGATAAAATTATACCTTAAAATTATTTATACCTGCAAACAGAATAATCCAAATTCAGCATGTTTAGTGTAAAGCCAGCCTGAGTTCCACCTTTAACTAGTTGTGAAGCAGCTGTAAGAAGATTCTTTACATTTTCTTCTAGTTGTTCTGCTGCTCTCACATTGTCTCATCACCGATTCAGAGCACAGACGCCAAATTGTAATCTGGAGCCAATCTTCCAATCTCATCTCCTCGGCTCTCCTTCACTTATCTCCCATCAGCTGCTGCACATTATACACACAACATCCACAAATTGCTTTTTCATCACGCAGTTTCCTCTGCGACTGTTTGGTGACAATAGTTTAAATACTCACATCTGAACGCTGAACTCCAAATTACAGTTAACGAGAGGCGTTTGAAGCTGTTGATGCTTGTTTGTGCTTCGGCGAGGGAAACATCTGACCGCTGTTTTGTGTTCATAAATGTGTGTGTCATCGTGCCTGAAGGGCAAAGTTCGATTTGTTGTCGGATGAATGTACAATATATGGCTGCGTGTCGGTGTAGCAGAGTGGAAAATTAACTTTTTGGTCGCCCAGCCATGGTGGATGTCGAATGTATCCGCCGCCTGTATGTATAAATAATTAAAGCTTGAGTATTAACCCCATGAGCCCTGAGCAGTTTCTGGGGAGTTTTTCTTCAGCGTGGGCTCGTTTTTTCACTGCAACATAAAGTCCTGCACCTCAGTGCAAACAGAACAACTATGGCTAGAAGTAGAAAGCACTTAGGAAAGTCTTCTGTGCAGTTTGACACAGTTAGAATGCCGTAAATCATAAAAAAAAAAGAAAAAATGAAAGGTGAATTTTTTATTGTTTATTTTACAAAAATAACTTTTTAAAAAAAATTAAAAAAAATTGCAAATCAACTCCAAGTGTCCATGTATGTTGCCAACACCGGAAAATAAGATGTTTCACCATGCTGAATGTATCTTCCAACAACTTGCTCCTCTGTTTACTGTTTTTGAGCCATGCTGCATTTATTTTATTGATCCAGTTTGTTTTATTTTCCTCTCAGTCAACTCATTCTTCCTGCAGTTCAACTGAAAACTCTCAGAATTTTTGTCACCTGACTGTTGATCACAACTGAGACATTCATGGCTTTTTGGTTTTGCTCAGTAACACAGAAGTTTTAGTTTTTGACAGATTTTAATTAGTGCGAATGGTTTATTTTTGACAGATTTTAATTTGACAAATGTGACATTACAAATAGGGGTAATTTTGATTTAATATCATGATTTTAAACTTAGATTTTGTAGCTTTTGTAAATAGAACAGTGTCTCACAGATGAGCAGTTCAAGGAGTCAGAAAGTTGGAAATCTCTGTTTTTGCAGTTTCTGACTGATAAATTATGTCATTTTTGCATTTTTTTTGGCGTTAAGAGGGTTCATTTTATTTTTGCAGCAATGTATGGTAGAACTGCAAAAACCATAAAACATAATCCGTGTCATAATATTCTATATTTGTTAATGTCTTCTGGGGTTGGTTTCCCTGCAGCTTTGCATAATAAGTGATGATTTAACAAAATACAACAAGCACCTTCCTTACACATTAACTAAAATTGATTTCCATGTTTCCCTGTAATTTGCCTGTAAGTACAGAAGGAAACTCAGCCTTTGTTGTTAATTAAGCTCAAATGAGAAACGAGCAAATTAATTATTGAGAAAATCCATATACCAGAGTCTGTAATTACATAAATGACTAAAGCTGCTGGCTGAGCTTTCAGGCAGGTTTGGCTCTGAGGTACAAAAACATAACAGCTCAAGTAATAAATCAATGGAGTTGTGTAAGTTTTTTTTTTTTTTTTTCATGAAATGTTGTGTTTTCCAGCAGCCTGCATTACTTTTCAAAGATCACAATATGAATTTGGCTTTTTTCTTAAATCCTGCCGCCGTCAATGTCAGTTTGTGTCGAGAAGTTCTGGTATGAAATAAAATATTCTGCAGAGCTGCAGTGCCAAAGCCACTTCACACACAAAAAGCTATTGATTTAATGTTTTTTGCACAAAGAAAAACATATTTCAGAGCAAAACCAGCTCTGAGGGACACAATCGATGGCTCATACATCATATTTAAACACATTTGAAATTAAATTATTCTGTTTATAATTGTGGGAAAAATATAACAATAAAAATAACAATATTCATTTTCTTTAAATTATCTGCAGATATCTGTCAAATAACATCACTTAGCAGGGTTTAATTATGGTGGATAAGGTGGTTTTGAAATTTCACAAATTTAAGTCTAAATTTGACTTGTTTGCAACAGAACAACACATCACAGATGAGTAGTTCAGTGACCATCGGGAAGTGGAGAATCTGATCTGTTTTTACAGTTTCTGACTCTAAAAATAGGTTGTCGTGTGTATATATATATATATATATATATATATATATATATATATATATATATATATATATATATATATATATATATATATATATATATATATATATATATATATAAAGAAAACACCACACACTTTCTAACTTGGTAATTCCGAGGTTTAATAACCGTCTTAATTTTTATTTTTTACCGCAAAACTGTAAAAAAAAAACCCGGGCCGGTGTATAAATGTGAAGTTGCTTTAGATGTAACTAACCCACACAGTGCAAAAATTAATAACTTGAAAATAATGATTAAAAACAATTCTAATAATATTTCAGCCCTGACGATAACTTATCAGAAAATACCTGTAATATAACATCACTTATTGGGATTAATTTATGGTAAATAAGGTGATTTTGATGGAATATCACAAATTTAACCTCTTTTTTCCCCTCCAACTTAACAGCAAACACCTGTAAAACAACAATCATTTAGGTTCTTTAATTAATGTTAAATTAACAGCATGTAGTTGGCATTTAATTTACAGAAAATATCTATGAAACAACAATTACTGAGGGGTGTTAATTCTTTAGGAATTATGTGATTTTTTAGTCAAGAAATTCAAAAATACACACAATTATATGTTAAACTACAGATGTGTGTGGATATATCGAACAGTTTAAACCTTTTTTCTTGTTTAACAAATAGTACTAATTACATTAAGCAAATAGTAAGGATTTAACAAAGTTTTTACTCAAATTTAGTATAATAATTTCTTTAAATTGACCAATGGGAGAAAATGGTAAAATAATGTTAATTCAGTGAAAATTTACATTTAAAAAAAGTGCATTTTTATGTTCAAAAACTCATTCTGAGCAGGAAACAACAAGCTACACACCATAAAATGAATAAATGATTATAAATCGGCGAGAGAACAAAACTAAAAGAATTAGATAATCCCTCTGTTTGGTGTTTTACTACATTCAATGACTTTTATGACTCCTGTGGTGGCGTCTTTTACAGAAAATGTCCTGAAACACAGTTTTTCTCTTCCATAAATGCACATTACTGTCTTTAGTTACTTGTTTTTCCCACAGTTCTGCACAGTGTTTTTGTATAAAGACAAAATAAAGGTGGAGATGGATGAATCTGGCATCGATAGTCTGTGCAGAGCAACGATCCCAGACAGAAGCAGCGTAACGCCGAGCTGACGGATGCGTCTGGATGGAACATGAAATATTTAGCAGCAGTAAATGGAGGAGGAGGCAACAAGTAGCGTTCTCCGTCGAGCCGAGACGGTCGCGGCTATTTTCATTTGCATTCATTAATATTAACAGTGTCATTGGAACTCTGGTCTCTTTGTTTTCTGCTGTTTCTTCGGCTTCGAGGCCTCGTGAAGTCAGTCAGCGGAGCATCGGCTGCTCTGATGGAGAGAAGTTGTGCATTTATGGAGGCATTTTTCTCTTCCGCTGATTAAATCTCATATAGTTTTACACAGACAGCACAGTAAAACATCTGCCACCTGTAACTCTTTATCCAAACTTTGGATTTGTTGCACTGCTTTGCTCACAAACTTTACTTTTTTCTTAACAATCTTGATCTCTAGTTTTTTGCAGATATGTAAAGTAGAACTGCAGAAGTATAAACAACTAACCTACACAGTATCATATTTTAACACATTTTAAGTGGAATTATGCTGTTTACAACTGGGAAATAGATTTTTTAAATACAACATTTTTTTTAGCCTAAGTAATATTTTTTCCTTAAATTAACGGTAGATATTTGTGAATAAACATCACTTAGTTGTGCAGCAAATGCAGCTTGGAATCTAAATTTTCAGTCAAATAAGTGCTGAAGTTTCTCTTTCATCCTTTATGAAAGCACCTTATTTCAGTTACAGCACAAGTCTGAAAACAAACCAAACCTTGATTCTGTTTGATCCGAAGCAAGAAAACCTTTTTTTTTTTTTTTTTTTTTTTTTACCAACGTGAAGCTGTTTAGTCTGAGAAAAGCTTCATGTCTGTAATTTTTGTTCCAAAAGTTGGAACCAAACAGCTCAGTTTACGACGAAAAGAAGAAAGTGTATTAAACATTCCATTATCTGCATTTTTTTCATAAATAAATGCATTGATTTGAGGTTGATTTTTTGTTAACAAATTCCTATCCAATGCATTATTCTTCACTGACTTTATTTCCCGTCTAACTAAAGCAAAGGCAGATCCACTGCAGCTGGATTAGACACAATTGGATTAAAACGAGATGGACTAATTAGATAAGACGGGGAAAGATGGATGAAGGAGGAGGTTCACAACGAGTTGTTTTCCTCCTCTGAGTACCAGTTCACCCTCATCGGTTCACACCAAGGAGATGTGAATTTCCAGATATTAGCAAAACAGTAAAAAGGTGTTAAAAAAAAACAGTTTTAAAAATGATTTACCATATTTCAATCCATAGTATATACTTTCTTTTAAACAGCAAGGGGTGATTTAAATGCAGTAATAATATACATAAAAAAGCAGTGTTAGGATTTTTTTTTCTGTGATTTTACTAGATTTAGAACATTCAGAAAATACTTACATGTTCAAAACCTTGATATACCTTGAAAACACTGTAAAAATAAAATTCTTTGTTGATTTTATACATTGAGAAGTATATCATTTTGCGATCACACATTGTAAAAGAATAAATTATTATTTATACATATTTTTGATGTGGATGATATATATAGTTTTGGCCAATTTTTTTGTGGTCAAAATTTAAATTCACACCTTTTTTCCCAGTTATTACTAGTTATTATCTGTAATTTAGCAAGAAAAACTGTTAAAAAATTGTTTAAAGGTAGCAAAGAAATAATATAATTTTATAGCCAAACATTGCAAAAGAAAAAAATACCATTTGTAGAAATACAGATTTTTTTTTATGTGGACATTATTTAACATTATTAAAAGTTTTAGCCATTTTTTTTAATGTCAAAATGTAAATTCATCCCACCCCCCCACCCCCCAGGTTTTATTAGTTTATATCTATAATTTAACCAAAAAAAACTAAATCTATATACCACTACTCAGTCCTTAATGGACATATTTTTTTTCTTTAAATTAGCAGCAAATATCTTTAAAATAAACCTGTTTTTTGCTGATTTAAATATTTTTTTTTATTAGTTAAAAAATCGATTTTTATTATTCAATCCTTAATGTGCATAGGTTGTCTTTCAATTAGCAGCAAATATCTGAAAAATAAATCTGTTTTTGGCTAATTTAAAAAAAAAAAAAAAAATTTAAAAAAATGTGTACATTATTTATAATTTTGACCTTTTTTTTAATGATTAACATGTCAATTAATAAATTTTCCTGTGATTTTACCAGATATTATCTATGATTTCAGCAAAAATGTGTAAAATAACAATAAATTATATGAAAAATTACAGTTAAAGCTGGTTGAAAAGCTGGAGTTGAGGAGTGGGACAGTGAGGTTTCTTATGCTTGGTGCAGATGTTTTTAGCCGTTACTGACTGTTATTAACTCGAATTTACATCGCCTCAAAATTGTAAGCAGGTAGATTTAATTTGATTTTGTTATCAGCGATGGTTGCAAAACCACTAAAAGTCTGAGAACACTTGATGTGACGTTTTGTTCTGATATAACAATGATCCTGAATGTCACAGGATCCAAACTAAACCTAAGCGCTGCAGGAACTCCTCTAAGCGTCACATCTGGGTGAAGTAATTAATCCATTTTAGGTCAGTCTTTGTGTTAAGAAATGTCCACCAGGTCTGAAGTGAGCGTCTCTCTGTAGAAGGACAACATCCAGCGTCTGACAGTCTATTTATAAGTCTGTCCGTCCACTTCACCCGCCGCCTTTATGAGCAGCATTAAAGCCCCGTCTGCCTTTTTGCCCGTCCATCTGTTTATCTATTCGTCTGCCAGTCCAAACCGTCACTCTGTTTATCCACCTGTCTTTCCATCTGTCTGTTTCTGTCTAATTATTAGATCTGGCTGTCAGTCCTGCAGTGATCCAGCTTTGATCGCGCCGCACAAATCACTGAGGCTGCAAGAATATTAGCAAGGGTTTTCTGAATGTTACAGAGAACCTTTAATAAGTTCCTCTTTGGCTGTTGATTAAACACCTAAAAATTCATCTTTGCGTATCAAAATTACACATTTTGAAGTATTGCATTGACATATTTGATCAGAATCTTGGATTGTGTAGCTGTTTTTCACTGTAGAGGCTGCTGTGAACAGACTTGTATACATACACTACCGTTCAAAAGTTTGGGGTCACCCAGACAATTTCATGTTTTCCGTCAAAACTCACACTTTCATTCATGTGCTAACATAATTGCACAAGGGTTTTCTAATCATCAATGAGCCTTTCAACATGATTAGCTAACACAATGTAGCATTAGAACACAGGAGTGATGGTTGCTGGAAATGTTCCTCTGTACCCCTATGGAGATATTCCATTAAAAAATTTCCAGCTACAATAGTCATTTACCATATTAACAATGTCTAGACTGTATTTCTGATTAATGTTATTTTCACTGAAAAAAAAAAGATTTTCTTTCAAAAAAAAAGGACATTTCAAAGTGACCCCATTTCAAAGTGAACATACACTTCCTTATTCCTTCCTTATTGCCTGTTTCCTTTATTTATGTTCTGACTAAATACCAGGAACCTGCTCAGTTTGTGTTACAAGCATCATCTTTTCTTTGTTGTGTAATCTCAGTTTCTCGCTTGTTTTGGCGTTGGATAGACGGTGTTTTTTTGGTAAAATGATGAATATAAAGTTTGCTAAAATGATGCATAGAGAGGTTACTGAGGAACAAGAGCAGAAACTAACAGCAGGCTTTAACCGGAGTTTAGCTGCTTGAGCTGTTTTGAGGTTTGGTTTTCGCTTCAGAACAACACAACAGCTTGCTGTGTCACAGCGTTAGCAGCCTGTTGTTTTTCGTGTTTCTCAACCTGTTATCTACGACTCTTCTCAGCAGCCTCGGCGCCACCCTACGACTTTCAGTGTCGGTTCCTAGCCGTTAATTTGTCCTCTGCATTCGTGTCACCTCAGCCTCCACCACGCTGCTGCAAACACTCGGCATGCAGAGATTCAGATGTCTTCTTTTACAGCAGATAGACTTCCATTTCTGCAGAAAAACCTCATGGAACTTTGCATTATTTTACTTTACAAGTTCATTTTAAAGTAATAATCTTCAGTTGCACATATCCAGAGCCTCCTATCAGTGCTATAGAATGGTCTGACTGCACCTCAGTGTTATTCTGCTGTGTGTTTGTATTTCTTGCTAACAATCAGTCTTCTTGAGCAGAGTTGTTTTGGTGGAACATTTGCAAGTGTTTATACCACAGTCTACATCCGGTGAGTCAGACATAACCCAAACATAAACAGAGATGCTGTGTTAATTTCGACATTATTTTTTAAATAACATTATTTTAACTGTTTTGTTTTATCTTATTGTATTTTATGTACAGCGTCTTTGAGTTATTGGAAAAGCGCTTTATAAATAAAATTTATTGTTATTATTATTATTATTATTATTATTATTATTATTATTATTATTATTATTATTTTATTCTAATTTTATTGTCAGACCTTGTATTTTATCAAAGACGCTCTCATTTACTGCCTTAACCAATATTACACTGTAGAAAGAAAAGTGTTAAAAACTGGAATTTTCCTGCAGCTCTGGTGCCAAAAACATTTAGTAAAATACAGAAATACTAACAATCTCATAAAAATACAGTAATTATCTATAAATAAAGTAAATTTTTAAAGTGCCTGCTAATGTCAAAAAAGTTAAATTTTTTCTAAAAGAAATGTAAATTGTAAATTTTGTTATTCACCGTTACAGGTTTCTAATGTTATTTTACATTTATTTGTAAATTCAGTCTGTTTTTGTAATTTTTATTGTTGTTTTTCAGCATTTCAAAAATATATGTATGAAACTGAAAAATTCTGTATATTGGCAGTTTTTTTTTAGAGTGTAATGACTGAGTGGGTTTGTTATTTTAAGACAATATTAAATGTGTGAAATTACAGAACCAGTTCTCTTTCTGTTAATTCTCATCAATTTTATCTAAACTTTAGAAATATATTCCAACTGTTGAACTTAGTTTTTACACTTATATCTATTAAATGAAGAGGACATATTTGTGAAATTATGATGAATTTAAAAATGTATTTTAACCAACTAAAAAAAAATTTTTTTTTGATTTAAAAAAAAAAATGAAATTTCATGACTCAGTTTTCCAGATTTTTAATATTTTTTTATGTTAGATGTGTGAATTCCCATATTCGAGAAAATAATTTTTTTGCATTGTAACATTTGAGTGGATTTCATTTATTTTAGAGCAATATTGAATATGTCAAATTAGTAAAATTGCAGAATCAATGCTTCTTTTTCTGTTAATTTTCTTCAATTGTATGTAATTTAATTTTAGAAATATTTTCACAGTATTAAACTTTACTTCTATATTTTTATCTATCAAATGAAAAGGAAATATTTATGAAATTATGATAAATTTCACCTCAAAAAACAATTTTTATTAAAAATTTAAATTATATTATTCCATTTTGCCTATTATTAAAGTTATTTCATGTTAGATGTGTAAATTCCTAAAATATTCTGTAAAATTAAATCATGTTTCATTAGGTTTCAGTTATTTAGTCTGCATAAAACATAATGTTTGAAACTGCAAAAACAGTTAAAGTGAGATTTTCAGCAGTGGAAATTACACCTTTTTGGGACACAGGTTTTATCGACTTCACCTGAAATATTTGTTCACCATTTGTACATGTCGGTTAAACTGCACCAGTAGATGATGCGTGTCGGTAACAACCTCTGTTCTCTTCACCTGCTGCCACCTCCTTAGTTTCTATGATTTCAGACTTGTTTTGACTCCAGCTCCTCTAACATTTAAGTGGCATCTCCAGCAGCATTACATTACTCAGATCCTAGACTTTCTGCACACTGTTATGATACAAACACTTCCAGCGTTAAACAGAGGCTCGTTGCAGTTCGACTGTGTCTCACTGCAGGCTTTAAGTGCAACTTCTGGGTTAGTGTGAGGTGTCGCATCTTAATTTGCAACACTTAGTCATTTCAGATACACACTGAGCCCATCTGAAGTTCAGCTTCAGCTTCAAATGCAGCGTCCTCTGCCAGCACAAGAGCAACACATGCGCCAGCGCTCGCAGGCTTCTGTGTGAGACTGTTTATTTGAAGTGCGATGGAAGAAACAGACGAAAAATTTGAACCTTGAAACTTTCGGTGCTGCTCAGAAAACACTGTTTTTGCGCACGGGTGATTGCATTCATGGTGTATTAACATAAACAGTCATAAGACACAAGTACATTTACAGAACACAGTCAGCGCTTGTTGTTTGCCCCCTGGAATCTGGGTGCTTTTTTTTTTTTTTTTTAACCAATTTGACTATTATTTTGTATAATTTATTACTTACACATGTACGGGCAAGTGACATATTAAAGGAAAAAGCACTTGTGCTGCCAGAAAAAGCTTTGTTGCTCTTTAGCTTCAATTTTCCATTGAAGGGATGAACATCATTCTTTCACAGGATACTCATAAACCATGTATATCATAGCAGTCTTGAGTTTCCAATTAGTCCTTTAACTCAGAATTTTCTATGATGGAGTAATTGAAACACATGCGTCTTTGTCACAATCATGCATTTTTCTTCTTCTTCGTCAAAAATATACATACTGAAATTCTAAAATTTGGTTAAATGTCCTTTGGCCTGTTTGACCTCAAATAGGTGCCTTTGTTTTCCGCCTACAAGCTTCTTGACTCTTCTTAACAGAATTGGTGCAGTTCAACTAAATTTGTTGGTTTTCTGACACAGACTTGTTTCTTCAGCAGTCCACAGGTTCTTGAAGGGTTTAAGACAGGACTTTTGGGAGACCAGTCTAAAACCTTAATTCTAGTCTGATTTAACCATTTCTTGACTTGTTTTGATGTTTGTTTGGAGCCATTGTCTTGTTGAAACACCCAACAGCATCCAGGATCAACCTTCTGGTGATGATTTTCGGTTTTCCTTAAGAATGAGGAGGTAATCCTCCTCCTTCATTATTCCATTACTTTGTGTAAAGCAACCAGAGCATGATACTACCACCACCATGCTTGGTGGTAGGTTTGGTCTTCTTGGGGACAAGGCTTCACTATCTCCCCTCCAAACATATTTCTGGTCATTGTGGCCAAACAGCTGAGTTTTTGTTTCATCTGACCGCAGAACTTTCCTTCTGAAGGTGTTTTCTTTGTCCGTATGATCAGCAACAAACTTCAATTGAGCTTTAAGGTTCTTAGTCTCTGAATCTACTCTGTGTAAACACTGTTTGCAGTTTAGCTGAAAAGTCCTTGATTTTTTTGTCACATTACTGTGAGTTGCAGCTGTGTCAAATATGGCTTATTTGTTGAGCTGGTGAGTGCAAAAATGTTTTTTTGACAGATTCTGGTTGATATAAACGGTTCTGTTCTTTGCAGTTTTATGAATGAGGTGTAGAATAATGTGATTTTGATGAAATATTACCATTTTCAGCTTTCATTTACTTTATTTTCCAGATGGAGATCATATGCAGTTCATTCAATGATCATCGAAGAGTTGAAAATCTGCCAATTTTTTTTCTGTTTTTAAACTCTCGGGCTCTGATAAATGGTGTAAAATTTAATTATAAAACATGTTTTTCCAACCTGCTGGTTAGTTTTGGAGTTAATCAAAGATATTCTTACTAGATAAACCCACAGATTCTGCTCGAATGAACAGAATCATATTCATATTTTTAGCAGTTGAGATACAAATTATATCATATAAATGAGGTATAGATTAGAGTGATTTTTATGAAGTATGACCATTTTCAGCTTAGATTTGCTAAATTTTCCATATCGAACCTCTCGTTGCACGAGATTCGTTCAAGGACCATTGGAAATTTTTTTTCTGTTTTTATACTTTCTGGCTCTGATAAATGGTGTAAAATTGGTGATTTTTAATGATCAAACATGTTTTTCCAGCCTGCTGGTGGGTTTTGGGGTTCATCAAAGCTGTTTTTGTTAGATAGATCCACAGTTTCTGCTCAACTGAACAGAATCAAGGTTTGACACTGTGCATCCTGTGTTTAGTCCTCTCCATAACAGTACATGTGTTGTTTCGTTTTTGTGAATGGATCATAACAGGATGATCAAAAAACGTGGTGCTGCCTCATGATTCTGCTAAAAATGTGTCTATTCTTAGAAGCAGGAGCTGGTGAGCGGTGTAGAGTGTAATCACATGTCTGAACGGCAGATTTTGTGTTGGCCATGAGACATGTGACCTCTTGACTCGACAGTTACGCTGTGCTCTCTTCAGTAAGCAGCCAATTCAGCCATAACCCAGCGGCCACACAGCTTCATCAATTAGTTTGGCCAGAGAAGCAGCGCCATCGAAAAGCTGCCGCCCTTCTTCCTCCCCGTCGGTTCTGGAAACAGCGGTTGGTTATAGAAATTTTCTAGATCAATGGTCAGAGTAATGAACAAGCGTTTTAGACACCTAATGATCCACCAGGTCAATACAACAACAGACGTCCAGGATCGATGTAGCAATGCACAGCTGATTCATATTTTAGAGCCCTCTGAGAAACACATGCAGAGGCAACAGTCGACCATCATCCATCCAAACTGACGGACATGTGTTTTATTAAGAACATGAGAAAACAAGTCTCTCTCTGGGATATCGAGTGAAGGAGTGAGAATGAAAGAGTTTTAAGAGCTCATCTTTACTGCTGATACTTAAAGGTAAAGTCATCGATTTTATTCCAATAAACCTCTTGTTAAATGAACCAAATATCTCCTAGACCTCCAACTCTGTTCCAGCCAAACAGCAACACATTACGATACAGACTACATGCAAAGGATGGCTCTGTGATTAAATTTTTCAGGAATTCAGAGGATTTTTTAAAACAACGGATGGCATTTGTATTATTTTGTTCTTCGGCCAGACAACATGGCAACTACATCGGTACTCCAAAGGCTAACATTTCCCTCCCACAGGCTCAGGCAAAAAATAGAAATATGTACAGTTTGGGATGGAATAAACTTTTAGAAATTGTCGGTTGTATTGTGGATGAAATGATTTTTTAAAAAAGCACTAATTAGCTGAAACAAACGTTAAAATCCAGAAGTACTTGGATTAGATAGCAGTATTTTGGGTGGAAACTTTGACTTGTTTTTAGTACTAATTGGGTGCAATAAACATTTAAAACAGTAAGTACTTGGTTAGAATGTAGTATTTTGGGTGGATTTAACTTTTAAAACCATAATTTGTTTGTTAGGAAGTACTAATTAGGTGGAGTAAAGCTTTAAAATTTGAAATACTTAGACTGAAAGAAGCATTTTGGGTGTAACAGTCCTTTAAAACCCATAAATTGTTTGTTTAAACGAAGCAGTTGGGTGGAATAAACATTTAAAACCATAATTTGTTTATTACAAAGTACTAACTGGGTGGAATAAATGTTTCAGACTGCAGGTACTTGGACAGTATTCTGGGTGGAATTAACTTTTAAAACCATAACTGTTTGATATAAAGTAATAATCAGGTAATATAAAATTTTAAAATGATAAGTATGTGGACAGAAAGCAGTATTTTGGTGGAACAAACATTTAAAAACTTAAGTTGTTTGGTAAGAAGCACTAATTGGATGGAATAAACCCTTAAAACTTGAAATACTTGGACAGAGTGTAACATTTCAGGTGGAACAGGTCCTTAAAAACCATAAGTTGTTTGTTTAAAAGTACTAATTGCATGGAATAAACATTTAAAACAAGGACTTGGACAGAAAGTAACATTTTGCATAAAAAACATTTAAAAACAGTAATTTGTTTATTAGAAACTGGATGGAATAAATGTTTCAAACTTCAGTATTTGGACATAAGGAAAAATATTGAAGTGCCTGAACTTAATCAAGAAATTTTGGAGCTCAAAGTTATCGAAGTAGCTTTGATATCCAAACTTAACCAAGTAGTTTTAGTCCCTAAGGTTAACCAAACAAAAATGCAAGTCGACAGTGAGTTAAAAACAATAAGTAAAAATGGAAGTAATATCCTGATTACAATCCAAGACAGGACTGGAACCTCAACTTTCTTGGGTACAAGTCCAGTGACACCAGTAACTCCTCCAACCCCTAAATTTATTTTCCGTCTTTTTAGTGCGAAATCATGGCTCCACCACCATTACATGAGATGAAAACCATCTACTGGGCCATGTAGATGGTGGAGGAAGTCCTTACAGGCAGAAAATCTGAAATAAATGGCAGAGAAGAACTCCAACATTTTATGTGAAGTTACTTTACTTTCAGTGTGTAAAAACAGTTCTGTAAATCACCATAACAGGTACAAACCAATCCAGACAACACTAAGTCTTCCAAGAAATGATTCTGCAACATGTTGTTCACTTCTTTAGTGCATCACCTTCCCTCAGAGCAAACAAACCGTCAGTCAGTTCACTGTGCACACTGAATAATGGATGAAGCAGAGGCTGTTTTCAAGTTCATCTGCTCAAAGTCCAAAGATTTTAACAAGCAAATTGAACTCTTTCTATCCGACGAGTGTTTTTATTTTACCTGAAGTCCATCCAGATGCGGTTTTTACCTTCTACCACCTGCAAACTTGCCAGAAAACCCTCTGAAATCTGATATGTGAGCATGTCCCAACTCCAACCTGCAAGCCTGTCAACGTGTTATCTGCATCCAGCTCTCAGCTCCGTAGAAAAGCAGCAATCTTCTCACACTTTATCCCCAGAGAAGGTTTGCAGCTCCAGAGTGGCAGTTTGACAGAGGTGTAATGCAGAGCTTTCCACCCGATGGTGTCAAACTCCATCAGCTGGAGGAAATATGAAGGACAAAAAAGCCTCCAGTTCCTCCTGCACAGACACTCAGAGTGGAACGTCCTCTAGTCGGACGTCAACATCCTGACGTTTGGACAAAATATGGTTCTTAAAAGAACAACCTCGAAAGCAACAGTCGGGTTTTTTAGCTGTTAGCAACATGGTCCTTCCTGAACACACGAATATTCAGACACATTTGTTTAAAGTTAGGTTATTTAATGTGTCCTAGAAGCATATGCAGACATTATATCAGGTTCTAGACCACAAAAGCGGCGATTTGTTACAGTCAGAGGCCCGTATAAAGCCTGTCTGCCTGGAGCTAAAGCTAGCAAGCAGCTAGCACCATAATGGCAGCCATGTTTGATCCACCTAAACCTGCATCAT
Source organism: Amphiprion ocellaris (assembly GCF_022539595.1). Taxonomy (NCBI): domain Eukaryota; kingdom Metazoa; phylum Chordata; class Actinopteri; family Pomacentridae; genus Amphiprion; species Amphiprion ocellaris. The sequence goes on along the minus strand of NC_072776.1, from coordinate 29,164,055 downwards.
CTTGCATTGATAAACCTGCCACGTCCATTTGTGTTTTTGTGCATCTTTCAGTGCACTTTATGGTCTCCATTCTCCTCCAGTTTCATTCGGTTACTTTTATACCCATCTATGTGCACCATAAACAAAGTCCAGATTTTTCCTGTTGGAATTTGTTCCATTTTGTATCCCATGTGAGACATTTTGTGACTGATTTTAGTAATTTTGCACCTTGTTTCATCTCATTGTAGTTATGTTTGCTTGTTGCATTTTGGTCATTGTGTCGTTTTTCATTTCTCCATGGTTGTCTTTGATCCATTTTGATCATTTTCTGTCACATCTTGATAAGTGTTGTATCTCTTTGCAACTATATTTTCTGTTTTGTGTCACATATTGTTAATTTTGTTTTCTCTCAACTTTTTGATCGTGGAACTGAACAAAAGTTAGCCACATAGAAGAATTTTTTGACGTGATGCCAGGTAGTTCTGATCCGTTTCTGTTCCGTAAATGTTAAATAAGGTAGACTAACCAGTCTCCCAAAGCATAGGGGAGTAATTGGAGTGTGTTTGTCCCTATAAAAGTCACACTGACGGCTGTCTGACCATTGAGAATCTGGTTCCTGAAAGAATATCTGTTAACCAGGTGGCCAGTAGAAGTACTTAAAGAGTGTGTGTTCATGTGTCTTTGAAGAATACCTGAAGGAGAAGGGTAGGATTTATTATAATTCTTTTTTTTGTATGCATCTAATATCTAGCTTGCTGTTGTTACCATCCTGCATATTCTACTTTTAAGTAAAAGTACAAGTATGACACTGTAATAATACTCTCTAACGTGTAAAAATGTTGCTTTAAAACTCACACTTGATATACAACATATTAACGACAGTTTAGTTTTGTTTTTGTTTTTTTTTTGATGAAGTAATTACTGTCTTTTAGGTCCCAAATGTGAGTTTATAAATGATCTGATACTGCATAAAAAATAATAATGCATTAAAATCAAGACTGGTCTAAGTCTTTGACGCATCCCAGCCTGTGATAATCAACAAAAGCATTTTCTATTTAACTCTTAATATACAGAAAATAATTCATTTTTTGTGTTTTTTTTCATAGAAAACAACCGTGACATAATGTGAACAAACTGGCATTCAAAGAGTTGAAATCCTGAAAATGAATGATTATTTGGTAATTATGATCAGGACCGATGCAGATTAAAAGAAATAAGTCAATGAAAATGAATACTAATATTAATATATTTTTAAAAAAATTGCACTAAAAGTATGAAAAGTAAAAGATGATTGGTTTCTGTGATGGATTTATGATTATATACTGATGCGTCATTGTAAAAGTCTTTGTCTGTAGTATCTGTTCAATGTTTAGATGGATTTATATCGAGTAAAGTACTCATATCTCAAACATTTACTTAATATTTGAGCTTTTCTACCTGAGTGTACATGGTACTATCAGTTAATGCCAGAAAAATGCTGGTCATTTGATACTAGAAATAAGAATCTGATAATAGTTGTGGGATTGTTGCTGCTGTCATGTAAACAGTTTAAAACTAAGGATGTTTATGATTACGTCAAGAATGTGATATTCCAGAGAAGCACCTTGCTGTATGATGCTCCTCTACAATAAATAAGTCACCAGCCGGTTTGGCGGAGTGACAAACTCGTGATGTTGACTCTACTGTATCTGCTAAAAGGAGCAAATTAGAAACTCTGAGCCAACAGTTGCAGAATGAGACCTGAGGGAACAAAAAGATGGAGGGTAAAGAGTGGAGGATGATAGTGAGAGAAAATTAAATGGGCTGCACAGGTGAAATCCATGCTCCAGTTCTCAGGCTGTGGTTTACGAGGCTAGATCAGCGCTGGATCCTGAAAATTATCTACATACAGATAAACTGCATTTTCAATCAGGTTTGGAGGGATTGCATTGGTTTGCTGTGTTTATATATGTTTCTAATCGGGAGCAGAAGCTTGAAATACATTGCGAAGGAGTTATATTTTACTCTGAAGCAAAGCGTTTTTTGCTTCTGTCACATTTTTCTTCACTGTGGGCTCATTTTTCAATATAAAGTCCTGCACCTCTATGGAAACAGAAGAACCATAACTTGAAGTCAGCAGAACTTAAAATTGTCTTCTGTGCAGTTTGACACAGTTATAATCACCAGAAATCATACAAAAAAGACACATATGAACTCTAGAATGATGTTTCAATTCAATTTTATTTATATAGCGCCAACTACAGGTCAGATTGTCTCAAGACGCTTTTGACTCTTGACTGTTGGTGACACAGCTAAACCAGTCATGGCTGAGCACTGTAGAATTTTACAGAATCTGACAGAAATGGCGTATTTCTGGGAAAGTTTGGAATGACGTGTAGAGAAAAAGTGTTTTGATGAAATATCCCAATTTAAGCCTTAAATTTGGTTGTTTTTCCTGATAGAACAGAATGTCCCATATGTTAAAAGACCACTGGAAAGCTGAAAATGTGATGATTATTTCTGTTTTTACAGTTTCTGGCTCTGATAAATCATGAAGCTTTAGGATTTAAAAAGAAAACATGCCGTTCAAACCTGAGTTTTGGGTTTCAAATGGTTAACCTCACCAAACAGTCAGTGAAAAGAAAACACAAATGAAAGAACAATCAAACCTAGTCTCCTCTATTGGCTCTTTGAAAGTTGAAATGTATCCTGCAACATCATGCAGTCACCAGGAGACAAAACATAATTAAAAATTTAGCTGTAAAGGGATGTAACTTTGGGGAGTTGCTGTTTCTGGGGGAGGTAGAGAAAGTACTTAAGTGAAGTTTGGGATTTTGACTGTAATTAGGTGGATGTTCAGATCAACCTGCTGCATTGTGTCACGATAACGGAGACAATCTGGGGGTCGAGAAGAATCTTAAAAAGCTTCAGACAGCCGCCAGGAATCGTCTGCTAATCACTGCAGGTTGCAGAAGTAACACGAACGCTAAACTCTCCCTGCTCCCGACTGTGTCGTCCTGCAGCGATAATCTAACTGTGACATTTCCAAGAGGAAACATGGCCGCCCTCGAGAAGCTTGTTATGTTAACCAGAGAAGATTAGTGTCATCAAGTGCAAGGATGAAGCTACAGGTTTTGTTTTGATGCCTCGTAAGAAATGTCACCGTTGGTTAGAAATGTATTCTGATATTCTGAGGTTTTGTTTGCGTGTTGGTAGCTGGAAAGCAGAATGTACTGTTAAATATCATCTGTAAAAGTGACTCTTTGGCTTACAGAGGTTGAGATGCTGCAGTCGGATAATATTGGACTTCACCAGCCTCATCTACAGGAAGTTACAGTCGTCCAGCTTTAAGCTATTAGATGCATGAATCACTGTTACTAGAACTGGCTTCAGTTTGGTAAAAGCTGCTCATCACAATGCTGCTTACCTGTTCTTTGTTATTATTATTATTATTATTATTATTATTATTATTATTATTATTATTATTATTATTATTATTATGATTTAAACTGACAGGGGAGTCCAGAAGTACGGCAAAGTGTTTGACTACATGTACATATTTTCAGGCTAAACTAATGCTAATAGCAGAACTTGGTTGACCAAAATTATGAACAGTTTTTTGACGTTTTCTTGCCATCCAGCGTTAGATGTGATCCGAACAGCTGCAGAGGTATAACAGGTGGCTAAAACTGTGTGCTTAAACCTTAACATATAGAATTACTCTTTCAAATGAAGGCAAATATCGGTAAAGTTATGTTTTTTTTTTTGTTTTTTTTTTACTGATTTAATACAGTAAAAATAGTAGCATTTTTGGCTGTAAAAGAATGAATCACTATTTTTAAAAAAATAATAATTCTTGACATTTTGTAGGGTTTAGGCTGTTTAAAAAATAATAACAGTCGACATTTAAATCAATACTTTTTCATGTGATTTTACTCATATTAACCCTTTTTTAATCAAAATATTCATAATTTTTCTTTCAAATGACTTCAGATATCAGTTAAAAGTGTTTTTTCTGATTTAATACAGTAAAAATAAAGATACTTTTAAACACAAATGTGGTAAACAAATGAATGACACTGGGTTTTATATGATTTTTTGATGTGGACATTATGTAGTTTTACCCAGTTTTTTGGGGGGTTTTTGTTTTTTGTTTTTATAACAGTCAACCTTTAAGTTAAGACCTTTTTCAGTGACCTCACTAGTTATACAACTGGTGAAAAATGATTTGTGATTTTTTTTCAACCTTCATATACACAATTTTTCTTTGAAATTTTGGCAAATATATATGGCAAATGTAAATTTTTTCTGTTATTTTACCTGTTATTTTCAGGGAAAAATCTATAAAATTACAGTTAATTATTTAGAAAGAATAGTGTAGCCACATTGATCAGCTGTACAGCAGGTTGGAAAACAATGTAACTACATTTTATGTTTAATTAATCGTCATTTCAACTATATTCCTGTTAAACCACACATATGACAGAATGAGATGTTCCTCATGGCAGCAGATATTTCAGATTGTTACGCCTTTGTCTGAATATTTAGCTTCTTATGGGGAAACTTGAGCCCTATTTTCCTGATGCAGCATCAGAAGAACAGATTCTGTGATAAATCTCAGCTTTTCTTCAGTGTCAGTCTATTAGAGCAGCAGAATAAACGCTGTGTTCGTACGTGACTCGATACCGACAACGACATTCTCATCGGAGCCTTTGCAGAAATCAGACCCGGACCTCCATCGCGTCGATGGTGAACTCTCGGTGACGCCGCTAATCATTGGCCTGTTGTTCCAACAGCGGCTAAAGTTGTTGCCGTGGGATGAGTTGTTTATCCAGCCATTACTGGCCGTCGCCTCTGTAGCCCCAAGAACAAATGCGAAGTCAATTCCTGCAGAGCGGCCAGACCGGCCCAATTAAAGGGCTGCTGTCGATAGCCACTGTTATATTAATGAGCCTGGAAACTTCTCGGCCGCTACTGCCAGGAGACCGGAGGGTGAGGAAGGGGAGGTTAGCGGGGGAGGAACCTCTGGGGAACTTTTAGGGAGCCGGAGGAGAAAGAAAGAGCTCCAGATGCCGACGTTCTGATGTCAAAGTGCGGCATAAAAGCAAATTGCGGGATTGTAAAGACGGACGCTGCAGTTTTCTGGAGGCTCAATCCAGCATTGATCAAGCTGCTCGTTAGGTTTCAGTGAAGCTGCACACAAATACACACTCATATGTCCATACACGAACACACACACACACACACACACACACACACACACACACACACACACACACACACACACACACTGAGTGTAATTTATCAGGGCAGCACATATGCAAGTGGTGGAACAATGGAGTTTGGATAAAGGGAACAGAAGGCTGTCTGCACTGTGTCAGCACTTCTCCCGACTTGCCTCGATAAAAATTTACAGCCTTTATTAGCAGGAATATTTAGCATTTTGTGCTTTCATTAACTTTACAGGATCTCAAACATAAACGGGAGACATGAGTTTCTATGTGTTCAATCTGATTTGAGGTTTCTCATGGTGGTTTTGACCAGAAATCAGCAGCGGCTTGTCTGAAAACTGATGCTTTCTTTGACCAGCTCCACTAATTAATGTTTGAAGAGTCCATATTCTGCACATGTACAGGTTCATCACTTTGTTTTGGGCGTATAATAGCTTTATAATAGTTTGTAAGAATACAGATTTTTGACATTACAGTGTCTTGCAAAAGTATTCACCCCCCTTGGTAATTTTCCTGTTTTGTTGCTTCACAACCTGGAGTTAAAATGGATTGTTTGAGGGTTTGCATCATTTAATTTGCAGAATGTCCCTACAACTTTGAAGATGTGATTATTTTTTATTGTGAAGCAAACAAAAAAACAAGACAAAATAACAGAAAACATCAATGTGCACAACTATTCACCCTCCTAAACTCAGTACTTTGTAGAGCCACCTTTTGTGGCAATCACAACTGCAAATAGTTTTTGATAAGTCTCTATGAGCTTCCCACATCTTGCCACTGGGATTTTTGCCCATTCCTCAACGGGAAACTGCTCCAGCTCCTTCAAGTTTGATGCTTTGTGCTTGTGAACAGCAATCTTCAACCCCTTGATGCCTATTGTTGCAACTTCGCAACATACCACTTTCACTCAGACTGCAGCATAGATAGCGTATCTATTCCCACAATGCCGGCTTGTGCAGATTCAATACGTACCTCGGAACCTTTTGCAAGCAATGGTTTCTCATAGGACCAGTCGAAGTGGGACCTAATTATTATATATCTGTTAATATATATCTGTTCTATGTGTAATCAATAAACTAATAATCTCCACTTATTTTAGCTTGAGCTAGAAAGCAAAAACACACGTGTTTTAGCAAACTTAAAATGTGCCTTCTTATTTTTAGCTGAAAGTAATGAATTTCTTCTGGCCACTCTTCCATAAAGCCCAGCTCTGTGGAGTTTATATGTGATCTTTGATGTATATGTTTTTTATGTCAATGAATACTTTTTTCTGTGAATTTACTTGTTATTTTCAGGGGGAAAGTTGTAAAATAGCATAAATAACCACAGTTATTGGACATATAGAATAATTCTGATGTGGATTTTGTAAGTTTGCAGACATTTCACATGCGCAAAAAAGTGCTTTTTAGCACACTAAAGGCAAGGAAGAAGCATGAAAAGCAGAATAGTTTAAGGAAGTATTTGTATGTTTTCTTTTGCACAGAGTTAAAACTAGAAGAATGCTACGACTCTGTTGCTTGTATGTTAAAGTCAGTGTGAAAAGATTTCAGAGATTTATTTCTAAATATTGTAACTTCTGTTCTGACTGCGTAACATCATCATCTATAAAAATGCATCATATTTAATCATTAAAGATTCAGTCCATTTTCTGTTCATTTATCAGTTCATTGTTCTATTTTTTGGGTCTACTAGAATACTTTTTTACATGCTTTAATGTTCAAAAACACATTATTTTCCTCAGACTGTACAATTCTTTAGCTCTGTTTTAGCTCCCGTTTCTTTAAGACCCGCCACCCGAAAAGCTCTGTCTGCTCTGATTGGTTGGCAGAACCAGGTAACTTTGGAAAGAAAATGTCATATGCACAGACTGAAATTGTAGGTAAATCTGAATAACTAATAACATACCTATAACATTATACAAGTCATCCTATGCAGGAAGATGATCCATGTGAAGTGCAGGCTCACATTTCTGCAAAACAACATGAAATAATGAATTTAACTCACTGCTTTGCACTGATTTATTCCTCAAATGAGAAAAAGAACTACTCATAATCACTACAATTCTCACTGCATATGGAAAATTACACCACGATATGATGGAAGCAATTGAATGAGGTTATGTTTCTGATCCCACTTTTTATTTATTTTTCTAAAAAAAGTTGTTTTTATCTGATTTTAATGAGTTTTTGCGGAGAGGTCATGGACAGAAGGGCAAGTGATTATGTTTTGGTGCAGATTTTTGGTGAGATATTTTACTGATTAGCTGCTTTCTGCTGCCAGCTTGTTTTCATTTTGCATCATGAGATGCACCAAGGTTCAGATTGAAAGAGAAATGTTTTTTTTTTCACATTTACGTGGCCGTTGTGTGTCTTCGGGTCACGCAAACTTTGCACTCTTCACCTCTGTTGTGGTGAAATGGAAACAGCAATTAGATGTCTGATTTCTGTCTAACTTCAGTCATGTTTTTTTTTTAAATGATTCATGCAAAAATCTCCTCTTTTTTTTTGAAAGCTGCAGGAAGATCTTGTTAATTGTATGCATTTTCCCTGATTCTGTATAATGGAGGTGAAGAGTGCAAAACTACAGATACATCAGTCACTTTAACCCGCTGAGCTTCAAGCAGTTTATGCTTGTTTTTGCTGCATTTTTACTCACTGTGAGCACATTTTTCACCACAGTGTAAAATCTTGTACCTCTATGGAAACCATGAAGGAACTCTGAACTGTCTTTAGTGCCATAAATCATCAAAATGAAAAAGCTAAAGTTGAATTTCTGGGATTGTTTTTTCCCAAACATTAAGAAAACTTGGAGTGAACATGTACATTATTTAGCGATAGCAGTGATTTTACATACTATAGATATTTTGCTACTTATGTTTTTCATTTGTGTCATTTTGCACAGCCTGCAGTTCAACCGAGAAAAAATGTATCATGCGACTTTTGGTCACATCTGAGTCAGTCATGGCTTCACAGTTGTACCAAAGAAGGCAAGATTTTACATTTTTCCTTTACAAAATCTGGCACAAATGTTTTTCATTTTCTTTTTTGGCAACTTCTAAACGAGACGCGTCAAATATTGAGTGATTTTGATCAAATATCTAAATTTCAAGCTTTGATTTGGCTGAATTTTCCAAAAGAACAGCCTGTTTCAGATGAGTTGTTCAAAGACCTGCTTATTCTCTATGCTTTTACGGCTTCTGGTTCTGACAAATGGTGTCATTTCAGCGATTTCTTTACAGATAAGACTTTTAAACCTGCGGTTCGGAAGGTTAATGGGGAATAAGGTTGAAATCAACGGAAATTGTCTTTTAAAGCAGTATTGAAATGTGTTTGTTAATGCAGAAGATTGGTTCAGGTACACTGTGTGCTTTCTGAGTGTTTGAGAAACTGGAAGGCTTATTTCCCCTTCAGTCTGGTAGGAATCCCATCGGTAGTGTTGCAGATCAGTTTCGACAGTCAGATCTGATTTTGAACTAAGAGAGAAAAACACTCGACTACCCAGAACTCGGCCAACGTTTTCCTCAGCAGTATCGACGGGCCGGGTACTCTGCCATGGTGGCTTTTAATTTTAATCCCCATTGACGAGTTGAAGCCTGCAGGAAGGAGGGTAAATGTGATAATGCTGCGAGAGAAGAGGGGATGATGTAAATGTTAAAGATGATGTGTGAACCTCGGAGCAACAGGAGGAGCGTTCACGAGGTGGTTGGGGGTGGAAGGAGCTTTGAAGCTGATCCAGCGTGAAGAGGATCGTGTGTGACGACGTTTTCCGCCACCCAGCAGCCACCACAACGCCGCCTGCTGCACTGCCCACACATCCTCTAACAGTCGGGGTTCTCCTTCTCCCCTTTTTTCTCTCTCTTCGCCTTCATCCCACTGTTGTGAAAACCCACATTTCCATTTCTTTGTCACCTCTTTGCACCTGCTCCTGTTGTCCTTTATGAGCCTCATTCTGTCCTCTCGGCTTTGTTTGGAGGAGGTTTAACAGCAGCAACGTTTCAGGGACAAACACTGAGTCTATGCTGCTGGTTTGTGCGTGTCGGTGGAATTGCCAGCACTCTGCAAATTCTGAATTTTGGGAGGATGCAAGAGGAAAATGTGATTCCTTGTGCTGTCATTGACCTCCTGCAGCACGTGCAGCAGGATGCATGAATACAGACTGACCAAAGAGAAGCTGAACAAACTTAAACAGCCACTGTAGCTCTTTAACCCTCTGGACTCTAAGCAGCAGTATCTGGGTGTTTTCTTTAGTTACTCCTGTCACATTTTTCCTCACTGTGGGCTCATTTTTCACTGCAGTATGAAGTCATGCACCTCTATGTAAACATAATAACCAAGATTAGTAGACAAAAAACTCTGAAATGTCTCCTGTGCAGTATAACACAGTTAGAATGAAATAAATAACAAAAAAAGAAAAAAGCGAAAGTTGAATTTCCTGCTTTTCTTTCTTTATTTTACAAATACTGAAAAAATCGGAAGTTAACATTCATAGCATTTTCCAAGTGTCCACAGGTGTTATCAATACTGGGGAAAAAACTACATACTGTCTATGTTTTACTACTTACACTTTCGATTTGTTTCCATACTTGTCTCCCATCTGCTCTGTGGAAACACTGCCTGCAGTTCAGCCGAAAAGTCGCTGAATTTTTGCCAAGTACAACTTGGTCAAAGCTGAGCCACTAATGGCCTCTTAGTTGCATCAAGGAGGTCAGAATTTTTTGTTTTTTACAGGATCAGATTAGAACAAATGGTTTATTTTTGGTGATAATATATATGTAGAAAAAAGTGTCTGATTAAATATCACAAGTTTAAGCTTAGAGTTGTTTTTTCAACAATTAACACGTCACAAATTAGTACTTTGATAGTCTGAAAGTCCAAAGTCTGTTGATTTTTACTGCCTCTACAGTCTAATTTTTGTATTTTTTCTTATTGTTTTCATAAATTCTATAATATTTGCCTAAAACAAGTAAAGATACATATTTTTGAGATATTGGGTAATAACACTTGGATAACACTTTGGGTCTTAACTGTATGATATAACATTTAGACCTACATGTAACATATTTAAAATAGGCACATACATCGAAACACCAGCTTTGCATAGCCGCAATTTAGATTTGTAGACACACAGCATCCTTTAATGTATGCTTCTTCACCATGGTAACCAGCAGATGAGCTGCATCTGCACATGTATACATTCATAAATGACCATCAGTGGATTGTAAGGCCACACTGAGCTTATACAACATGACATATAATGCTTTTTTTCAAGATCTTTTCTCATAATATAAAGGCAGAATTTATTGTATGTCAATTTTCATACATTTTGAAGCTTAAAACAATTAAGAACATTGAACAAAGTTGAGTTACTATTTAGTATGGACACATTTTTAAATAAAGCATAATTAAAAAATGAACTTGAAGGAAACCATTTGCTTAAGTTTGTAACCTGTTAAAAAGTGTGTCCTTGTTGTCTGAAGTGGACCAAAAGTCAAACTTTATCGTCACTATATCTACATGTGCAGTACATACGGAGAAATTGAAATGCCATTTTTCTCAGTTTACAAAAAAGAAGACATGGATTTATATGAAGAATACAGTACAAACATCAAATACAGTGCAAATAGTGCAGGAGTTCAAAATTGGATTTGGAGAGATTAATCATTTGAGCTGATATTCTGCTTTTTTTTCCCCGATTAGCTGTAATGGTTTTGTGTTTATATATCTAAAAATGTGCTATTTTGCAGCTGCTTGTAGTCACTCTGTCATCTTGAGCAATGCCCCGCCCACAGCTCCATCTGATTGGTTGCACATCACAAGTAACAGCCAATCAAAACAGAAGAATAAATTAAGCTTATAAAACAACCAAAGGCATTTCACTCAAGTTTTGTGTTTGACTTTGTGTTGTTAAATATAAAAATGTCAATATGTTCCAAAATATTTCTTACCTCTCTCCTTGATTGCCAGTAATTGACATTAGTATTGGCGCTGAATAACCCATATCCTCTATAGGTGACAGGATGCACAGACTGAAACAGAAATTGGTTAAATAAACCAAAACAAGACACAGTAATTGGTTTATTTTTTACAAAAAAGAAGCTTAAATTTCACAGCATAGACAGAAGTTCATCACATTTCTCGGCAGGACAGATCTGAAATAAATTCACCGCCAGCTGTAAGCGTCTTACTCTAAGCAGCTGTCATGGCCGCTCAATCAGCTGCAGCTTTCTGGTTTCCTGCAGAGGCCAGTTGATGACAGTCAGCGGCAACAACGACGCCGTATCTATGGGAACAAACCTCCAAAGGGATCGATATACTGGTGTGTGTGTGTGTGTGCGTGCGTGCGTGCGTGCGTGCGTGCGTGCGTGTCAGCAGGTAATAATGACAGTAATTGGACCTATTTATTCCTCATGTGATGTGACAAATACATGCAATGATCCCAGATGCTGGGAAACGCTGACGGGTCGATATGAGGGAAAGATGTGGACACAAAAAGTGATCGACAGACACCAGCGTACGTGTGGAGTCTTTGTGTTGAAGTAAAAGTGTGAGTCACGACTCTCACATTCAAGACACAACATGTTAAACAATATGTAACAGGTAAGCGTAGTCTTACATGGGCCGAATTCTGAATTATGTCCACTAATTTTGCCTCAGAAATGTGGAAAATAACTTGATAATGGTAAGGTGGAAGAAGGAAAACTGACTGAAGTGTGAACAAATATAATAAAACACAATCTGTTGTTTCTGCAGCACTGAGTATCCTTTAAAAACTTGTCAGAAGGTCACAAATCATACAAAATTGGATGCTAAGTGCTTCAAATTTCTAATATAATTCACACAGTCCTGTAAAAACTGCCAAGTTGGATCTAAATTTACATGCTAACATAATAGATAGACCTTATGTTGCACTTGGTTCTCTGAAATTCGGGTTTTCATTGGGTTGAGCAGACAGCAGATGTTGAGTGCTGCTTCTTTAACTTCATGCTAACCAGTTGATAACTGATGGGAGTTTATTAATTAGACATAGCTTAGTCGGCAAAGTGGTCACAGTTTTTGTTTTTCAAGTGCACTTTGCGTGTAAATATTTGATCCTAAGTTCCTTCCGTCAGTTTGGCTGACTTAGTAGTGCAATCAGAGGTGTTTATTGGGTCAATATGATCTAAGATTATTGCAAAATTGACAAGTAAATTAATTCAAATTGCTGGTTGTACATACACATGGAGCAATTAGCTTTTTGCTTCCTGGAGGCAGCATATCAAGCTTCTTTTAGCTTCATTTTTGGTCTCCTCCAACTCTTGAAGGCAATAATTGACTCTTTAGCTGTTAAATGCTTGACTTTGTTACTTTCTCTGTTATTCTCTGAGTGTTTCTATCTGAGCTTAAACCAAACGGCAACATCTTGGGCTGAAAAATGAAGCCAACGCTGCAGTTCATCAAGTGTCCACTAGAGGCTGATTCCAAAAGCGAGTCAGTCCCCTCAGATCTGGACATGTTAAAGTGTCCAACTTTACAGCAGAACTAACCACATTTACAACTTGGTACAAATGACAGTTTTTGTCTGTGTAGCTAATTTTCTTCTTTTATGACAACTGTGTGAAGTTGAGTTTTTATAGAACTCACTCATTTAAATTGTATCAAGACTAAAAGTCATCTGTTCTCTGTAGTTGCTTCATGTCTTGTGGCTGTTTTCATGGCTGTATATAATTTCACTCTTGTGCTTCTCCAGTTTTAGCATACATGCATTTGAAAGATACTGAGTCTAATCAGGAAAGCTGTAGAACTGGTTCTAAAAACTGCAAATATTTACTTTAGTCCAGCAATTATAAAAGACAGTTGTGGCTGTTATGCAGACCACAGGTACATGCAAGATGAGAAGTATATGAAGGTTTTTATTTGCACACCTTTCCTATTGTTTTTCCTTTTTAAACAAAACAGGCCTGCTGATGGCGTTGCTGCAGTTTAAACTTCAGGTCCTGGTAGGGCTGTGAAACTATGGACAAAATGATAATAAAGATCATTCATTGATTTATAAGGTCAATTTCTTTATTGCACTGTCACATTTAAGTAAACAGAGCTCTGTTTACATCCATGCTGTGCTACTTTCGTGCTAATGTACAAATGTTTGCATGAAAATAAGACCAGAATTTAGTGCATCTCCTAGAGGCAAAATCTAAATAAAATTTTACCCATAATCCCTCTCTTGCGTAACATCTGCTTATTGATAAATCCTGCAATTTACTGATTTTTCCTCAACACCTGACATGCAGGCTACTGTAGATGCTAGCTAGGCAGCTGTGCACAGAGTAGCCTCTAGTCTCCACGTAGTTTCTACAGCTCAAACAAGCTTGAGACCAAAAATTACTTTAAAAAGAGTGAAATAAGGCATTCTAAAGTCTGATTTACATATTTTAGACTCAGTGGTTTTAGCTGTATGGGTTGTTTTCATACTTGTGGAACATTTTAAACATGTTTACCGTGGGAAACTAAAATCATCGAGATCCTAATCTTTTCTGTACTTTTGGGGATTATTCATAGTTGCAGGTGTAGTTTCCCAGAGACGTCATCAGTCATTTGGTAGTTTTTGCATAGATTTTATATAAAAATAAAAACAAAACCTCCAGATATAAAAAGTGAATCTAATGTGGAAATGCCTTAAACATGAATTATTTCTAGCAGCCAGCAGGGGGTGACTAAAAGACATCTGCTTGTATAGAAGTCTATGAGAAAAAGAACTTACTTCTCGGCAGCAAACACTTTACTAATGAGTTTATTGTTTCAATCACTAGTTTCAAGTCTCCTTCAGTTTTCTAGGTTCCCAAGAGAACAATCCTTTGAGTTGTCAATAAAAAGAAAAACCCACAAGGGCTTTCCAGCCATCTGGGTAAAAACAATAAACCTTTCCGCTGCACAGACTTGCTGATGCTAAAGTGGTTTCACAAAAAATTTCCTATTCAGGTAGCAAAGCATTATCTTTGTTCCAACTGGTGAAATAGTTGCTCATCTTGGGAAACCGGTTAAAAATGATTTTCTAGTCCTTTGCGATTGCTGTTGCGGATCAAAGGGCCAGTAAAGTTGACATGATGCAGGAAACAGCTCCACAAAACTTGTGTGTAATTGCCAGGTATTTGCACAGTTCAGTAGGAGGACACTTCAGTGTCTGTAAGCCCCATGAGAGATGCTCTTTGTTGGGTTGTTGTGCAGGATTTCGGTGTGACCTGGTTGCGTTTTGGAGTTGGACGAGCATTTTGAATGCGGCGACACACATGGATTCTGATTCTACCTGATTCTCTCTGCTCTCTCTATCGCCCTGCCTCCCTCTGTTCTGTTCATCATGTGTTACAGATTGCTGTGGGTGGATGGTGTTGCATGGTGTGAGAGGAAAGCATCATCAAACAGGCATGCGTTTGTTTGTGTTTGTGTGCGTGTCTTTCCGAAGCTTCTGCAGGGTTTGTATGGATCGGTATGGAGACGATCTCCACTGGGAGCTGAGGAATGATGTAAGCTAGTCAATAACATACACCTCCCACTGGAGGAAATATGGCATCCTATTGGTTACCAGCACTTAACGCAAGGACATGGTGACTGTTTTTATCAAGCAAATCAAGCAGATAAAACAATAGTAGCCTCCATTTTGACTAGAGTGATGAGTTTAATATGAACTTTGGTATTTTAGTGGGTTGAACTGACATGAGGGGGCATCTGGACTGGACTGCTGCAATAATGCTATTTTTTTAACATTTAATTGCAAGAAATTCAATAAGATGTATTTAAAGAGCATGTACAAACTGCTAAAATCCAGCGTTTTACTAATTATGCAGAATTTTTAGCCTTTTTTTTTTAGCAATTTCCTTTTCTCGGCTCTGATATTTGTAATTTTGTATTCACAATAATTTTGATTTGTGGCCTCATTTTAAACTGCAATATGAAGTCCTGCACGTCTATGGAAGCATCACAATCATTGCTAGAGGTAGAGAGAATAGACTCAGAAATGTCTAGTATAACTTCGCTGTAATGCCATAAAACAAAACAAAGTAGAATCTCTTTGATTATTTGATCAGCAAAACAATGTTTTTTTCCATCTGGACACACATGCTACCAATACTAGAAGAAAAATGGAGCTTCCCCATCCTATAGATGTTTAACTATTCATATTTCTAACAACCTCTACATGAGCATATTCTTCAGGCTGAATGTATCTGTCAACAACCTGCTCCTCTGTACGTTGTTTTTGAGCCATGCTGCATTTATTTTATCGATCCATTCATTGTCCTCTCAGTCCCTTTTGTCATTTTCTGCCTGTTATGTGTAAACACTGCCTGCAGTTAATCCTAAAGACAGCGATTTTAATGTATTACCATGTTTTTAAAGTTAAATTTGGTTCGATTTTTCTCACAGAACCATACATTAAACATGAAACGTTCATAGGCCATCAGAAAGTTGAAAAAACCTTTCAGCTGGTGTGAAGTTGGCGACTTTTAAAGATAATTTTCAAACCTGCCAGCAGGTTTTTGGGGTTCAGAAGGTTAAATAATCTGATTGTGAAATGTATCTTTAGAACACCTTAAAATTAACTCCATGATTCAAGATAAGACTAAGGAATTAGAAGTAATAATTGTGGGAAATTTAATGATCTTTAGGCCTCTGCACCAGTGACTTCTGATGCTTTATATTTGTGTGTTGTCCATCCATGCATTTGCTCCATTCTTGTGAATTCGGTCCAAACATCCACTTGGTCTCAAGAATAAAAAGGGTTTTTTTTGGCAGTAAAGTTTCTGTATAATGGTTTGGGGTTTGTGATCATATCCACGAAGGACTACTATCACCTGGGGTCTTGATGTAATTAACAAATTACCTCCCTGCATGCGTTTCCTGTGGCGCATTCACACGGGATAAGCTCGTGTTTTTCTCAAATTTGCTGACATTATCTGCAGATATATTAATATTCTGCCACATAATAACCGTTAAACCTCTTGAAAGGCAGCAGATTGTTTCTTACCACATGCTGCCGTGCATGTCATCCGTCTAATCATCCTCTGAGATTTCACTCTGTGTGATGGATTTGCTGTTGCTGTGAATGAGCGTCCATGCTGTTTGGTGACATGAGCCTCCTGAACTGTTCCAGGCTTCCATTTATAATTCCCCAACGCAGCATCCTTAATTCTCGAGCCAGAAAGAAACCAAAAACACAGATTCACACGGGGATTATATCATCACAGGATGTCTGTGGTTGGTGAAATGTGGTTGGTTTCTGCTTTGGATTTCCAACTCTGGTCCCAATGCAGTTAACACTATTCTCATACAAACAGGACTTTTTTTTATTAGTTTCGGTTAATGTTTTTGGTTTGCCAAGATCGCCTAAGGTTCCCTGTCTTGTTCTGTTTGTCTAAGTGTGTGTTCCAAGTTTCTCCTTTTAGTGACTGTTTAACATTGGAGGTGCTCACTTTGTGTCTCATAATTTTTCCTCCCTCTCTTTGAGTGTTTTCCCTCCTCTTCTGGTTCTCTGCTCCACCCTCATTAATTTCACCTGTATCTACTTTTCCAAGTAGTTCTCAGTGCACATTCAGTCCTGGATCTTCCTAACTGTTCTCACTTGCCTGCTGTTCACCTCTCCTGTGATTCCTTGCATTCCCTGCTTTCTTTTCCTTTCTTGGATCCCTCTTTTTTCTGTTTGTTCGTTGTATTTATTTCCTTGGAGTCTCTGTTATACCTGGAACGCTTTTTGTTTGTTTCCCTGGCAGGCTTTGTTCAAGTTTTATTGCAGATACTTTTGTTTGTTCAACCTCCATGTCTGCTCACTTTGTGGGTGTCCATTTGGCTCATCCTATTGAAATAAACTCTTGCCATGTTCAAAACTGCAAACTATACCAGATGTAAGGATGTATTTGGTCAATATGTGGTATGCAAAATCTGCAGTATGCCAAGAAAAACCTGAATCTCATTCTGATTCTTATAAATTCTTCATTATGGATCAGACTAGTCTGCCTCACCTGCTCTATGCCAGAATGCATCATCCTGTAACATTCACAACACTGATTTATAGGATTTCATTACAACTTTGCTGACATTACAGAACAATACAGACTTTTGCCACCCAAGGAATTCTTGCTAACTTGAGTTGTGTCTTGTAATATTGTAGGCTGAGGTATAAATAAGTTATTTTCTGCTACGTTTATTTAATTAAATTCCACTTTTAAGGCTTAACTTACCTTTGTGCTGCTGTGTGAGTGAAATGACAATGAAAATGTTTTTCAAGGACTGAACCAGCTGGTACATTCAATTAAATATACAGAACACTTAGTCAGCAAGTTTAACGAAATGGCACAGAGTTCGCTCAAAGCAATAGATACATCACAAGAACCAGCTCAAACTCACAATGAATTAACATTAAAGTTATGTGACAAAATGTCAGGTTCCAATCTGTGTGGTCTATAGCATGTACTTGGCAGTTTCAAAGTCAGCCAACTGTCCCGAATACAGCAGTTTTGACACACATTTCTGTCCATAACAACAATTCAAATGCTAATTTTGACAAAATTTCACACAAATATCTAATAGAATAAAATTATGAAGTGATGACAGTTTACATCCAAAAGCACAAAGCTCAAGCCTGAATTTACACGAACTTCCCCGGTTGGTGGAGACCTCGAGGAGTCTCCTTAGTATACATAATTTATAATTAATGAAACTATTTGTATGCAGTACTGATTTTTCCATTTCTAACAGTTTTCACTTTATCGATTTATTTACTGATTATAATTCAGCGTAGAAAGGATCTATTATTCCGTCCTCACTCCACAGCGGGGCTCTTCTAAATTCAAAATAGCCACCGTAATCAGAATATTGTCGAAGCACTTTCATCTGCGTCGCTTCTTTAGGGATTGAGATTTGACAGAGGAGGATGGAGAGGAGGAGAAATTGCTTTGAAGCATTTTGACTGATGTCTTGGCTGAAATAGAGCCAGTTTCACGGCTGGACCTCAGAGACACTCATGAAGGGAAAGAACGAGATGATGTTGTGCAGGAGGAGGAACACTGTCTGTGGCCAGACTCAGCAAACAGTGAGATAGGTAAAAGGTAAATGAAGCTTCGCCTCCTGTGTTGATTAGTAAAGTTGTTTGTTTTGCATATGAGCAGCTGGCAAGGCTGCATGTACAGTAAGAAACTCAAGGTTAGTACCAGATATAAAACAAGAACGAGATACAGCAAAGGTTTAATGCAGTGTTTACAAACACAGTCATGAATGAGTTCATGCTTTGCCTTTACATCGTTTCTCTGCTTCCTCCCTCATTAAAAAAATCCAGAATCTATAAATATGCAGAAGTTAGGATGTTTCCTACTTCACTGAAAGTCCGTTCTCAGTGTTTTGTTTTTTTTATTATTGCCGTGCAGGCTTCTCTTCTCCACATCACAAGTTGCTTAAGCCTGCTTTAAAATCACAAATCCTCCTCCCAGGTAAACTCAGACTGGAGGGGAGCTCAGAGGAACTTTCTGCAGCAGAATTTCAAACTTTTGAAGCGAAGTTGGAAGGAGAGGGCTCTTTCAACATGTCAGTGCATCATGATTCGTTCTTATTGTTTGTTCTTCATGTAACACCAGACTGACTCAGTAATGTTCACATCAGGACTCATTGGTCTTCAGTAAGGCATTATCATTGCAGATCATTCACATACATGTGCCCAGTAGGAACCTCCTTCACCTCCTAGTAGCGCATAGGTACCTTATCTTGCATTCTGATTAAGGATAAACAATCATATCAGCGACTTCTTGTAGTCCTGAAAATAAGTCAAATTATATAAAAGCTCCAGTGAACTGATCACGCTAGAAACATACAAATGGTGCATTGTGACATGTACACATAAAGATGATGTATTTTAACCTAAACTTAACCCTAACCCTGATCCCTTTCTTTTTAACCCTGACGAAGTATGGCCTAAACCTAACCAAGTACTTTTGGGGCTTAAACTTAATGGAGTCATTGTGGTAGGTCAACTTAGCCAAGTAGTTCTGGTACATAAGTACATAAACTTACCCGAGTCATTTTGGTACCTTAAATTAACCAAGTAGCTCTGATACCCAGACTTAATCAAGTTATTCTGGGATGGAAACCAGGACATATGGATTACATAACTTTTACAGATGTTTATCGATCAAGATGGCATTACTTGGCTCAGAATTTGTCAGATCCCTGTCTCCACGATACCCAACAGGCTCATCTAAATGTCTGATCCACTTGTGATACTGTTCCTCATCTCTCAAGCAAACCCAGCCATCATGATCATCATTTACGGCGGGGCCGTGAACGCCACTGCGGCCTCCGCCGCTATTATCAGTGCATTTGCTCCCGCGTCTGCCGCTATTTCAGCGTTTTTTTGCATCCCCGCTACCCACCTCACTATTAGCGGTGTTTTGACCACCCCTGCTGCACCCACCACATCCCCTCCTGCCACCCCTGCTACACCCACCACATCCCCTCCTGCCACCCCTGCTACACCCACCACATCCCCTCCTGCCACCCCGGACACCAGTATGTGCTGCTTGTGGACTGTCATGGCGCACGGACTCGCTGCCGTTACGCACAGACACAGCGTCACTTTCTGTCTCACTGGACGACTGAACATCTTCATCAGAGGGTGAATATTCCTCTTCAGAATCTGAGTCAGCCATTACTTGATGAAGTACTTTGTCAACAGTGAACAAACCTCACAGCATGGTGAGTTTTCTCGCCCTGTCGTGCACTCTGCTGCTCTCCGACTGTGACCCTCGTCTCCTCGACCGGGAGGCGGTTTTCAAACTCTATAAACTCCAAAACTTTGAATGAAAACACGAACACAAATGATGCTCAGATTGAAGTCCCAGATGTCCGCCATCTCCTGGTGTAAAGTACTAACTACGTGAGGCACCATATTTGCAGCTATGGCTTGTTATGTTCAGCAATGTTGCTTGTCGCAATATTGCGACTTTGGCGCTTAAAGGGTTAAGTCATAATATAATAACTTATAATGATAAGAATTAGTCAGAACTCAAACTCACTTTTCTTGGTTGATACTTTGCAGCTGCAGCTCCAATAAATGAGCTAGAGGCTGCTTACTGAGTCCACTAGAAGGTGAAGGAGGTCGTTACGTCTGAATCAAGTGGTTCTTATTGCTGAAGATAGCTGGGTTGTGAGTATGCACATTAGGAGTTGCAGAATAGGCTCTATTAATCTGGCGATCAGTCGATTAGTCAAGGGTTACTTAGTCTATAAAATGTCAGAAAAACGGACCAATCAGCCACTTCTTGGATGGTATTGCATGACAAGAAGAGTCTGAACAGCTAAAGCATCTTAAACCTTTGCAGAGCTCTGCTGTATCAGATTTCCTGGCAGGAAGAGGAGTAAATTTGGTTTGTGTGTGTGAATATTTCTCAGATGAGTTCCCTATTGTCACAGGTCGTACCTGTGGCTGCAGGCGCTGCTCAGAAGCCAGACGCTTTCATTGTTTTGGATCTTTCCTCTTTTATTCTTATCACTCTCTGCCATGTTCCACCCTGCAGCCCCCAGATTGACTTTGTTTCACTCCCATCGGTACATCGCCTCTCTGTGTGTGTGAGAGCACTTATTCTCCCTCTGGCTTTTTCTCTGTCACTTTCCGTGACAGCTGAATTTGTGGTTGATGGTCGTCACCTTTTGCAATGAGGCTCTTCACCCAAAGCTAGAAGGGGGAAGAGAACTCAGAATGGCCTTTTGTTGCTGCATAAAACAGGTATAATGGCAAAAATCAATGATAGAAGGACAAAAAAGTTAAATTTCTTTGAACTGTTGGAGCCCACATGAACAACATTGTTTTCCAAATGCCCACAGGTGCTACAAACACTGGGACAAGATGTGACTCTATGTACCATCTATATTTTGCACGATAACGTCTTACAAATCATACAAACTAGCTGTTTTTTACAGCTTTAGAAAGATGTTTCACCATGCTGAATGTATCTTCCAACAACTTACTCATCTGTATACATTTTTTTCAGCGATGCCACATATATTTTAGCTATAAAGTAGGTTTGATTTCATCTCAGTGTATCTAATTTGTTTCCATACTGGTCTCCTTGTGGCTCTGTATGTACACAGCCTGCAGTTCAGCCAAAAACTTTTGTCACTCATAGCTGAGTCAATCGTGGCTTCTCAGCTGTGCAGAGGGGCACAGAATTAGATTTTTTCTTTTATGAAAATACAGTTTAGTACAAATTATCTAATTTTGGCAAAGTTTTAAAATGAGAAACATCGAATAAAGTGAGTCTGATGTCACATAAGAGGAGTTCAAGGACCGTCTGAATGTTGAAAATCTGAAGATCTCCTAATACAGTTTTTTATACATTTACTTTTTGTGTATATCTTCATGTCCATTATGCTGTTTCTATATAAGGCCACAAGTCATGTGCAATTTCATTATGTCTTGTGTAATGACAATAAAATTGATGCTGATTCTGAAGATATTGAGTAATTTGGCAGATTTTTTACGAAACAAAATTATATATAACATGCCTTTCAAACCAACTGGAGGGTTTTAAGGTTCAGGATGTTAAGAAACATCTGACGACTTCTTTACATGGTTCATTCATTGTCTCAATAGTTCACGGCCATTTACTGTGAAATAGAATAGAAGCATGTTAATAACTGCTTGCATCCTCTGCCTTACATAAGGGCACATTTGTCCACACCTGAGTGCCCTTATGTCAGAGTGCACTTTCCAATATTGATAGGTTATGAAGTGATTTGTCTTATGTGTTCACTCCAGCTGCTGTGTTACATGAATATATGTTGCTCAGTGTCCTGCAACGTGTCCACTTCATCTACTGGATTTACAGTCTTGTATTGACCACATGCTTGTTTTCAGTCTTCTGGGAGTCAAATCCTGGCATCTTAAAAGTAATTAAAGTTGTCACATGTAACACTGCCTGCAGCTCAGTTTGGCTTATGGACGGCAGTTACCAGAACTCAGTCGATTTTATTGATGTGCTGTGTAATTTGTAAAATGCAGGGCTTGACCAAAAGGATGCTAACAGAGAGCATCTTCTGTTCAGACTTAATTGCAAGACGAGCTGAGTTTGCAGCAAAGCAAAAGGAGACACATTACTCAGACTCCAGCAGCAAGAACAGACTGAAAGAGCACTTAGAGAAAGTAACGTAGTAAAGTAATTACACTGCATACAAACAGAAGTGGTAAAAACAAAGCAAAATTATCCTATTAGTAATCCTATTCTAAGTGAATTAAACAACAATTTGTATGAGCTTTAGACTTCCAAAGAGGCAGTTTCCCCTGTTACTTTTCAGAGTATTTTTTTTACTTTCGTACATTTTTTTCTCTCTCAAATTATTGTTTTTGTTTGATACTTCAAGAAGTTTTTTTATTATTATTTTGGCACAAATCCGATTCCATACAAGCCTTTATATAATATCATTATAATAAACCTTATTTCTTCAGCACCTTTCAAACCCAGACTTACAAGGTGCTTTACAAAACATAAAAATATACAAAGCATTACAAAGCAGAAATAAAATAAGCCAATAAAATAAATAATAAAATAATGAAATCTTCAAAAAGGGCAGTATGAAAAAACCGAAGTGGAATAAAATGGTATACACATCTTGTTATGTTGTATGGAAGAGGTTGGGGTGAATGGATGGATTAGCAAAACTGAACAAAACATTTCTTTTTACCATAATCTTAATTTTATTCTACAATTCTACAATTTCATTTAGCAGACCCTTTTATCCAAAGCGACGTACATCAGAGAGTAGATACAACACAAATGTTTATGTTTATTGTTGTATCCATCATAATGCAAGTCCTCTAATCTTGATGAAGCACTTATTTAAACCCCAACCATAATATTTCCTTCATTCAAACAAAATATTTGTGTCATATCTCCTTCCTGTTATGTTGCTATGGGTGACAGTACACAGTAAGGACTAGAGATGTGTTGATCAAGTGTTTTTGCTCTCAATCCAATCTGAAGCAATTAATATTCAGAACTGGCACATACCAAGTACCATTTTCCAATATAATACACACATGGAGGATTGTAGATTAGTTACCAGGTTGATGGTAACTAATTACCTGGTTGATCTTACTGTTTTATGCTATCTAACCAGAGGAGGTGGGCAGTTCCATGTTGGCAAGCAGAGAGCATTGTGGGGGTTTAGCTGGTAAAGGGACACCATGACAAAGTCTTCTGCGACACTTAATGACCTCCTCCGACCACTGAACGTTATTTATCAGGATGGGATCAACTAATAATTTTTGTTTTAATATGTCACATTTATTCAGAAAATTATTCAAATTTACAACACGTGTAACAGAGGACATGAACAACGCATTGGACTTCGGTTCGTGCCGATATTGATCAGTTAAAGTCAATTGGGACATTCCTAGTAGGGACATATAGGATGGAAGGACTCTTTGAAGTTGGTTGAGGTGTGCACCACAGTTTCTCGATACACATTATTGTCACTTATGTCCATGATTCATGGATATCGACTGTAATTAGAATCACAAATGTATCCTTCGAGTTTAGTTTCTTGAAATCAGGCCAGCAAGCAGCATTTTCCCATAGTAAATTCTTTCTTTGAGTTTGTCCTCCCTGTGAAAATGATGGTCAGCATTAACATTTAATATCTTAGCTGATACCTAATACCATTTTCCTTGATAAACACACTTGAAGTATTATAGATTTGTTGTATTACCTGGTTTCTCTGACTGGTTACTACAATAGTGACCAGTTCTGTGTTGGCAAGCAGAGAGCACCGGGGGGGTTTAGCTCGTAAAGGACGCCATGACAAAGTTTTCTATGGTGCTTAATGACCTCAAAGCCACAGATATGTATTTTATCAAGTTGGAATCAACTAAAAAAAAAAGTGTTCTTATATGGTCTTTGTAGCTGCATCATGTATCTGTGATCTTAAACATTGATATCAGCACAGGACAGAAGTCCTATATACTCAATTAATATTAAAATATCCCAATTATTTATTGATAATGCTGCATTTTTTTTTTTTTGAAGAAAATTATTCAATTTTGTTCTATAGCAGATGTAAACAAAGGATTTGGCTTAGGTGTGTTCTGATACTGATTAGTTAAAACCAATATAAGGGACATATAAGGTTGGAGGACTTTTGGAATGTGGTTGAGGTGTGCACCATAGTTTCTCAGTTAGTTTTGTAAAGCACACTTCATTCATCCATTCATGGATATCGGCTGTAATCGGAGTCACAAACATATCTTTTCGAGTTAAGTGACTTGAAAGCGGGCCAGAAAGCAATTTTTTTACGACAGCAAATTCTTTCTTCGAGTTCATCCTCCCTGTGAAAATGCTACTCAGCGTTATTCTGTACTCATGGGGCCATGTCAAAAGGGTAATGGCTTCTTACATCATTTCCATTTTAGCCCCTCTTCTATCACCACACTCCCCTCGACAGCCTAAACATAGAGGATCAGAGCTCCCAGCTGACCTGCTGTCACCGGTATAAAAGGGTGCCTGTCCACGCAACAGTAAGCCTAATTTCCTCAAGGGCATTCTGTGAGCTCTGGGTCACACCAGAAGAAAGGCTGGTGGTAAAAGAAATTACTATTGATCTGCTGCTGCTACTTTCCAGAGGTGTGGGAACAAGCCTGGAGTAAATGGCATGCACACGCTTGCATAGTCCCCCTTATGAAACGGTGCTCACATACATGCAGCATTTGGATTCGTCGTGTTCGACTGTGCGTCCAGTGGAGCCAGCAGCATTTCTCATTGATTTCTAAGACTCTGTGGTTGCCTTCATAACCACAAGATGATGAAAGGGCAAGAAAATAGGTGTTGCACTTGAGAAACTTTGCTGTGCTCCCCTTCATCTTCTCCTTCACCTGCACTCGACTCTGTCCGTCTAGCAAAAGTAATTCAGGATTTCAAAAGCAGGGATGCAAACCCTTCTGGAACCAGCAGTCATCGTTTAATATTTAACCACACTTTGTCAATTTGTGTGAAACTATCAATTTGCATACATTATCGGCATCCAACATGCTGTTTACAGTCAGCATCATGGTATCCATCTGAAAAGAGCAATTCCACTGAAGTAATATGGAGGAAAACCATTTATATATTTGCAATGCAATAACGTGGAGAAGAGAATTTTATAACTGCCTCAAATTACACAACTTGGAAGGTCCAGTTCAGTATGAAAGAATGGAACCAAACATTAATTTTAACACCTAAGAGATCGAGAATGTTTATTCATATGCAAATGACGGACCACAGTTTTATAATTATGATCCTGCTGGTGTCAAAGAGACCAAGTACAGGGTGAGGAGTAGAAGAAATAATGAGAAAATCAGTTGGTGATATAAGGAGAACCAGTGGAGAGCAGGACCAGTGTCTTGGTGAGTCACTAACATTTGAAAATGTTAGCTAACATTGTCTTATGTCACAAATCAGGGCATTACTGGACCACTGATTCTTACTGTAACCAAAACTAATACTGTATCTCACTTGAATAACACAAAAAACTCTGTATTTTATGGTGACACGAGAGAGAGTTGGGAGTGATCCGACTAGTTAGCTGGAAAAAATAATATATAATTACATATAGCAAAAATTTGCTCTAAATTAGTCAGGTTCGTCTACAAAAATGTAAACTTTGTAGGGTTTAAGCCACAAAGGCCCATAATGTGTAATACTGTATTGTCTAGTTTTGCAAAATACAAACTAATGATTAAAAAAAGACCAATCACACCTGCTCAGAATCAAAATCACCAACTGCTGCACAGTTTTTAAAAGCCTCACTAATATCTACAGTTATTTATTAACTTTCCTAACAATCATTTACAGGAAACGTTACCCTAAAGTTTGGTGAATTAAGTAATAACCGACAGTTTGTAGGCTTTGCTGTGATTTAATCGTTAAATACATACTGTAAGTGGGTCAAAAATGACCCGGTTAGGTTGTTTTCTTGCAATATCTTTGCAAAGAAAAATTTTTATCATTTCATTTTCCAGCTATTCCTAAAAATACATGTTTTGATGCCATTCCATTTAATCCTTTAGTTACCTTTTATACTTACTCTTGAAACTGTAATATTTGCATTACTACCCCAAGCTGGAGGAAAAGAGTGGAAAATTGTCAACAAAATGGATGTTGGCATTCTCCTATTGCTGTTCTGTGTAATATTCTTGTTTTTCAGTTATCAAAATGTTCAAAGTCTGTTACAAAGTGAAAAATATACATATTTCAAACATGAAATCATTCTTGTGTGGGCAAAAATATGATACAAACAATGATGCAAATGATTATTTTTAACCAAAATGACAAAAATGGTATAAAAACACATAGATTCTTATTATTGTAATATTTGACCCACTTATGGAAGAGTGTAGGGTCAATTCACTCGTGCATCTAAAGGTTAATATCTATTTCCAGCAGAGACAGCAAAAAAGCAGAAAGTGTTCAAGCGGTACAATGACACTTTTAAAACAAATAATATCCAGAACAGAAATGATTCAGGTAGATATAACAGGGAAATATTAAACAAAAACATCCCAGAAGCTGAACTATTTAAGTTACTAATGAATGGAGCCAGATTTGGTTCCTTTATTAAATTAAAATGAATTATTCACTGACATTAAATTTGAATTTAGTGAAAAATTCCACCTACAAGATGCTCTCTACCAGCTCTCTGCTGCTTCTGAAAGCTTTTGAAATCACGTATAAGCCAGAAAGTATCACACTGTAATTTTCTTTTTGGATCATATTTCATGCTTTACAGGTCTAATACTGAAGAGTAGCAGCCACATGGTCTTTTCTCGCCATTATTCTGTGGCGGCCCTTTGCTGTCCAGCTTTCATGGATTTCAGCTTTGCCAGAAGTAATCAAGTGGAGTGAAGGATCTGTAACAGCATTCAGAGGTTTAGTCCAAAGTATCTGACACAGAATCGACCCAGACTCTGAGAGATTAGCTGCTTCTCAGCGGACACCAACAGCACGGATGCTTCCCTGGAAAATGTTCACATTAGGACATGAAAGGGGAAACCTCGTGAAGAAGCGGCTTCTTTCCTGCAACTTGATGAAGCAATTTCAGCCCCTTAGTTATCGCTAATGTTTAATTTCTTCATCTGAATGACAAAGGCTGAGTGTTAGTTTGTTGAAAAGGTCCAGTATGTTACTATGGGAAGGGAAAACCTTTAAGCCTGGACAGTTTGCATTTGGCAGATTCATCACTACAGTGTGTTTTGTAGTTGTTTTTACCAAAGAGTGTGTAAAAAGCAAGAAAAGCAGATTTTACAGAAGAAAACAGCTGCTTCTGTTGTTTTCCTCTACATTGCGGTTCCGAGGATCATATTGTAGCTTATGGCGCATTGAGGAAGGCATGACACAAACAGATACTGCTACAATTACGGCTGCTCAGCTAATTGACAGTTGCAATTTTGGCTCCTCGTGATTAAATGTACACGATCGACTGCAGTATTGATGTCTGAAACCCTGCACTAATAGAAAACTGCCCATGCAGTTAGAATTACCTGATTTAAACTTTAAAAATCACTCCTTTCAAAGCGATTTTTGGTCTGTCTGAGCTGCTTTTAAATGGAGACTAGAGGCTTCTTGGTGCACAGACAACTAGCTAGCTTCTACAGTAGCCTGCTATTGAAGCATTTAGGGTACATCTGTAAATTGTAGCGTCTGATCAGGATACGTTCAACCAATGAGGCATTTTAGGAACAACTTAATTTATATGTTGTCTGGAGGAGATGCTCTGAAGTCAGGAAAAGTTTATTTGAAGTCTTATTTTGACGCAGATTTGTACATTACCACGATAAAAAAAAGTTTCAAACTATAGTGGTTTTGAGTCTCTATAGTTTTTTTGTCTCATATTTTTCACGTCTTTGTACTTGTTTTTAGTCTCTTGTTAAGTTTGTCTTTATTGCACATCCAACAAGCTAGCTTCTACAGTGGCCTGCATATGAGGTGTTTAAAGAACATCTGTAAATTGTAATGTCTCATAAGGATGGTTTCAACCAATGAGGCATTTTAGGAACAACTTCATTGATATACTGTCTCTAGGAGATGCTCTGAATTCAGGTAAAGATTATTTGAAGATTTGTACATTAGCAGGATCTTTTTTAAAGTAAGATTGAAACTATAATTGTTTTGAGTCTCTCTTATTAATTTTCTTCCCCTTATGTAATTTTTGCATCTCTTCATTGTCGCTTTGAGTCTGCTTTTTTAAAATCATATATATATTTTGTGTCCTTGTAGTTTGTAGTCTCTTTTTGTACATTTTGTCTTTATTGCACGACCGACTAGTTAGCTTCTACAGTACCCTGCCTTTGAGGCGTTTAGGGAACATCTGTAAATCATAGTGTCTGGTACGGATACGTTCAACCAGTGAGGCATTTTAGGAACTACTTTGTTTATATGTTGTCTGTAGGAGATGCTCTGAATTTAGGAAAAGATTATGTCTTACTTGGATGCAGATTTGTACTTTAGCAGGCTACTTTTTTTGTTAAGTTTGTGTCTCTGTAATTGTTTTGAGTCTCTAATGTTAATTTTCTCTCTTTATAGTTGTTTTGAGTCTTTCTATCTAATTTTTGTTTCTCTTTATTGTTGTTTTGAGTGTCTTTTGTACATTTTGGCCTTTATTGTACAACCGACCAGCTAGCTTCTACAACAGCCTGCATGTGAGGGAACATCTGCAAATTATAGCGTCTGCTAAGGAGATGTTCAGCAAAACAAACTTTTTGGGTCCAATTTAATTTATATGTAACCTCTAGGAGACACTCTAAATTCAGGTGAAGATTATTTTATGTCTCGTTTTGATGCAGATTCATGCATTAGCAGGAATGTAGCACAACATGCAAGTGAATGCAGCACTCTGTTTAAATGTGAGAGTGCAATAACGTATATTTAGTCCTTAAATGCAATACTGATAAATAATGCAACCCGAACCAAACAAAACTACCATGCCTTAAGTAATAAAGATTTTGTCCTTTCCATCCAGTTCATCTCTCTCGGGTGGGAAAAGTAATTGTACCTCACGGTATTCCCAGTCCAAAGGGAAACTATTTGAAATTGTCTCATGAGAAATGGTGATGAGCTTCACCACAGAATAAAGAGGTTGACTCTGGTGCAAACTAACAGGGAATTATTCATAAAGCGACTACACCTGCTGTACACCAGAGACAGCTGGGTTTTAAGGGTGCAAAATGGTAGAAATGGTTGATTTTTGAAGTCCTGCATGAAAATACGTACTTAACTAAGTACATAGCAGATAAATGTGGTTAAAATATTGCACCCAAAGTCCTGATTTGGTCCTTCTGACTGATATATTATTATATGTGTCATCATTATATTACTAATGTTGAAGCATCAATGTGTTGAACTACTTTACATCCAGTTTACTATACAGGGACAGCAGATAAAAGTTCTTATACACAGATATGTGTTGGAATATTTATTAAAATTTGTGGGAATCTTGGAAGGTAAAAAATCAGTGGTGCAACTGGTAACAACTCAGACAGCTGAAGTGTGAGCACAAAGCATGGAAGTTTTAATCTTTAACTGTGTGCTGTATTTAAAAACTTGTTTTATTATCCGTTGTGCCAAATCTGCATCTCAAAGCAAAGCTGTCAGATGAATTTTGTACAATATTTCCCTGCGTAAAATGGAAATATTCAAGTAAAATACCTCAAAACTTTACCAAAATACACTGCTTGAGTAAATGTACTTGGTTATTTTCCACCAGTTTTCCCATTTTCCATGACATAAACACTGAAAAAATCCATAGATCCTGATAGATAACCTAACTATGAGCAATAATCTTCCTCACTGATAGAACTTGAGGAATTTTTCTGACATTCCCAGGAGGCAGTGAAGTGACACTGGGAGGTTATGCAGGACTGGGATTTTCATTATATGGCAGTTTGCAGCACTGTCTCACTCTGTAGTTCCCTATAATATGAGTTTTATTGAAAAATTGGACCTTCTCTGGGATCTGAAACACCTTTAGAGACCTCCTGTGGGCTTTGGGGTTCCTGGTATTTACTTTCTTACTGTACAACGTATGTGTAATTCAGTTCAACGGCTCCATTTAAAGACTTTAAAATGACCACGGAGGAGCTCTGTGATGCAGAAAATTATGAGCTTCAGAAGAAGTAGGATTTACTGCAGGGAGATTGGATTTCATTGCTAAATACTGCATGTAACGGTGTGACAGGTTCCAATAATCATCCATAAAATGGCTTAAAGTCAATAAAAGCTGCCGTGTTTTCAGCTTTTAGTGCTCATTGAGTGCAGCAGAGGAGGTTCAGTTGCAGTTTTGAGATTCAAATTCTCTGTGAATGATCTCTTAGTAGATATTTTGAGTGTCTTTGCTTGTTGTACATGTTTTGTTGAGTCATTTTGTGTTCATATTACATATCTTCATTGTAGTTTTGTGTCTCATTTAGTTCATTTTTTGTCATTACTTTTGAGTGTCTTTGTAGTTGTCTCTTATGTTGTTTATCTCTTTGTAGTTGTTTTGTCTCGTGTTATTTTTGTCTCTTTGTAGTTGCTTTGTCTCTTGTGTCTTTTTGAAGTTGTTTTGAGTCTCTTTGTTAATTTTGTGCCTCGTTATTGTTGTTCTGAGTCTCTTTGTAGTTATGTAGTATTTTGGGTCTCTTTTGTTAGTTTTGTACCTCTTTATTGTTTGTACTGAGAGTCTTTGTGTTAATTTTGCGTTTCTTTGTTGTTTTGAGTCTTTTTGCTCAATTTAACATGCGTTGTTTCTACTCTTCCTAAAGTTCTTTTGAATTGTTTGAGTGAAACATATTTTAGCAGCAAATAAAATGAAAAAAAGAGGTTTCAAACAACTCTTAAATGTACACAGTTATTGTTGGGACTTTTTTTTTTTTTACCTTATCGGTTATGTTTTTCTCAATTTTGTGAATGTTTTCTTACTTTTTTACTTTCATTTAATCAATAAATAGTTAGATAGATGAACTGTGTGAAAAAGCTCCTGCTTCTTTACTGACAATTTCAGACATCTAAAGTGTAGAAGTCATTTCCACATCCAAGTCAGATGCTTCAGTCTGTGATACTTTTAATAAGAGTTTTGTTGGATAGTTTGCACAGTAAAATCTTTCTATTTTCCTTTTTCACACGTAACCTCATTTCAGTTGAGTTGAACTGCAGAAATTTGCTTTCATTTTTAAATGAATAGCTAGCGCCCTCACTCCTCTGCCTTTTGGAAACCCTACTGACCCCACTCTAGTTGAATTCAACTCCAGGCTGTTGTTTTTAGTCTAGATGGAAAGAAACAGAGACGTTTGAAAAACAGTGATGCGGCTTCCCGCGTTTGCTTTCTGATTGGTATTAGTCACAGCATTTGCGCCGTGATTCATCACGTTCCATTCACATGACAGTTTGCCACAAGACAACAAAGACATCAGCCTGGACTCTCAGCAGTTAATTCAACGTGGATAATGAATTACAGCCGTTGTTGTCTCTGCTGGCAGCTGCAGTCCAGGAAATCTGTAGTCTTAATGCTCACCACTGCAACCAACCTCCTGCTTCATGTTTACACCCACACCTGCATGAACAGCGTATAAGGACGGTCATACATATCCGTTTTCAGGAGCACAGACAGAATAATTTAAAAACTGAGCTCACCTGGATGGAGATCATTCTTCTTCTAAAACATTCTGACTTTCATCTCATCCATCCATCTTTGTAATAAACCAGCATTTTTCTACTCGTGCTTGTGTTTACATTAATCTCATCAGAACTAAAGCCTCTCTGCAATGCCTCCATGTGTATTATTTCCTTACTATTTAAAACCGTTTGTGGTCTATGTGGATCTTCATAATCACTAGGGCTGTTTCTGAAATCAGTCACTACACAATGTATAGGGTTTTCGGCATTTTCTACTGTTGTCTGAAGGTAAAGTTGCAATTGTTACATCCTCTATACTCACTCAAAGTATCCCACAATGCACCAGGAAAAGAAGTGTATAGCTAAAGGTGACTACCTAATAATATGTACCATCATGCTTTGCATCAGTGGAGAATGACAGTGATCAAGAGAGTCAGTTGAGGACAGGTGGCATTTTCACAGACTTCTGCCATGTATTTCATAGTTTTAAGACTTATTTTATAGTGTTGACGTACATTCTAGTGTTAAAACGTAATTTCTAGTCTGCTAAGATGTGTTTTCTAGCCTGTTTAGACATTTATAGTCTTAAGACGTAATGTCTCATGTCAAGACATATTTTCTAGTGTTACAATGTATTTACTAGTTGTAGGACGTAATTTCTAATGTTAAGATGTATTTTCTAGTCAGTTAAGATGTGCTTTATAGCATTAAAACGTATTTTATTGTCTTATGACGTAATGTCTAATGTCAAGACATATTTTCTAGTGTTACAATGTATTTACTAGTTATAGGATGTAATTTCTAATGTTAAGATGTATTTTCTAGTCAGTTAAGATGTGCTTTATAGCAGTATTTTATTGTCTTAAGACGTAATGTCTAGTGTTAGGACTTGTTTTCTAGTATTAAGCTGTATTTTTTTGTGTTAGGATGTGTTTTTTAGTGTCAAGACATGTTTTCTAGCGTTGAAATGTGTTTTCTAATCTGTTAGGACTTGCTTTCTAATGTCAAGATGTATTTTTTAGTGTCAAGACATGTTTTCAAGTTTTAAAATATATTTTCTACAGAATATATCTTTTCTATATGTGTAGCTTGTTGAAGTTACATCCACAAGACAAATCAATGAATTATGGTGGGAACATATTAAAGTTGAAAATAACAATTTGTATTAATATGTTTATTGGAAGCAGAACCATGCATCGCAACACAAACAAAGAAAAAAAAGTTATTTTCATTATTTAATTTTGGAAAATACAGTGAGTATATCATGAACTTAGCACAAAAATACTAGTTGGTTCACAACCATTGATCTGTATGTTTTAATTAAGCAACAGCAGTGACGTAATTAATAACGCAGAGATACAAGAAGATTCTGAAAGTTTTACTTTTATA
This sequence comes from Amphiprion ocellaris, assembly GCF_022539595.1. Lineage (NCBI taxonomy): Eukaryota > Metazoa > Chordata > Actinopteri > Pomacentridae > Amphiprion > Amphiprion ocellaris. The sequence continues at coordinate 29,130,845 of NC_072776.1, read as the reverse complement.
GAAGAGCTTCCTAGATAGTTCACTATATAGTGGTCATTGATAGGCAGTAGGGATTGAGTGGATGATTTCAGATCCAGTCTAAAATATCCCCTTTCTTCATCTCTTGAATTTTCAAAGAAGCTGAACGCCGGTCATTTCTATACAAGCTTCTTCTGTTCCAACAGTCTTCCTTCTCTGTGTCTCAGGTCATCTTTATTTTAATGCAACCTGTTTGAGCTTTGAATTGGTGTGCCATTTCATTTTTAGTCCATTAGGTCGTAGTTCAAATAATCTGAACTGCCTCAGATGCTGTTTGTATTCCGGGTCTTTGTAACGGGTTTTTTGGGGGGGAGTGAGTTGTCTGTATCAGTGTGTCTGTGGTGTGTGTTGTATAAAGTTGTGTTTTGCAAAGCTGAACTAAAATGACACTCTCCAAAGACCACAGCTTGCATCCATTGATTTCCCTCTTGCTTTTCTCAGTGTGTCGCTTTATTTGTTGCATCTCTTTCATTTACTTTTGCCTCTTATTTTTCCTCTTTCACCTGTTTTCTCATCTCTGCAGCATTTCTCCAACCCAGTGTAGCAGCTGCAGCTGTTTAAATACGCGCCTGAGCGTTAATTGGGTTTCCAGGAATTCTCTGCATCTTTTCTCGGCTCTCTGCCAGTGTCTCTCTGACAGCACTGTAATCTACTGTAAATCCCCGAAGAAAATTACCCTAGGAAGACCCCGTCCTTCCCTTTTTCTTTTGTCTTGTCCTTTATTCTTCAGCCACTGTGCTTCCTCTTTAACGCCTTCCTCCCTCTCACCTTCGTCTCACTTCTCACTCATCTGGTGATTCACCTCAATAAATCCCCTGCCTTCCTTCATCTGTCACCACCTTCCACCACCAGCTCTGTCTGTCAATTTGTTCTTGCCTCTTGGACAGCAGGCAGCAAGTGCCACCTCCTTTGTTACGTTCCCATTAGCCTCCTGCAGCTCCATGCATACATTCACAGGCTGCTCATAAATATTCATCACATCGAGGAGCTTCTTTGTCCAGCGAGACTATTAGCTCACTTCAGCAATTAAGCTGAAGATGTTGTAATTTGACAACATGGCTGAAAAGTAGAGTGGGGTAAAGGGACGGAGCTGAGTGTGGTGTCGGTGTGCTTCCTGTTTGAGCCCGAATGAACTGAAACAAATGGGGATTAGAACCTTGAATTTTCCAAGATGGTGACATCCGATGTCTCAAAGTACGAAGTTTTGAATTTCTGGTTATCGGGGTTTTTCTGTACAGAGATTTTACATGTTCCCCTTGTGCCTCTAGGTTTTCTTCCGCCCACAGTCCAAACACATACATGGTAGTTGAATTAGTGATCCTAAATTGGCTGATAGTCGTTTGCCTCCCACCTCTTGCCCAATATCAGCGGAAATAGTCTCCAACTCCCCCTCAACCCTCTGTGGGATGAAGCGGGTATGAGCTAATGGATGAATGCATAAATGGATGAACATCTTGCACAGTATATTCAACTTGATTCCATTTGTGTCAACTAGGGACCAGCTTCACTTCTTTCCTGTCATCTCTGGACATCTTGAGAGTGTAATTTCAGTAGTATCAGTACTGACCACTAAATTTCTACCATAGTGACTCCCCTGTTGCCAGCTACTGCTACAGATCTTAGAGCTGAGCACTGAGAGACTGTGTGAATTACAAGCAAAACAAAAATGGTGTCAGCTGTAGAGCTCTCTGGCTTAAGATCTAAGAAGCATAGAGAAAAAAAAGCATAGAAAAACTGACTAAGCCCTCATTGCAGCATCAAAGGAGCCCACTGACATGTTTTCCCTTGAATAAAGAGCCGCCGATCTCTGGGGGTCCTGGCTTTTCTAATCAACTGTACAACCTTGCAGGCCTCTGTGGTCAGCTGCAAAAGGCAAATGCCTCCGAGAAGAACACATGTTGAATTTGTCTTGAGGTTTTCTGCTCAGATGAAGGGTGACAGACCTCCTTTGTGTGATGCGTGAGCAGGAAAACATTCAGTAAAGCAGCCACGTCCAGATTGACATTCGTGAGCTGTCGACGGGATATTCGATGCCTTCTGCTGCAGCAGATTCTGAATCCGTTTATTCGTTTCCGTCGATGTGAGCGGCTGCTGATCAGCTACAGGTTGTTTTGGGTTTGTGCCGGTTCAGATCAATAAATAAAGCGATCCTGCTCCTTAATTTAAAGCTCTCAGTTTATGATCCCTGTGCTGCTGAATCTGGCAAAACCTCCGCACTCTCCACATCAAGGCTCACTAAATATACAGCTCATTGAAAGTCAAACAGTCGTCACCGAGCTGCAGATAAAGTGAATAAAAATCCAGGTTAATGACAGCAGGTGTGCACTGAGAGCTGCTTTATTGATGCTTCTTCTCAGGAACTCCCAGTTATTGAACGTGTGCACTGCCACAGTGGAAATGGACGCATCGACCATCCCGACTCCCTTTAGGGAAGAGTGGAGCTTTACACAAGAATTGATCCAATTGATCCAAGCAGATGTGTGCTGTATACAGCTTACATAGAAGATAATGCACTGTTTACCTGTTGTTGTCCACAGTGATCGCTGCATTCAAGTGCAGTCTTCAATATACAGCCCACTTAGCATCATCCCTTTTTTCATTAAATCTAATAAATGTGACCCAGATCTGCGTCTCCCAGGTGAAGCTGGTTGGCAGAACTGATCTAAAAGGGAAATCAGTATGTGTTTTTGAATCGTGAAATCAAAAGGAGGCAGTCGTGTCTCAGTTTCAAGCTGACATATCTTTACCATTTGTTTTATAGCTTTATTGTCACTCCTTTTCAGGCAACGAATATATAAGTATGAAAATGTGAACATATTTAGAGCGTACTTATATCATTATATCATACCCGGCTACAGTTTGTTATTAGACAATTAAATGCAAAATATTTTAAAAGGGATCATCTAACCTCAAAAGTCACTTTGAGCAATGCAAACTTGCTATTTATATATATATATAATTAACTGTATTTTTACATTTTATGATATCCTGACTTTAAGTGCAAAATGTTTTTAAATATTCTTTTTAAACAATTTGATTATTGTTGATGGTAGTTTACTATTAAATGGCCTATTTCTAGTTAATCATTTTATCCTATATGCACCATATTATGCCATATTAGACAAAGTCCATGATGACCTTCCTGTGAGTACAGGAAGGTCATCATGGACTTTGTCTACTGGTGTGAGCAGAACCACCTCCAAATGAACGCCAGTAAGACCAAGGAGATGGTGATGGATTTCCACAGGAAACCCTCATACACTCCACCGCTGAACATCCAGGGACTTGATATTGAGAGAGTGAGGACCTACAAGTACCTGGGTGTTCACCTAAATAACACTGACTCTCTGTATAAGAAGGGTCAGTGTCGTCTATACCTGCTTAGGAGACTCGTTTGGTGTTAGCAGGCCACTGCTGAGTACCTTTTATGACACTGTGGTGGCATCCATGGTCTTCTATGCAGTGGTGTGCTGGGGAGGGGGATGCTCTGAAAGTGATAAGAACAGACTCAACAGACTGATAAAAAGAGCAGCTCAGTCTGTGGCTGATCCCTGGACTCCATGGAGGTGGTGGGAGAGAGGAGGGCTCTGGATAAACTGTCTTCTATCATCAGAAACACCTCCCACCCTCTGCATCAGACTGTGAACTCCTTAAGAAGCACCTTCAGCAACAGACTGGTACACCCTAAATGTAAGAAGGAACGTTTCCGCAGGTCGTTTATCCCAACATCAGTCAGACTTCACAATGCCGCCGTATAACTGGTCTACCTCTGTTATTGCTGCACTTTTTCCCTTACATATACATACCACTTATGTGCAATAACTGTTTCAACCTCATGTAAATAGTCTTTTTTTAAAAAAAAAAAAAAAAAATATATATATATATATATATATATATATATATATATAATGTTCTCTGCATTTTTGTTTCTATTTATTCTGTGCTGCCTTTATACTATTTTTTTCTCCTTGGAGCTGCTGTAACGGTGAACTTTCCCCACTGTGGGATCAATAAAGTTTATCCTATCTTAAAAAACTAAAAATTGAAGTTCAGGGATTATTTGGCTGAACTGCAGGCAGTGTCTACACAGAGTACAGAAAGACTGAGAGTGAAATAAAACTTGAAAAAGCATTCAAATAAATGCAGCATGTCTCAAGAATGGTATACAGAAGAGCAGGTTGTTGGAAAATTTTCAACTTTCCATTGGTCCTTGCATCAATTACATAAGATGCACATCTAAGTTAGGAAAACTAGGTAAATCCAAAGGCAGAATTAGAAAATCTCATCAAAATAAACCGTTTGCACCAGATTCTGCAAAAATACAAAAAAAAAAAAAGTCAAGTTCAGGGATTATTTGGCTAAATTGCAGGCAGTGTCTACACAGAGTAGAGAAAGTAAAGAGATTGCAAGTGGGGGAAAAAACTTGATTGAGCATGTAATAAATGAAGCATGGTTAAAAAATGGTACACAGAGGAGCAAGTTGTTGGAAGATACATTCAGCATGGTGAAGCATGTAAAATTGCAAGAAAAAACAATTGCTTTAAGTTCAGTCACTTACCATTAAATGATGCTACATCTTATATAGTTTATATTACACTGTTGATTTCCAGCTTTACACTAAAACCAACAGTAATATTGAAATATTGAGTTGACTGGTAACTTTACCTTTGAACGGCTTCAATTAAATCTCCTCTCAGGGGACTAAAGAAGCTAAACGGGGGATTAGCGATAAAGACAAAACGCTCAATGGCCGTTTCCCACCTGGGTATTGAAGCAGCTTTGTTGTCGGCACAACAGGCTGTTATTGAGCCGTCTCATCTCGGCAATTACCTGCAGGGTTTGTAAATAACCGCACAGGAAAATGAATGAATAAATAAGCCGGACCACGGGAATCGGAGCAGGTTGTATTTCAGCCGGGCTCAGCCTCCACGAGACAACACGGTGATGGATCCTCTATGAATGATGAGTAGGGTGATTTCCATGTAGTCCAGTGAGGTGCTTCATCACCTGGACGTACTCGGCGTAAAAACCGGCATGGATGGGAGGTATTCCATTACCACATGATGCTTTTCGAGAGACAGAGCTCCTGTGCACATGTGGTCAAGGTTTCCAGGAGTAAAAATGCATGTTACAGTGGTTTTTCCTCCTTTGAGCTTCATGCACGGTTTGTAGAAACACCTCATTAAAGACCTGCCTGTCCAAATTTAATAAACGCAAACACACACAGCTTGTCCCGCTGGCCACAGCCGAGCGCATCGAGCAGCATATGTTGTGGTTCATGGACCGGCGAGATGAGCCGTGCACGTACATATTTGCGTGTGATATTAGAAACCGGCCACCTGTTCCGATCTGGACTTTCTCCACAGAGGAGGATGCTGAGCTGAACAATGCTCAGGCAAATTACCACCGGCAAAGGCAGCGACTGAGAGGTGAGCGACGGACAGAAAGAGAGTGAAAATCAAGGAGGGAGCGAATAACAAAAAGAGGAAACGCTGATTTTCTGATTGTGGAGTCCAGTCTGAGCCCATTGATTTTTTTCAGTTCCTTTAGCATAATTGAAACCCCTTCGCCTCTTTTTCCAGTCTGATATAGGTTTGTTTTCCCCTTTATACTATTCCTTCTCTTTCTCCATATTCTTTTGATCTTTTCTTCCCTTTCCTAGCTGATGCTTCTTTCTTCTTCTTCTGCAGTGGATCTTTCCTTTGTGAAACCCTCCCTCGTCTTTACTCTATAATTGAATTACCCATCATATATGGATCTGTGCACAGTGGCATGAAAGCCATAATTTAAACCTTAACTTTCTCTTTCATTACTCCAGTCGTAGTTGTCTTAGTTTCTCGCTCGCATAGTCTTGTTGCTGTATATCATTTCGTCATTAGCCATCTGTCAGTCAGTGCATTTTGAAATGTTGCATCAGACAAGGTTAATGGAAATGGCAAAATTTAAAAAATCTTCATGTTTGAGGTGGTTTTTGAGTTTTTTACAGAGTTCATGTGCTTCACTGGCAGATCAGAACACCTTTTCTGAATACTTTTCACAGAGAAAAATAACTCATGACACATGAGCAGTTGTTTTTCTGTTGTCTTTCCAAATATCTGAATTTGAAACTGTTCTTGAAGATTCTCTATAGATTGACATGGTTTTGCTTTCTTCTTCTAGGTTTCTTTCAGCTGTTGGCAAACTGCAGGTTTTCTTTCCATCTTTTTCTGCGCCATGTAACCTACAACGCCGCTTTGTGGTGACGCTACAAGCCCTAGTTTAATTACCCCAGAGCAATCTAATTCACTTTTTCTGTAATTAATTTTTAGCAAAATTTCCAAAGTATGTGGGAGTGAATGGTCAAAAGTTTTACTATGGATCCCAGATTTCACTGCAACTAGAAGGACGGAGTCAACGTATTTAAACAAGTGTAAAAGAAAGTTAAAGCAGCTACTTTGCGATAGATACAATGTCCTCACTGAGTTTGGCTCTGCTTGTTTTCACAAGTTCATTAAGTTCATCACAGAAGTCTTTGTCATGTTGCCCCTTGCTAGCTAAACCTCCACAATGTTCTCTGTTCATCAACATGAACTGCCCTTAGTCCGAGTGACTCCCCCTCTGGTCACTACATTATTAAACAGTAAGAGGCTTCATGATGACTGAGAATCTACACCCTTGACACATTACCTTCTAAATAATGCTATCTGTCTCCTAGATTAATAAAAATCTGTCTTGATATTGGCCCTGGAAAAAAACATAAGAATGAAGTCAATATGTAAAGTTTAAAAGAAGGTTAAAGAAGCTCCTCTACTTCTGTGATGGTTCATTAACCATCACAGAAGGCTCTGTCATGGTGCCCCTTGCTAGCTAAACTCCTACAATGCTCTCTGCATGTCAACACTAAACTGCATGTTGGCTGAGGTACAGCTAATCTGCAATCAACACAGTGTTGCCGACGTTGGTTCACCTTGTTTAAGGATTTTATCAACCATCACAAAAGTCTTTGTCATGGTGCCCCTTGCTAGCTACACCCCCACACTGCTCGTCAACATGAACTTCCGTTAGTCCAAGTGACGTCCCCTCTTGTTGCTACATTATTAAACAGTAAGAGGCTCCATGATGACTGAGAATCTACACACTCAACACATTGCCTTCTAAATATTGCTGCTGGTCTCCTTGATTAATAAAAGTCTGCCTTGCTATTGGCCCAGGGGAAAAAAAACAGAAGGATGTATTCAACATATGAAGTTTAAAATAACATTGAAGCTTACTCTGCAATAAACTCCTTGACTACTAAAGATCTGTCTTGATATTGTACCTAAAAAAAGCTACTTGTTGACCCCTCATTGTTGGCACGAGTAATCATGTGATCAAGTATCTCCACGCTTAGTTTGAAATCCTTGAAGCGATGTTCTGCCTCTCAGTTTTGACCTCATGTCTACACTACATCAACATTTTTCGCACCAAATATTTTCTAAAATGCTCTCTGGAGTGGATAAATCTTCCACCTCTGGCTGCGTCAGAGTTTTATTTTGGTTGAAAATGTGAAGAAATGTAAATGAGAACATCCAAACTGTGATTTAGAGTCCGTTAGAAACAGTCTGTGCGGCCAGATGCTGGAAGAAGAGAACGAAGAATAAAAGGCTTTAGCCGTTATTGTCGAGGCATTTTAGTGCGGATGGCGGTCTTTATGAAAACATAATGTGGGCGCATTTATCTTTCAGCGGAGGATAGCATTTACATAGCGTGGCACAGTCTGAATGACGGACGGCGACAAAGAGCTCTGCTGCTCTCATCCATGCTCTCATCATCTTATCTCACTGTACAGTTCAGCAGGACACCAAGAACCCAGGAAGCAGGGAAAGTGAAGCATTAATGTGGATGCTGCATGCCGTCCACGTAATCCCCCACCACGGCCTCCCCACGTGTCTCTGTTCTATCCATACTAAACACCTCAGCTCCCATGTTGGTACATTCTTTGCTCATTATGTTGTTCCTGAGCTGCTTCCTTATCCCCCTTATCCCCTCTGGTTTCCACCGCAGTGTCTGTGGTGTTTTGAAACACACGTGGATCAGTTGTAACACTGACGATGTACTGTAAATAAAAAAAAATAAAAAAAATCACAGAAAAATCCCACGAAATTCTGGTAGCAAGAGTGCAAAAATAAAATCCGTAAAGAATAATGGAACACTGTAACATTTTTAAAAATTGTGACAATAATATAATAATAATATTTTTAAATACATTTTTATTGCAGAATCTAAATAATAATAATTATAAAGAATTATTTTAATATTAATTTTAAAAAAATTTTTATTTGTAATTTAGAAAAACAGAAGAAATAGAACAGCTAAATAACAGAATTACTTCCTATTTTCAATCCCAATATGTGTGTGTGTGTGTGTATATATATATATATACACACACACACACACACACACACACACACACGCACACACACTTTCAAATAACTGCTAAATGTATTTTTCCTAATTAAATACAGTAAAAAAGAAGATATAAATGACCAAAATATAGATTTTTGAAGTGGCTATTATTACAGTTCTGCCTTTTTTTCATAAAATAACATAAATACAATTAATTTTGCTACATATTATCTGCACTTTAACAAAGGAATGAATCTGTAAAACATTTTTTTGCCACTTTTGAATTATTATCTATAATTTTATTTTCAAATCATGATTTTGCTGATTTAAATACTATAAATATAGTATAATTTTATGGTCACACATTGTCTAAGAACACATTACATTAAATTACATAACTTGTAAAAACACAGATTTTTGATGTTGACGTCATTACAGTTTTGGCCCCCTTTTATTTATCGTTAACATGTTAATTGATACTTTATTCTGTGATTTTACAAGTTACTACCTGTAATTTAACAAAATAGTTGAAAGAATGATTTACCAGTTTCATTGAGATTCACAAATTACAGCAAATATCTGCAAAGTAATTAGATGTTTTTGTTATTGTTGTTGATTGTAGTACAGTAAAAATAGTGTAATTTATTCTTTTACAATGGTCCAACATAGAAAAATAATAAATGACTATTTCTGAGCATATAGTTACTACAGTTTGGGCCTTTTTTTTTTTTTTTCAGTTGACATGTAAATTAATACTTCTTTTGTGATTTTGCTAGTTACTATCTATAATTTAACAAAATAGTAGAAATAACAGTAAATTTGTCTGTGATGATTTCACTTATTTCAGCCTCTAACAGTTAATTGTCTAGTCTATTAGCAGCTACGTATTCCTACAGGTGAGCAGAATTATAACCTGACTGTTCTCTCTGTTGTTGTTGTTGACTTTTCTAAGCTCTGACATTCACGTATGTTTGCAGTGATCTCTGCAGAATTCATCTGTTTGTTTCACTCGGTTCAGATCTCACAGCAGAATCTTTGTTTTTTTTTCTATTTTCTCCATCAACGAGCAGAAAACTGTCATCGGCTCTAACTAACAGACAAATAGAAGTTCAGAATAATGCAGTGTATGAATGGAACAGGGAGACGACCTTCAATGTTAATCCATCGCGCGCACCCTCAATCAGATCCTCTTTATAAGTTAAGGTTGTTGTAAATGTGCTTTTACTGGAAAGTGGGGTCAAAGTCGGGCTATTCAGTTACTGGTTTTAATGGTGCTGAGAGGCTGCACTCTCCATCACTGCTCAGTCGTCAAGGACACGACTCGAAGGCACATCAGAGGCAATTATATAGAACAAAAATAGGAATTTAACAGTGAGACTTATGTATTGTCAGCATGACATTTACCAACATGTAACATTTTGCACACAACACAGTATAAATCTGTGCATTATGAATGTTTTGTGCATTAAAAAAACTGTATGTGTACAAGAATCTGTGCAGTATCAATATTTTTATTTAATATTTCTACTCATCTGTGCAATTTCATTGTTGCTCAACATAAGGATATGTGCAATACCACTAATTTCCACTTCCAAAGGAATCTATGCAGCATCTAAATTTCCACATATGGAAGAATGTGTGCAATATCAGCAGCACTTGCTCATACTTCTTGTTTATTTTAATTTTTTAAATGATGTTCCCACATTTTTGATGCATATTTCCTCCACTGTTGGACGAATATCTCTTTATCTTATCTTAATCTGCACCCATTTATTGTAACGCAAAACAACCCAACAAGTGCACTACAGATCACAAACTGAAACTCAGACTCATGCTGCTCGAGTCCCAGGAGGAAACAGCTCCTGTCAGACGCTGGAAGTGAGGGAGGTTTTATGCAGTTTCAGCCACTTGATCCCAGGTGTGGCTCAATCAGCTGACGACCCTCCTTCAGCTCTGAAAAGAAAAGAGAGAACACCTGGTGCTCAGGTGGAGGGTCGTCACAGTGTCTTGTTTTTGTAATATTTTGTCTTTTTTTTTTTTATCTGACTTTTGTCGTGTTGATCATAAAGTAAAATACTGTTTCATTCAGTTCCAGATACCTGTGACTAAATGTTTTGTGTCTTTGTAGACACTCTGTGATCTGGAAGTTGTAATGTGTAAATGACAAACTGAGGCATAATGTTTTGGAATTGAATTTATTTTTTTAATAAAATTTCAGGTTGTTCATAATGTTTTGTAAAAATACAATTCCCTAAATGTGAACATTTTCAGAATGTTCTTTTTTACACTAAAACAAGGGAAATAATTGGAGTTGTCGTTATTTGCAGGTTTTTGTGCTGTGATTTTACTGATCCAGTCCACTTGAGATCAAATTGGACCGAATGTGGTCCCTGAACTAAAATGAGTTTGACATCCCTGATCTCCATTTTTCTCACTTTCTGTATGTATTAGCTGCTGCAGTTATTGAATTAAAGATGGCTCATTAAAGCAGTAAGATGTGACTTTATGAGAAGAAGCAGGGGTCAACCTTTCATAATGCACCACACCTGCTGAGGAAGGTATCATCTGGCAGAAGAAGGACTCACTTCAGCCTCTAATAGTCTGATCTGCATTTGCAGAGAATGCTGTGGGAGAAAGAGGAGAACTGCTATCGACTCGCTCGTTTTCCATCTAATAGCTGCTCTTTTCCCAACCTGTTAGGAGAATAGAGCCAACAGAATACTCAGGCTAACAGCTGCAAGATCCTCGTGGATTAATCACACAGTTGATGGTTTAATTCCAGACTGCTGCTGTCCACATGTCAAAGTGTCCTTGAGCAAAACACCTAAATTGTTCCTAAAAAGCAGACTGCTGCCTCGCATGGCAGCTCTGTGTGGGTGAACCAGAGGCTTAATCCTGCTCATTATGAAAAGTGCCTCATAAATGTGGCCAATTTACCGTTTAGTGCCAAAGTTTCTAAGAACTCCTTCTAGTCTCTCTAAGAATTCCCAAATGAACAGATTTATTTTTCCTCTCACACAGAGCTGCAATAAACTAATATTTTCATTGGGTGATCAATCTGCGGATCATTTTCTGCTTTAATCGATTAGTTGTTTGGTCTATAAATAACCAGAAAATGATGAAAAAATGTCTGGGTTTATCCACACTACAAAGATATTTAGTTTACTGCCGTCGGTCCATGCTGAATTGATTTGTTTGGTCTTCATAAACGTGTTCATTGGGGCCAAAAACTAGGTTCTGAAGTTCTGTGAAACATTCTATAGAACTTAGAAACCTGAAATTATCTGTATTTCAGAGAGTCTCCAGAAATAAAACTCCCACAGCTGTGAAATTTGGTGGGAACACAGACTAAATTGTTTTCAGCAGATCCTAATGATTGAATGCCTCCAGAAGAAGCTAAATTTCTAATTATCTGTCTATAAGAATGGAAAAAAAAGTAGAACATTTTTAAAGAAGTTTGGTATTAGGGCCCCAGAAAGTAGTGGTAGTAGTATGTATATACATATATATATATATATATATATATATATATATATATATATATATATATATATATATATATATATATATATATATATAAAAATAAAATCATATTTCCCACCAAAAATAGTCGTTGGTCAAGAGTTTACCAACTTTTCAGGTCTCTAACATCAGTAGAATTAGTATGTCATCTTGTAGTAATTCAAGTTTCCAGTTTTTCTTGCTGTTTTGACATGTCAGAATGGTGATGTGGACTCATTGGTGGAACCACAAAACAACGGTTCAATATCTCCAGAAACAGAACTCCTGTAGCTGTGAAATTTGGTGACGACACAGACTAAATTATTTCCAGCAGATTCAAATGTTCAAATGATTCCAGCAGAGGACATTGTTTTAATTACCCCCCCTTTGAAAACAAACAGAAAAAAGTGCAAAAATTTTAAACACGGATGATATTGGAGCTCCAGAAAGTTCCTTTGAGTGTGTGTGTATATATATATATGGATGCATTCATATTTCAGACTAAAAATACAGCCTGCGGTCAGAACTTTCACCAACTTTTGAGCCTTTAACATCAGTAGAATTTGATTTTCGGCAACATAAAGTTTAAATTTTTTTTGGCCATTTTGACAAAATGGTGATGTGAATTCATTGGTAGAACTACAAAAACTGGTGTTCATAGGGGTCTGTATGTCATCATTATATGTTTAAGTTGCTTCCATGTCTAGGAATTATAGATACATCCGTGTGTGTATCTATCTATCTATCTATCTATCTATCTATCTATGTATATATATATATATCTATCTATCTATCTAGCTATCTATCTATATATCTATATATCTATATATATATATATATAAATAAATATAAAATTTTTCTGCTAATAATGAAAGGCCAATAATTAAAACATTATCGTCTGCTGGATCCATTCAGTTATTTGGATGTGCTGGAAAGTATTTCGACTGTCCTCATCAAATTCCATCTGTGTGGAAGTTCTATTTCTGGAGATATTGAACCTTTAACATGTGCTCCCAGTTGGGTGAGAATACAAAAATTCCCAGGTCTGAAAGTGTATGAAATTCTCAAAATTCTGCCAAAATATTTTACAGAACTTGGCTTTGAAACCCAAATAAGTAACAAGTGAACTTTAATCAGTGAACTTTAATTCATATTTAAGAAGCTGGAAACCCAAAATTACTATTGATTTAGTATGTAAATAGTTAATGATTCATATAATAGTTGTCAATGAATGAACAAATTATTGCAGCTCCAGTTTGCTGTTGCATTCAGGGTTATGGTTATTCTGTATTAAAGACTAATGATAACTACAAGATTTAGCTTCAATGTGTCTGACTCTACATTAGCAAACAGTTTATTTTTTTGAATGACACACCTTTCATTTGGAAGCCATGTTGCACAAGAGTCACTAAAGTGACTAAAGTCACTAAAGTGATGCTTACCTTTTGGTTTTGTACCGCATTTAATTGTGTATCGAGTGTTTTGCCTTCATGGAAGAGGAAACAGTTCATTCCTGTCTGGTAACCTTTTGCTCCCTGCACAGAGAAACATTTTTAAAATCACATTTTCTTTTATTAAAAATGCTTTTACTGCCCCATGTATGCACTTACGTCCACATGCAAGTGCTTGAGGGATATTTGGAGAGTATTTTCAGCTCGGACTGTTTCCCATTATTGTGACTCGTTGGGTCACGTTAACTTAGAATTTTTCACCCCCATCAGAGAGATTCAGGGAACGATGGACAAAACCAAGACTAAAAACCTGAATCATTTTAAAGATTTTAGTCTGACTAGGGGAAAAAACACAGAAATGATCCACCTGATTAGTGAAGTTTCTTATTTGACCTGTTTGTCTGCATATTGTGAATGAGGATTAACCTTCTGAACTCCAGGCAAATTTCTGGGCATTTTTAAATTTTTCTTTTGCTCAGGTCACGTTTTAACTCACTGGCATCTCCGCATGTCAACTCTACAAAGATGTTTCACCATGTTGAATGTATCTTCCTACTACTTGCTCCTCTGTATACCATTTTTGAGCCATGCTGCATTTATTTTATTGGTCAATGGTTGATTTTCACATGTAGATTAAAATGACTGATGAAATGTGGTCATTTTAATCTTGGATTGTTAATTTCCCCAATTTAATGCAAGGTCCATTGGAAAGGTAATCCTTTTTCCTAATCTCTGAGCTTTAATTTTTAGTTTTTTGCAGACACTGGTGCTAATGAATTATTTTTTGGCATGTAGAATAAAGTGATTATTTGTAACTTAATCTTGAATCAGATTAGATTAGTGCAAGGACCATTGGAAAACTGAAAATCTTCCTACAGTTTATTCCTCTGTATTCTGTTTTTGAACCATGCTGCATTCATTTTTTTGATCCAGAATGTTTTATTTACCTGTCAGTGTCTGTAATTTATGTCACTACTTGTCTCCTCTCTGCTCTATGTAAACACTGCCTGGAGTTCAGCTGAAAACATGAATGTTGGTCACAGCTGGGTCAGTTATGGATTCTGGGTTGTGCTGAAGAATGTGGAATTTTCAAATTTTTATTAGATATTGTGTTTATTTTTGGTGAATTATAAACAAGACTTGTAGAATAAAAAGATTTGGTTGAAATATCGCAATGTTAGGCTTAGATTTAGGTAGGTTTTTGCTCTAAATAGCACAATACAAACGATGCGTTCAAGAACAGTTGGATAGTTGAAAATACAACTATTCTTTTAGGTTTTTCAGTTTCCTTTTCTGTTAAATGGTGTCATTTTGGTTATTTTTTTGAAGATAACACACATTTCTAACCCTGCAGACAGTTAAATCATTTTGCAGTGCCTTTCGCCATCATCTGCTTCTTTTACTTGTCATCACCTGAGGTTTGTCCCTCCTTTTTATCCGTCTGACTGGAAGAGATGAGCAGGAATTATTGTGTGAGGTCAGCATCACAGGGGAGCACAGTGACAGGAAAACACCTCTGAGGAAGTAAACTCTGAAAGGCCTAATGGAGGACGCTGGGGAAGGTCAAAGAGACTAAAGCAGAGGCAGGAAAACCATTCAGTGCCACCTGAGGAAGAATCTGCCAGAGGCTAAACACTGAGGTGCTCAACAGAACCACTTTAACATTCGGTTTGTAGTTTCCCGACACGAGCGCCCCAAGGCCTGCAGGTGTATGAAGTAATAAGCAAATAACTTTTTTTGAGAAGGAGCAACAGTAGGATCGCTAGAGATATAAGCTGAATAAGTTCTCTCAAAACAGAGATGGAAAAGGATTCTGCTGTCTGAATAATGTCTATAGGCGACGACTTAAACCTAAAGGAAAACTCAAAACAGTTTATTCATTGCGGGTGTATTTTCCATTAATGTGACTTTTTATGGCTCTAAGTGGCAAACCTTACACTCTTCTGTTACAGCAGTTTGCATAAACAAAGTTTGTTTCTGATTCTGACTGAAAGGAAGTCCCACCAATGTTGGTTTTCTCCTCTAGTTGATGTTGAGGAGGATGTTTAGTTTCAGTGTCATCTTGGCTCATTTTGGTCAAGTTTTTCAGTCATTTTTGTCAAATTTTGAGTAATTTGGGCAAACTTTAGGTCATTTTGGGCAAGTTTTGAGTAATTTTGGAGAGATTTTGAGTCATTTTGGAAAACCTTTGGTCATTTTGGACAAACCTTTGGTCATTTTGGACAAACCTTTGGTCATTTTGGCCAAACCTTTGGTCATTTTGGCCAAACTTTGTGTCATGTTGGACAAAACTGTGGTTATTTTGGGCAAGTTTTGAATAATTTTGTACTAATTGTGAGTCATTTTGGACAAGCCTTTGGTATTTTGGACAAATTTGGTCATTTTGGCCAGATTTCGAGTCATTTTGAGCAGTTATTAAATCACTTTGCTGCATTTTTAAATTGGTTTTGACAAACTTTGAGTCATTTTGGACATATTTTGAGTCATTTTTGGACAAACCTGTGGTTATTTTGGACAAGTTTTGAATCATTTTGTACTAACTGTCAGTCATTTTAGACAGCCCTTTGGCGTTTTGGGCCAGATTGGTCATTTTGGGCAGATTTTGGGCAGTTATTATATCATTTTGCTGAAATTTTAAATCAGTTTCAACAAAGTTTGAGTCATTTTAGACGTCATACTGTCTGTCTTTCTGCCTCCATCGTCACAGTGAAAGTCAACATGTGGAAACAAACTGGCAGATGAATATACAGGTTATCAGGTCAACTGGCAGGTGTTACTGATGGAGATTTCTAATGCATTTGGCAAAGTATCTTTCCAGAGCAGCTGTTTCTGTGTGATCAGTGTGAAAACAAATGTTTAAGATGATCTGCGCTTCATTTGGAGAGCTGCAGGGAGCTCATACACGTTGTGCTGATAAACGCCTTGCAAAAGCTGTTTTGTACCAATTGTTATTTCCATGAATCTCTACTACAGAAGCAAAAAGTGCAATGTTAGCATGGCACAAAAAGACGAAATGGAGACTTTAACTGGAAATACATTAGGCTGAAACCTAATGGAAACATTTTTAAATGTACAGCTGTATTTCTGAACATTGCATAGGTTTTATCTCAACCAAATCTTTGGATGTTGAAGTGGTTGATAGTTACAGATCTGGAAGTTTACCTTGACAGCAGGAGCTTGAAGTGAGCTGCTCCATCTTGGGCAGACTTGTCCACACTAATTATACATGAACATGGTTTTACAAAAGCAATAAAAAAAATAAAAATAAAAATCTGTACACATGTCAACACAATAATGACTACAGACATTTTAGAAACCATGCCTGTAGTGGAAAACTTTACATGGGATAATTTCTACATGTTTCAGTCATATGTTAGTAGATATGTCATCATCTATTGGACAGCCAAACACATCAGTGATCAAGATGGAGGATTCTATTTGGTAGTAAGAGCCTGAGGTGGAGGACGCTGGAGACAGACGTGAGACTTTGCCTATAATAAGTAAGACATAAGTACTTTTTCTTCCTGCAGACGACTAACTCAGATCTTTTTTTCATTAAACGAAAGATCTTAATAATGTCTATTCTCTGAATAATTTTTTGAGTCCGAGTTCCATCTAGCAACATCAATGATGCATGAAAAACCGGAGTGAAACATTTAGTCATTTCACCGTTTCTGCAGACTTTAAACGGTGAACACAGTGGACCGAGTACTTTCATTTGCAGAGGCTTTCATGGCTCATGTGCGGGTAAAGTGACGCAGAAATGCCAAAATACACAGCCAAACATGAAGAAACTGGTGTGTAGCTGCTGTACCTGTTGCTGTTATTGGTTACGTCCACACAGATAACAGAGTTTTTATGCTCTTTCAAAGGCATTTGAAAAAATTTTAGTTTTGCAAAGTATCTGTATTAGTGTGGACGAGGCCTGGGGGTCGACAACATTTTCATCACTTGCTGGTGGCCCCGTTTTTGGTTCTGCACCACTATGATCAACCACAAGCTGGAAATAAGCGACCTGACCAGACCTCATGGCTGAAGGCTGCATTAGCTGCTGCTAGGAAAACCATCCATTGCATTGTGGGTTTCGACAAGGACAAAGAATGAGTGAAATAACAACAATCTCTGCTTCAGCTGCATCAGTTTTTGTACTTTTTTTTAGACACCTATTGTGTGAAAATGAGTGCATTGGCATCAGTGGAGGGTTCTTTGAACACAGGAGTGGTAATATACATCAGCAGTAATGATACCATCCAGAGCTGGAGGCTAACTAGAAACCCCTAATAGTGCACTTTTATTATAGACTTCAAAGTCAATCCACAGTTACCAGTTATGTTCCTGCTTTTACACAACATTTCAGCTTTCAGTGCTTAATTTGGAATCAGTTACTTCATATATTATTAGTTTTGCATAAAAATATCAGGTTAGCAGGTCTGAATCAATATAAAATCGTCACGTGAAAAAGTAACGTGAAAGCATGTAGAGGTCTGTAGAGCATACATACAGGCTGCATTATATAATATAAATTATAAGGCGAAGCTGATGTGTTATTTTTCTTCCCCTCAGCAGAACACAATCATCTCTAGACACTGATGCAGAGGTCAGAGTATTTTTTTTCCTCTGCCATAATGTGACCTTTCTTTGAACCTCCCCCGACACAGTGAAAGGCTTTAAAGTTCTCCATCTAAAAACACCTGACTTTAGTTGGCGCGACACAGAAAAAAAAAAAAAAGAAGTTGAAGGTTGGCACCGACCATCAGTGTCATACATTTCTTCAAATATATGCCTCAAGATTTCAGAACAGTCAAGGAAAGAACATTACAAAGGCTAAACATACAGTGAAGAAACCTCGGTGATATATTCTGCTGTTGTTTGTGACACAACCAAAGTTTGTTTTCAAGGATTATGTGCTAAGTGACTGATCCAATGTACTACATTTATACTAAATGGGTTTAAAAATGAATTTTAAAACACTGGTGCGATGATGTAGCATGGCAGGAAATGCTGGTATTTCAAATCATAAATCAAAATTACAAGTACAGTTCTGATTCTGGATGCAAATTGCATCAAAATGCAGCTATCTAGAGGGGAAACGGATCATGTATCTCATAACTGAGATTGTATCACAGCCTTGTAGGTGCAGACTGCATCAAATTTCTGATTCGAAATCAAACCATGACTGTGGAGGGTCAGCTACTCGGGTGAACAGACAAGATAAGATATTCCTTTGTTGATGTCACAGCGGGGAAGTTTGCAGACTTACAGCAAAGGGAACAATGCAAAAACAGGAAAATTTAACAAGATATATCCTGTAGTACTGTTGAAATTGTACAGATTCTTCTATATGTAGAACATTTAGATATTGCACAGATTCCTATTAATGAGGAAAATAATATTGCACATGGTTACTGTGCAAGTACAAAAGTATTGATATTGTGCATTCTTCTGAGTAGAAAATATTGACACTGCACAGGTTGCTGAAGATATTGATTATATAGTGTCTTATCAATGTACTAAATAGTCATAATGCACCCATTTGAATGTGTTGATGTTGCACCAGACTGAATTTTCTAAGTGTAGTTGACTAGGAGCACTTTGTGGAACTTATACTGTAAAAACAAATTAAAAAGTAAAATCTGACATCCTTGCTACCAGAAAAAATACGTTAAAACCCGGTACATTAAAAAACAGATAAAGACCAGTTCTGCTCACTGTTTGTACCTCACTTGTAGCATACAATTTTTTTATCATTAACTTTTTGCAATTTGATTAAAAACAAATGTTAAAAAAACATAAAAAATATCAAGCATACAGTAGTAATTACCTTGATAATACAGACACCTAATGAACTCTAAGATTATCACCTTCGCAAAAACAAAATATTGTTAATATATTAGAGTTTTAATAATAACATAACTCATTTTAGTAAAGTTGCGTTGAAAACCTGTGGGGGAAAAAATTAAAACAGATATTGTCAACATTACAATTCTGGCGGTGTAAATTAATACTTCTTGGTATACATGGTCTTTATCATGTCTTTATTTTTCTCCTTATTTCCTGTGTTGCTTTGTTTTGTGCCTTGTAGCTGCTGTAACGTGTGAATTTCCCCAGTGAGGGACCAAAAAAGTTTATTTTTTAATCTAACAAAGCACTGAAAATCTGCAAAACGATAGTAAATTGTACATTTTTTACAGTGCAGCACCATTCATCTTATAGTGCTAACACTACTATGTGTTGTTTTTGAATCATTGGCAGTCGAGCTGTTCTTCTACGCATGAAAATGCACTGAGACGTTACAGTCTGTGCTGTGAGCGCTTTGAGCAAACGAAGCCAAAGAAAGAAGACCGACGAGCCAAGAGGACGCATCTTTTTAACATTAAGGAATGACCCCGATGATATAAATATATAAGGTCTAGTCTGCTGCCAGAACAAGAGCAGACGCTCTCCAAGCAGCCAGTCTGATTGCTTATCTCTTCATTGTGTCCTAACACCAGCAGAAAGGTAGCGGTGGGTGTATTTAACACATTCTTCATATCTCCTCTCTCAGTCAGATCCTTGGACAGTAGCCAGTCAGAAATCTCTCCTCAAATCTCCTCTCTCTTGGCAGAGCCTTTATCTCTGTCTGTATTATAGACGAGCAGATTCAGTCCTTACAGTGTAATGTTTGGTACAAACGGTGCCCAGAGACAGACTGGTAGCTGCTTTAGAAAAAAAAAGAGAGAGATGTAACACTTAACATGTAGATTATTTTGGTTATGATAAAAAAAAGTCATATTTAACGGAAGTTTCTGGTGAAAATCTCATTTCTCTAACCCTCTTAAGGTGTCCATGTGGTGTTTTTTTTAGATACTGGGAGACACATTATGACCAAAATAACCATCTTGAAATGGCAGTTCACTGATGACAGTCCTAAAAACACAGATTTCTATTGTTCCATATGACTCGAAGCTCATGAAGCAATCCAGCAGAATGGGGCTTTCTGTATCATTATTCTTCTTCAGAATCAGTTTCTGGTTCTAACATGTATGATTTACTTGCAGAAGACTGGATGGAAAAAGGCATTCTGTGGCAGGAAATGCAAAAAAATCTCTAAATATGTGACTTTGATACACAGAGACAATATTTTAGAGGTTTGGTCAACAACCAGAGAGGAAGTTTAAGGATTCTTCCACAGATTAAAGGAAACTTTTTTTTTTAAATGCCAGGCATCATTTTAGAAGCAGCGTTATTCTGTCTCAAATGACCAGATTTTTAGAACAGTTTCTGCTCAACCATCAGTAATTTGCCTGACATTTTTATTTCATAAAATATGGGTATTTATGAAACAGTTCGTGAGATTTAAGATGGAATATATCGAATACTCTGAGAGATTAACAAAAAATGAAAATAGAAATTGGACTGGAACTTGGGAAAAAAAAGATGTGCCAGAACTTGTCACCATGGTTACCTAGAAAATGGAGGCGAAACTTCAAACGTGTTGGGGAAAAAAGTTGTATTTTGACTCAAATCATGATATTTTTCTTTTGATTTAGAATTTTGATGCTTAAGCTCAACTAAACTTGTGTCTAACAAAGTGTGATAGAGCATTTTGGTGCCTAAAACCGACCGTCTTCTCCCATCCTTCCCATTTTCCCCTCAAAACGTACTTAAGAATGGAATCAGAACATCATTTTGTGTAGACGTGGTTGCCCTGATGGTTCCCTGAGTGCCATCGTATTCGTAGTAATACCCTGTAGGTTGTGATGTGCTGTTATTTCCACATCGTGTAGTGTGTAAATGTCTGAAATTAGAAGAACATCTTTGAAGTGTCACCTTATTCTCCTGTAGCCTGAGCTCATTTCAGATTCACAGACTAATCTGAGTTCGATTATCAGGGGGCCTCCCTACACGGCAGGTAACATTAGCTGTATTCTCCTTTGCTGCAGTTAACTTACTTTCTTGAATGCACAGGCGAAAGAGTCACGCAAAGCTCAATAACGCGTCATTGTTAGAATAAATACCTCAATGAACCGTCAGCAGCGTCAATTCCTGCAGGAGCTTATCTGGATCAGCGTTACATTCCTCCTCTGCACCTTCTCTCAGCGTTCTCGGTCACAGTAATTGATTCTGTATCGTCGTCACGCTCCATGAAGACAACGAAAGATCACATTTGACAGTCGGTTATGGACGTACAGGCGACGCAAACCACTTAAATTTTTATGATATGCTGGTATTTCTGTTGCTAATTAGGTCTGACGAGCTGTGGCTTGGCTGGAAGTCAGAGATGATAGCTGATGAACAGATGCCATGCTGTATGCGGACATCTTTCACGAAGCGCAAACACATGTATATATACACATGTAACACTCCAGATTGACCATCACGCTCACAGTTCTTGGAAATCAATTTCTCCTGCAGTCTCTTTCAAACACACTCAGAATCTCTCATCCTGTCCTTTCTTCTTTATTATTCCTTTTCTCTGTTTTATTGCCTCCTCTGAGTTCCTCTCTGCGGTGCCCCACAAGCGATTTCCCTAATTGTGTTTTTCATCAGAGAATTACAGCAGTAAAAACAGCACGCCGTGTTCAGTGAATCTGTCACAGCTGAGCGTCCTCAAACTAGCCCACAGCGCTGCACTGCTTATTGCTTCGGCTACTGTATCTTGCTTGAGGAAACCGGCTGATAAGGTTGAGGCACGCTGTATAATATGCTGTCTTTGGGTTTAACAGTAAGTGCCGCTCGATGCACAACCAGCGAATTTCCATCAATATTTTAGCAGAAATGAATCCTGTGAGAATCGGCACAATAGCTTTGATGTTGCTCCCTTTGCTTTTAAGATAAATAGTAAAGACGCCGTTACATCACCGGCTGTCTTCCTCTTCAACTTTGATCTCAAACTCTGACCACACTCAGTTTCTGTGCTTCCAGCATTTTCAGGCGTCTTTCTCAGTGGGTAAAACCTGTTGGAATCATGAGTTGCCACTGCAGGCACCACGCAGTGTCTCTAGGAAAGTTGTATCCAGTAGCAACCAAACAAAGAAAGAAAGAACTTGAATGCATTTAATCTATAATTAATTTGCGTACATTCTTGACAACTGAGGAAAAAAACTGAATCCAAGCTGTGGTCAAACTTGCTGCAAAGCTCTAGAAGTTATTGTGTACTGTGGTTCCACAAAAGATGGACAAAATCTGTATTCTCTGCATGCATGTCACAATATTACATTCCTACTACGCATTGTGTGATTTTCGGCCGTCCCAAACGAAAGATAGCAATCGTGAGAGAATTGTGGCGATATCTTTGGTCGTGGCTCTAAATCGGTGGTCTTTCGTCGGACAGTGACACAGGTTGGAGAACGGCTGTTGTCGTGGTCCTGCGACCAAAGACAAGCTGCGATAAAATTCTGACAGTGTCAGAAATTTGGGGTGATTATCTCACGGTGTGACTGCTGCTGTGACCTACGACAGCTAACTAACCAATAGAAATGCAGTATGAAATGACGTTCTGATTGGCACGACACTGGCGCTAAACCCAAATAGACGATTTGCGGCGACAATGGTAAAATGCATCAAAACAAGTATGCGGGATTTATACAGAGAAGACAGCCTAGTAGAATTGTGGCAGCAGAAGCCTTTTTGACGTGTCCTCCAGCTCGTACCACAACTGGACAAAAAAGGACGACGCATGAAAAGATACAGTGGCAGAATTGCAGCTCCCAGGTTAGTAACCTAACATTAGTGGCTAGCAAACACACACAAACACCACTGTGAATAGTGGCCACAGCACTTAGTTTATGTTATTAAATAAATAAAAATTAAGTCTGTTCATGTTTTAGATAGATAGATAGATAGATTTAGAAGAACAGTTTGAATAAAAAAGAAGAGCACAATGCACACAGCGCATATATATGAATTTTTTTTTAATATATATATATATATATATATATATATATATATATATATATATATATATATATATAAAGAATACAATATTTACAGCAACATTTCTATGAAATTGCACAGCATCATTATGTACATTTTTATTGCACAGTTTGTAGGTGGGTGAACTGAACTACTGGGAGCTTGATTGTAAAGTCTGACTGCAGCAGGAAGGAAGGACCTGCAGTATCTCTCCTTTAGACACCGTGGGTGAAGCAGCTTGTCACTGAAGGAGCTGCCCAGTGATGTTACTGTTTCCTGCAGGGGATGGCAGGTGTCCTCCATGATAGATAACAGTTTTGCTAGTTTTCCTGTGATTGCAGGTACTCCGTTTATGCTTTGGTTGTTTATTTTTCATGGACGGATGGCGCACGCTTAATGCGTATTCATGTCGACTCACGTACATCGTAAGCTGCGATTCAGCTTGCGTTTCCATCGTGCAGTCTGCACACAGCAAACTTCACGACGTGCCCAAAGATTTTTAGATTCATGTTGTTCAGTGTAGCAGGCTGTGAACTTATAAGATTGTTAAAATCGTACAGTGTGTAGAGGCCTTAAGACAGTGTTCCTAAATCCTAGTAGCATATGCGACAGAACCAACTTTGTATACCAAAATATGCCTGTTTTTAACACTCAAAATTATTTTACATCACTGTCTATCTTCCTCTTTGCCGTGGATTTCAGTTCCTCTACTTCTTTTCAGACTTCTTTCTCAGTAGATGAAGGACGGAGAGCCTGTTGGAATCATAAATTGCCACTGCAGGCAACACACAGTGTCTCTAGGAAAGTTGTTTCCAGCAGCAGCCAAACAAAGAAAAAAAACTTAAATCCATTTAATCTATTATTAATGTGGAGCTGGTGAAATGGGTAAAGAATAAGGTTGCTTGGTTTAACATTCTCCTTTGATACAAGGGTTGAAAACTATGAGAGGCTGCTTGTGTGAAAAGATAAAGACAAAGAACAGTCTATAATCTCACCACGATACGCTCCCACATACAGCAGTGTAACCTCTTACACAGTCATGCTTTCATGCACTTACCATCGCATTCTCTTTATAGGCAACGTGTTTCTCGTACATTACATCTCGCACTGTTCTTTCACAGTACTCCTGAACATGCAGCATAATACAGAGCCATATAACAATGGCATGATTAAGGGAGGAAAATGACCTGAGTGACAAACAGAATTACGAGACATTATGATTTGGTAACTGACTGAAAGTAGATGCTGAGGAGAGTTTGACTGAGAATCAAAGAAAGCTTGATTGAAATGAGAATTTTCAGGTCCATAGTCACCCAGTAGCAAAATTAAGAAGAACGTGACTTAATTAAACTAATAGACTTGTTTCTATAGAGCTCGGTGTGCACATGCGAGTTAACCAGAATTTCTGACAGATCTGTCAGATCGGCCACGTCATAAAAAAGAACACATCACTACACATCGGAGACGCTCGGTAGAAGACGGCAGATGCAGTCGAAACTTGTCAGCAAGGTAAAACCATGCTTTCTTAATGAGCTGTCGGTTTAAAAGTAACACCGTCCTATAATGAGAAACGACAAAATGAACATAATCCAACCAATGGACACGATTTGGCCAGGACTGCTACATGTCACTGTGATATAAGAAATATGTCCCAGTAAAACCCCCACTGTTGTAAACACATGAGCCCTGGCCAGATACCATTGAGTGTCACTGTAGTCTCTGTCATGGTGCTCGTTGCTAGCTAAACCCCCACAATGCTCTAAGTAAGAGGCTCCATCTAAAATCAATTTTCTGGTGTTTGTATTTTGTCTTCTTCAGTTATTAATGGCAATTAATCAATCAACTGTTCATCATTAACATCCTGAGCAGACAATAACGGCTTTATGTGTCTGAATATATTCATGTGTTTGCTCAGTTACCACAAGCCCTTTCTTCTTTCTTTCTCTACTGCCCGTCTCGTCTCTGTGCTTTCACAATGAAAGACATAAATCCTTGGAACAAGCTGGGAGTAAATCTGTGTGTACTCATGCCCGCTGGCTTCTTTCCATTATCTAAAATGACTCTAACATGGTGTAAAAATTTGCTTCAGGTTCAGTTTAAATGCACTTGTAGATCCTCGATGTTCTATTTCCGTAGATATGACAGTGTGCATGTTGAGTGTTAGGTAATTTAGATTTATGGCTCACTTGATAATGTGACTGAGCCCATAAAAGTGAGATAATAGTGACAGTATAAACTACCGCTCGTGGAAATTTTACCTCCATACACTGGACAGTACTGGGACGCTTTGCTGTGTTTTGTCCAGACGGGAGCTTGACCTTCACCACCTCTGTAGTTTGGTTCCTATGGTGACAGCAGCATTTGATGGGGGTGGGATGGGTGGGAGTGGGTGTTAATGATCAACGTCTTTTTACAGCTTTACCACTTCCTAATGAGCCATTAATGCTGCGATTGAGTCCCACCTGTGCAGAGACGATCCTGGATGTGGAGAGTGTTTGCTGTGACTCCTGTTCAGATTTTTCCTCATACTCCTATTGCCACGTATTCAAGCCAGCATGTACTTTTGCAGGGCTCACACACGCACACACTGACCCATGCACACACACACATCTACACTCAGTAAACACACAGTCACTAATAGCCAGTGTCTCAGGCCTCAAAAGAAGGAGAGCTTGATTATTAGTTCTATTCCAAGATTCATGATTAAAGAACGACTTGCTGATTAGTGAGTGTGTCTCTGTGAGTGAGAGTAAAGCAGCCGGTGTGTGTTCGCTCGTTTCTAACCATTGCTTTGTAATCCAATCGCTTCGTTGCTGCCGTGGGTCTTCCGAGGTGAATTTCTCTAACTAGAATCTCTGCCCGACTGAACTCATTAGCAGTATTTGGTAATATCCTGCGTTCAATGACACAAAACTGACACTGTGATGTTCCAGCATCACCACAGGAGTCTTTCTACCAAAGTGACAGAAATGGAGAGAGTGTGAGAACTAATGGAGGCCAATTAATTTGTAACACATATAAACACGTGGGTGACAAATTAAAGGAAAAACCTGAGTCTTTGATCTCAACAGTAGGGCAGTGTTATATGTTATAAAAGAGATGCACAGTTATTGAAATATTCATCCTGATTTCTGCCCCATGCAATTAAATGAACTTGATTATCCATGATACTGATGTTGAAAATGTTCTACTCATAGATAACAGCCCATGTAGATGAAATTGTTTGGGTAAAACTGGCATTAAAATATCTTGCAGTAACTGAGTGGAGACTAGAAGCTTTTACAGTAGCCTGTGAAGTGTTTAGAGACCATCCGTAAATTGTAGTCTTTCAGACTTCATCAGGTTGCACTCATCCTGCATTTCCATATACTTTGCTGCATTAATTTTATTCTCTACCTTTACAAGGCTTTCAAAGCCTGCTGCTGAGAGATCATGATGCTGCCACCACCATGCTTCACGATGGGGATGGCGTGTTTGTGATAATGGGCAGTGTTTAGCGTTCTCCAAACAGTGTCTAGTCTAATGAAGAAAAAGCACAACCAAAGAGACCAAAGACCAAAGAACCTTCTTCCAGTTGACTTCAAAGTCCCCCGAATTAATTCTGGTGAACTCCGGTTAAAATTTAATATGATATTTTTGCAACAGTGATTTTCTCTTTGTCACTCTCCCATAAAACTTGAACAGTCTCTCCTGTCTCAGCTGCTGAAGTTTATAACTCCTTCAGAGGAGTAATAGTTGTCTTGGTGGCCTCCCTCACTAGTCTCTTTCTCGCTCGGCCATTCAGTTTTTGAAGACGACCTGCTACAGGTAGTTTTATGCATGTGCCACATTCCCTTCATTTCCTAATGATGGATTTAACTGGACTCCAAGCGATATTCAGCCACTTGGGAATTTTCTTCTATCCATCCCCTGACTTGTGCTTTTCAAAAACCTTTTCACACAGTGTTCCTTTGTCTTTATAGTGTAGTTCTGTCCAGGAATACTTGCCCACAAGTAACTGAACCTTCCAGATACATGTGTCTTTATACTACAATCGCTGAGACACATTCACTGCACTCAGATGGTTTTTGTATCACAAACAGTGTGACTTCTAGCACCAACTGGCTGCACCTGTGTTGAATTATTTGAGTGACTTCAAAGGGATAAATGCTTTATTTCACAGTTTTAATTAACTGACATTACTTTGCTGAAATCTGTTTTCACTTTGACATGTAATAGTCTTTTTGTGATTCTTTTTGGAAAAAGTGAATCAAATTCATCATGATTCACTGATGAAAAGCAATAAAATGGGAAAAAAAGATAGGTGAATACTTTATATAGGTGCTGTATTGAACAGATTGGTCTATAGTTTAGATGCTTTCGCCCTCTGTATTACATTGAGCAACATTTCTGGTTCAGAGTCACCCCAGATTACAAACTCTGGTGTGCTGTTAGACACAGACAGATATAGCAGGAACTGACAGGTTTAATCAGCAATGTGTGAGCTCCTGTGGCTTGAATGTAACACATTTATATGTAAAAGTCTGACACTCCAGCTTTAAATAAAAAAAAAACCAAAAAAACCTAAGGCTAAAAAGAGCAGCTTTTTCTGAATACCCACGCTGTCATTGATTCAAATTACCACTTAGTCGAAGAAGTGTTCTGTCGTAGCTGTTCTCTTTATCAGAAGACCGTGAACTCGGAGAATTTATTATGTCTCTGCCAGTGTTTCCGTGCGTTCACCTCCTTATCTCGTATTGTCAGTTATGTTAGTGAGATACTGAGCTTCATTCAGGTGCACTGCTGCAAACCCTCTAATGCAGCTCATTGTTTAACACGTGTGTGTGTGCGTGCGTGTGTGTGTGTGTGTGTGCGCCAGTCAGGAAACACTGTGTTCTCCTCATCAAAGCCCCACCATCCCTACTGTCTCCACGGAAACGCAACACAATTGGTACCTGTCGCCTGGCAACATTGCCCGGTATCGTTGGGACAAAGAGCTGCTGGCAGAGAACACACAAACACACACACAGTTTGTCAGCCGTCACTGAGGTGCAGCGTTTCACATTTCTTTGTCCGGCAGTTTAGACTGCACAGGCCCTTCTATGTTCATCGATACGCCTGAAGTTTGAATGTGTGTTTAGTCGACTGTGAGACACTATTACTACTATATAAAGCACTATTCTCTCGCTTTCTGTCAGCAGTGGGGCGCTATACTGTGATGCAATACACAAATATGATGGTCTGTTTTGTGGAGCATGAAAGTGACCCATCAGTAAATCTCATCTGTCTGTGATAAATGCAGCTTTTCCACTGCAGGAACTCAGAGCACGTGCGATGCAGTTTGTGTTTCCATTACAGTGTAGGATCCTTTGACCACAGCATTAACTCTGAGTGCACCAAAATGACCACAAGCAGCAGTTACCAGATGTAATTCTAATTGTGTTAGCCTGTGGCTGTGCTCCAACTCACACACTTTTTCATTCTACTTTAAGTACAGCTGCTCTCACAAAATATGTACTTTCATGCATTACTTATGCAGCTGGGAAATACATCTTGATATTGTGTGTTAAACTTTATCCATCGCATTCTGTAATGCAAAATTAGTTGTTTATATTCAACAGTGCAGAGGATTGTGAGTTAGAATGGCCAGAAAAGCGTGATATAGTAGGACGCTCCGGTATTTTTAGCGCAGTACATTTGACATGCATGTTAAAAACATTTTTCTGGCTACTATGTAGTGTGCAAGTACTTTAATGCACCTTTGGGTCGGTACTTTTTTCCCTCACAAAGACAGCCCTAGAGGGGGTCTATAGGACAGTTCTTGCTTCCAAAACATAGACAAGGCACAAGTTTCTGCTATGGAAAAAGGCCCAGAATTAGAGATATTGTGATGCCAAGCGTCCTGAAGCATAAAAACATTTTATGTGATCATGCTTGAATTGGAAACAGGTGTTTGGAAAATGTTATTCCCACCACAACTGGTCGTTTTATCCATCTTTCGAGTATGAGAGTAAAGAACAGGATGGATGGATGGATGGATGGATAACTTCCAACCCAGCATCCAAAGGAGCAATCCCTCGAAGTCGGAGGTGCTTTGTTGCCTCAAGAAAAGGAATTTGCTCATTTTGGGATCTTATTAAAGGTCCCATATGGTGAAAATCCCCCTTCATTGTTTTTTTGTGGTTTTTATAGACTTGGAAGTGCAAAATAAAAGCTGTTAAGATGTTACACATTCACTTATACTATTACTCAAAGCCTAGTTAGCTAATCAGCTTCGCAGATCTATAAAGGATTATTACTTCAACCCAGGTGCCATCTAACAGCTATCAAACCACTGGATGTCAAACTGTTAATAACAGATGTAGAGGGAGTCTTCTTCCTGAAGGGGGAGCAGCAGCTGACTGGTTTTCAGAGTGAAACAGCCCCTTTAGAACAGGACTAAAACCAGAGGTCTTACAGTCAGAGTGAAATGAGCCACCATTGGAGTATTGTGAGCTGAAAAACTGAAACACTGTGGGGACATGTGAGACTTTGATTAATTGGATATAAAGAGGCACAATATGGGAGCTTTAATGAGAACCGGGAAAATCGAGCGATAGATTAGTGCAGCATCAGCAGAAGTGATGGCGTTGTACCGGACCATCGTGGTAAAGAGGGCGCTGAGCCGTAAATCAAAGCTTTATTGATTTATCAGTTGATCTACATTTCAGCCGTCGCCTATGATCATTAGCTCTGACTAGAGACCAGAGGAATGAGATAAAAGCGTATGATATGAGTTTCTTCTAGGCGCCAGCTGAGGTGGTTCCTTCTAGGCACCTTTTCTTTGGAGGGGTTCCGAACAACTGAAGGAAGATCCACAATTTACTAATTCCAGACTATTTCAAATTCTAGACAATCTCCCCTACACTAATGATGAAAGATATCTCTACTACCAGCATTTTATGGTGAGATACGTGTAAAAACATAATTTCTTACTCAAGAAATTGCTGATTATGTTGGGATAAAGACTAAAATGAAAAATGTGCAAGTATTATCATATTAAGTGATAGATGATGTGGAAAGCTAAGACTGTTCAGTCAAGCTAAATCACGTGTGATTAACCCTTATAATGGCAGAGATGAAGCTTAGGTATACATGTATTGACACTGAAATGCATGACTCACTTGTATCAGAGTATTTCTTGAAAGTGGTTTTGATATTTCCGCTTTTGCACAAGATTGAAGTACTTCTTTCACCTCCGCTGGACGTCCTTCACCACCATTGCTGAGGCCTTGAGTAAAGTGATTAAAAGTCGGAATTCAGTGTTAAATGAGTGTGAATTATGTTTGACTTTATTTTTGTCTAGTTTATGAAGAAAATAATGCGATAGAGGTAAAGGCGGTAGAAATTGAAGACTTGTATCTCGTTTCTACCCCCCAGCTTTCTTTGTAAGGCACATTAGCCTCAGATGATGAGTTTAAATTTTAATGTTATCACTGAGCAGAAAGTGGCTGCTAATGCTTGCAGCAATTAAACCATAAAGTCTAAGCTGCTCGTTGAATGAGACAATTATTCCTGAAGCTCCTGTGCGGGTGAAATAAAACGGAAACGGCACCGCTGAGCAGCTTCTTCGGTTTTGTCTTTCAGCACATTTTGCATCAACTAATCAGGAAACTGAACCAAGCGACACTGGTGTTCGTATCCGGTCTTTATGCAGCCTGATTAGCTGGGAGTTGGTATTTGTAAGCTGGACAGCACACACACATTCACACACTGACTGTACCAGAGGGAGACGGCTTTGACAGCAACATATTTAGTTTGCTATTTCTGCTGCTGTCAGACAGCAAAGAGGTAGGAGGGTGACGAGTTTTTGTCTCGACTGGACCACATCCTCAGTGCATGTGTTTGCATATCAATACTGTATGTGGGTCTGCAACTTTATGCACCAGCAATTCCCAATTTAAGAATCTTATAGCCAAAATGAACTTAAAAAAGCTCCTTATGAAACCTTTAGAGTGTAATAGGGTTACTAAAGCACTGCAGCTTACGTTGCTCTTCATAGATTAATTAGACTTGTGGAAGGCATGCTGAGAGGAAGCACGTGCAAGAGGAACTGCAAAACAAGTCTTGTTTCAAGTTAAAGAGGAGACTAGAAATCCAAACTAATCAGATTAATGCTGGTGTCTGATGCGATTTCAAGTTGTAAATGTGATTGAAGAAGGACTGCACACTTAACGAAAGCAGTTTCTTTGTTTTTTGCATTTTTACTCACTGTGGGCTCATTTTTCACTGCAAATTTCAAATCATGCACCTCTATGGAAACAGGACAACTAGGACTAGAAGTGAGAGGACTCAGAAATGTCTTCTGGGCAGTATAATATAGTTAAAATGACATAAATCGTGAATTTATTATTTTTTTGGTATTTTTTTACTTCACAAAAATTCAAAAAACTTGGAATCAACATGTCCAACATTTATCAAAAGGTTAGCAGGTGTTACTAATTCTGGAAAAATTATGGTTGTACAGTTGTAGGTATTTTACTGCTTATATTAATTCCATGCTTCTCTCTTCTCTGTATACACACAGCCTGCAGTTCAGCCAAAAAAAATGCAAAATATTTATAATTTTACTGTTGGTTGCAGCTGAATGAGAGAGAATGAGTTCATGGTTTAGTGAGGAACTCAAATTTTATTTTATTTTTTTACAGAGTCAGGGAAAACAATTTATTTTTGGGAATAAATAATCTAAAATGAATAAAATATAGAATAAAGTGATTTTAATGGATTTAGCTTAAATTAGTTTTTTCGATGGAATGGCACATTACACATGATTAGTTCAATGACCATCGACAAAGTTGAAAATTATTCTTTGATTGATTGACAGATTGATTGCTAGATGTTTTATTACTTACATTTATTAGTTATGTAACTTGTTTACACTGCTTGCAGTTCAGCTGAAGTCCCTGAATTTTTGTTGATTTACTGTTGGACACAGCTGGGACATTGATGGCTTGACTGTTATAGTGAAGAGTGCTGAATTTTTTCTTTTTTTGGCAGAATTTGGATGGAGCAAAGTCTTTATTAGTACATGTCATGTAGAATAAAGGGATTTTTGATTAAATGTCATGATTTTAAGCTCAGATTTGGTTACGTTTTCCAAAAGAACAGCACATCAGTGACCTTAGGAGAGTTAAAGATGTGACAATTCTTTCTCTTTTTGCAGCTTCTAGCTTTGAATAACGGTCTAATTGTGGCCATTTTTATTTTCATGTATTTTTAAAAATATAATAACCTGTTCAAATCCATTGACAAGTTTTGGGGTTCAGAGGGTTGACAACAAAATAATTACATTCAGAGTTTTTCTAAAGAACTACCCACATACCCATCTTTCTACATCTGCTTGGTTCCTTCCCAGTTTGCCCAGCAGCGATGATCTCTTGGCAGCACGGTTAGCATTAGCCAGACCCCGGGCAAACACATGATCCATCTCCACTCGCATCAGCAGTGACAGCTGGAATTAGCCGGAGCGCTGAAGCATGAGTTTTAGAGAAGGTTCAGCTCCAGGTCAAAGGGTTCAACTGGATGTCAACCAGTTCATCTGTCATTAGTGACCGATCACCATCAACCACAAACCCTGACGTACACGAACGCACACACCAGCTGATGGCGAAGGCTTGATATGTCGCCGCTGCTATCACACGGCTGAGTGAAGCTGCAGCGGAGCACATGATGGATTGGTTTGCAGTTAGTTTTGTCGTCCACAGCTTCATCCAACACAATCCGAAAGATTCTTGAAGTGGCTTTAAATCCTCAAATCTGTATTCAAATGACAGGAGGATTCATAGACATGGAAGATGTAAACCAAAACAAACTTCTACTATAATATCTCAAATGGCAAAATCTCTAATCAGCAGCCATAAATTTGAAACACTTTGCTGTGTGAATACGTGGACTTTCTTCACACTGCAATCCTACCAGGAATAATTATGATGCCCTAAACGGATGATAATGAGAGGCATCTGTGCACAAAGAGCATATTGAGCTATAAACTTCCTTGATTTCCAATAATGTCTTTGTTCAAATGCACAAAAAGCATCTTAACACCCAGAAGTCAGTGATTCTGTTGGAGAAACGATTAAAGCTGAGGGTGAGCGGAGTGCATTTACATTTATGACTGTGGACAGTGTTCATTTCAGATGAAATTGCGTGCGAAAGACAGATTATGTCTCCCGATGAGATCATCTATCAGTCAGACGAAAGACAACACTGGAACAATACGAGCTGGAGGGCTGTAAACAGTTGAGCTCAGTGTGACGATTCTTGATTAACCCTGTGAGGCCCAAGCAGCACTTTCTGGTTGTTCTGGTTGTTTTTTTCCTGTCACATTTTAAGTCACTGTGGGTTCATTTTTCACTGCAATGTAAAGTCCTGCACCTCTATGGAAACAGCGCGACCATGGCTAACAGTAGAGAAAACACAAACATGTCACGAATCAACCAAAAGTTGAATTTCTTTGGTCTTTCATTTTGCAATTAAAAAATAAAAATAGAATCAACACATCGAGCAAAAATAGCAAATACTATAGTGAAATACTGTAAATATTTAACTGTTTAACTTTGTAATTACTTTCCATACTTGTCTTTTCTGTGCCTTGTGTAAGTGCAGCCTGCAGTTCAACCCAAAAAAAATAGCAGAATTCTTGTCACATCACTGTCAGTCCCCTCTGAATCACTAATGGCTTCTTGGCTGTGGAAAGGAACACAGAATTTTTGCTTTTTTTTTTTACAGAATCTGGCTGGTGCGAACAATTTACTTTTGGCAGTTTTTTAAATGAGCCATGTAGAATAAAGTGATTTAGATGAAATTCACAATTTTAAGCTTCGATTTGGTTGCATTTTCCAAAGGAGCAGCATGTCACGGATGAGTGGGTCCATCAGAAAGTTGGAAACCTGGGAATTCTTTCTGTTTTTAGTTTCATGTTGAAATGAATTGGGTTATTCCAAGGGTTTTGAGGTTCATAGATGGTTCATTGTGTCGTTGTGCCACAACATTTGCTTTTTATCCTAAGAAAATTTCACCCAAGTTGGAATTTAAGTCTTTGAATTTAGTCTAGTTGATATTTATTCGGAGGCAGATAAGTTTAAGTATTTTAAATAGCAATTATAATATATTTAGAGTATTTTTCTGTTATTCTTCAGAAAATGATCTCGTCATTTAAGGTTGGATCCTTTGTTTAAGTGACATTTTTATGTTTTGTCTTCTTATTTTGATTAAAATACAATAATTATTTTTGAAAAAGAGGCTCAAACTGTTAAATTACAGCAATATACTGTACCTTTGGTAAATACAGTAGCAGTTATTTTACAGTTTTTTGAAGAACAGTTTCAGTATCATGTTTTTCTGTTTTACTTTTTTCCAGTTTTTATACCATTGTACCTTTTTTCAACGATTTTTCTGGCAGTTAAGGTGTCAGATTTTCCCAGTTTTTGGAGCAATTTTTCATGTTTACAGTATTAAAACACACTTTTCTTAAACTGTTTTTAATGGATTTCTTTTGTGGTAGCAAAGTTCATGTTATTTGGCTTTTTTTCAGTTTATTAAATTATAAATATTCTACCATTGTGAATGTATTTTCTGGCACCTTTACTGACATATTTTCTCCATTTTTTTACTGATTGTTTTTACAATTTGCTCATACAAGGCTGTATGTATAACTTAGTCAGTCCCGTAAACTACAGTTGCTAAAAACCTAATTAAATGCTGCTGAAAATCCCCAGAAGTCCCCAACAAACACATGAACAGCTTTCACGATTTTTGTCTTCAATAGAACCAAATTTCAGACAGTGT
Source organism: Amphiprion ocellaris (assembly GCF_022539595.1). Taxonomy (NCBI): domain Eukaryota; kingdom Metazoa; phylum Chordata; class Actinopteri; family Pomacentridae; genus Amphiprion; species Amphiprion ocellaris. The sequence goes on along the minus strand of NC_072776.1, from coordinate 29,095,812 downwards.
GCAGAACAACTAACAAGGAGGTCCACTGAGGGAAAAAAATCTCTCTCTACTCTACTGTAATTTCATCAGTTTCTTTTCCAACGCATTTCTGCAGAATAAACCAGATCCTCCTCCTGCAGCGTCGAGCCTCAGCACATTGATGATTTGAGACTTCTTAACTTGCAGAAAAAGAAAAGAGCCGACAACAAGAACAAAAAAATGTGTCTTCCGCACAAACCTCAAGAACCCTCGATGCCACAACCAGGTTGTTATGTCCCAGACTTCTGTCCCCTTTTATCTGAAACCTGATGGAGAGGATGAAGGTTTGCTGTGGCGCTGCAGAGGCAAGTTTGTGAAGCAAAAAAAAGAAGAAAATCTGAAAGAAACAACAAATCAGTGAGGTGTACTGGAGTGTTTTCATGTCTCTGTTTGGTTTCCAATTCTTTCTCTCCCTGCCTTATTTCTTCTTGCCTCCTCTGCCATCATATGTATTTTTTTTTTACTCCCTCCTTTTTACAACCTCTGATTCTGATTTTTGTCCTAGCATGCACTCCCTCTCTCATTCTTTTCTCAAACACAAAATCATGTGGTTTTAATGCTGCTGATTTTCTCCCTCCTCAGGTCTGTTGACTCAGGTGCCGTCACGAGTCGCAGTTCATTACCTAAAGTGGCATCGGTCTGCCAATAATCTCCCACCGTTTAAACTCTACTATTTACGGCAATGAAGACTATGTCTTCTTAAGCTTCCACAGCAGCAAATGAAGGTGCCCCGGAGTTATATAATGCCCTCCTCCCTAAAGGGCATCAGAGGACACAAACAACCCCCACCATTTCCACCTTTGAAAGCTGCTGCCCAGGGTCCCTTCAAAGTGGCTTTGAAGGGACCCTGATTACCAGACTGCCTGTAACTAGCATCCAGCTTGGTTCTTCCAACACACATAACTCACCACAGACTAGAGGCGGTGATATAGCTGGGAAATTTATCATGATACATGCTTATTTTCAGTCATTATCAGCTAGTGGTGAAAAATTTTTTCATCCATTTTTATTACAGGCCATGGGAGCAAAGGTTTGATTTGAATTTAATCGCTTTAGCTGCTTTATCGTGGTATAGCATGTAGTTTTATTGCCTTTATTTAACCCTTTGACACACAGCGTGGGGCAGGAGATACCCATTTTCCATTGGATTTGGGTCACTTTTGACCCATGTTGTGCATCAAAGGGTTAATATTTAACATCTGCTGATGCCAAGCTCTGTATGAACGAGTCAACCAGAAGTTCATTCATTCCTGTGAGAACCTCTTTGATCTCCAGTGCTTTTGTGGAACTTCATCCTACCGTTTTTTTCCAAATGGTTTTCGGTAAAGTGTGAATTTTTGCAGTGGGTTTTTGTAAAACTGCCCTGCCTGTGTACCCAGAAGATGGAAAAAGCTGCAGGTTAACAGGTTATTCAGGCTTTTTACTGTTTATTGCAAAGTCCCAATCGAGTTTTTTTGCTCCTGATCCAAATCTCATAATTTGATATTTAGAGAGTCCCAATCTAATACAATTTCTTTGATAATACACATGTCAAGTACACTGAAGTTATTAAAGTCAATCCAGTGTATATATGTGACACCTAATTGCTCTGCAGTGCATTAAGGAAAAAAATGCATCCAAGTTGTCCTTTAAGTTGTTTTGTAGTGGGTCAGGAACCTTGTTGTAAAGCTCTGGTAGAAGTTTTAGCTAGCGTCAGGCTCATACATAATAATCAATAATTGGCAGCATTATCAACCAAAAATCAATTCATTGATAAACTGGTTGCTGACATTACTTACCTTTTTGTTATGTAGGCGGTCATGAACGCTGTCATTAAGCACCGGTTGGTCTGAATGTATTATGGAGAGGGTCGGGTGTACCGTGGCCTGAGAAAACCTGTATTCTCCACATACATGTCAGAAAATGTGCTGTCGCTTAGCTATGGTACCTGATTGTTGCACCAATTGGAGCCTCTATCTATTTAATACTGTGGAGACCTGAGGAGGCATCACTCAGACTACAGGCAGTTTCATGGTGGCAAGCAGAGAGCGTTGTGGGGTTTTAGGGGTTCTATAACATGAAGAACCACGACTGTTGTCCCGGTGTTCCTGAAACTTGTGGGGAAAATGTTGCACATGTTGATTCCAGAGTTTTTTGTACCACAAATAACCATATCCCTAAATAAATAATCAAAGAAATTCCACATCATGCTATTTTCTATGACTTTTAGGGTTTTATAACTCTGTCGTACTGCACCTATTTTCTATACTTCTAGTCATGGTCATGCTGTTTCCCTAGAGGTCCAGGACTTTATATTGCAGTGAAAAATGAGCCCACAGTGAGGAAAAATGTGACGGGGGCAAATAAACACCCAGAAACTGCTGCTAATACATTGAAGTGAACATTCTATGGAACACTTTTCTCATCGTTGTTAAAGAAGGGATCATCATTTTATCGCCAAAATGTAAATGTGGATTTCTGCATGCAAATGATTCCCATATCTGTGTAAATGCACATGTTAATGGGACTCAGAAGCACTGGTTTGGTCGTACGGTAACAAAAGCACACGCCACGTAGGGATAATTTTAGGACAAAGACTTTCACACCTTCGCATCATGTTCCATTTGGTGCTGATGAATACGAATCTGACAGCTCTACTTTACCTCGGCGCTCAGCAACCGGAAAAGAAAGCGAATCAGCACCGAGAGGAATAACGAGAACGACAGCAGAAGAAGAGGGACGGTGGAAACATCAAAGTTAGAGAATACAAGAAAAGGGTTGAATGCTGACAGTACGTGAGCTTGGATGGAGCTGCAGTATTCTGGTTGATGGATAGCTGGTGTGAGAGCTCACCACCGCTGCTGGCAAGGTCTACATCAGACCACCTGTTTAATGTGCAGCGGCAGTCCATTTAAACTGAACTCAGGTCAGTTTCTGCCTCGTTCACACAGCATCTCAATCCAGCCACAGGATGCATTATTGATTTTTTTAAAGAAAGACCTCTTCCTTTTTCACAATGAAGTCAAAGGTCGCCTTCAAAATGCAGTCCTCTGGGACTCAGCACGGCGCTCTGAGGGAGGCCAAATTAACTATGGAGTGTGGCTAAACAGAGTTATGTTAACTTCCCTGTTAAATTTAAATACAGCCCATTTACATAACCGAGCAGCGCAGCAGATGTGTGTGCAGCGGTGGCAGTCTGAATGACTTACAGCTGTGCTAGTTAGCAGAGGTGTCGTTAATTAGCGCTTTCAGTTTGTTTGTTTAATTCTCGAAACCCAATCGTCCAATCGCAGCTTGGCAACCTTGAGGAGGTCCAGCAGGCTAATCAAGTCCTGGGTCTCCCCACATGGTGAAAGAATTTGCACACACCTGGTTGGTTTAAGGCCAAGACTCCGTTAATACAAAGAGTTTGGTGGGTTTTGGCTTTAGTAGCCAAAAGCACAAGAGGAAACGCGTAAAAAGTGGATTAAACAGTCCAGATATTAAACGGTGTGTTTATCCACTCTAAAGCAAGCTGTAATTGTTAGCATACACGGCTAAATAGTGGGCTACCTTCAGTAGTAAACAAATTCAGCACTTTCAAGGCCAAAGAACGTTTGACTAATGAACTACATTTAGTACAGGCAGCATAAAAAGCATTTCCAATCCAACACCATTTTCTCCTCTGGCACCACAGCTGTCGACTGTGAAATTAATCCCCAACTATTTCGATAATCAGTCAGTTAGTTTCTAAGAAATAAAGTTAATTGCAGCTTTTTACATGCAAATGTTTATGGTTTCTTTCCTCCTCCATGACAGGAAACTGAATATTTTACAAGACATTTGTCATCTTGGCTTTCAGGAAACACTGATTGTCATTTTTCACCATTTTCTGAAAATTTATAGACCAAACAACTCATTAAATAATTGAGAGCATGTACATGTAGCAGAGTGAAGGTTGCTCAGCGACGTCTGCGAATAAGTCATTCGAGACGGTGAATTTGCTGACACCAATGAGGAATTTATGGAGGATTTGTTTAATGCCACAAATCAAAGACAGAGAAAATCAAAATTTGCATTAAAGCTTTCTGAGACAAATTTGTCAAATTTCAGTCAACTTGAAAATAACCGATTTGACTTGTGATGACATAAAATGGTGGAGGAGGCTGAAGGTTTACAGATGAAGTGCTTGATTGTGGTTAGAAAATCCACTAACTCTCAGCAGTTTGTGAAACAGTCACAGTCTTTCATATACTGATTTATGTGAATGATAACGCCAGGTGTATGTAGCATTAGCTTTGGTCTTAGCGTCACAGAGCTCAAAACTAACTTTTTATGTTATTTGCACCTGTGTGAATAATTTTCACATTTAGATGCACCAAAAAAATTTCACAGCACCTTTTAGCAATAAATAATGCATTTTAAGCATTACATTTTTTGTTAGTTTACACTCTATAAATGAATATAAAGATGCATGTAAATGTGTTATTTTTTAGCAGGATGATCTTAAAGTCAGCAAAAGGCAGCCCTTTGGTTTTATTCAGGGCAGTATTGACAGTTATTATCATTCTTGAATCCTCATGGCTACAGTTTGTTGCTGCCTGAAGCTGAATCTCTGCTAGGGTAATGATGATAATAAATTATTGATAAATTATCTTCAGTTCTGTGTGTTCTGTATTTAAAATCTGCTGTGAGGTGGAGAAGGTTTGATGTCTGCAAGTCTTTGGTTTCTGATCAAACTGGTTCAGTATCAGTGCATCTGGGGGGGGGCATTAGAGGTAATTAGGGGAAAGTGGGCGTGGCCTGTTCTGACGTCATTTCTCAGGAACTCCTCTTAGTCCGGGAGTGTTGGATCAACCACTGGAGGGCGATGCCGATGTTGTCACAGCAATGGACAAGTTTCTTAGAGATATTTTTTAAGGTTTTAATTTGAAATGAGGATGCTACGCTTGCTTGACGAGCTCTATTTCCAGCCATGCTTGAGTGAATTCTTTGCAAGAAATGCATGATATTGGCTGTTTTGTCATATCTCAGTGTTTCCAACAGGTTGCAACAGGTTAAAGATTGCAATCCAGGTTGTTTTCTGAAGCAACAATGTATAGATGCTCCCTAAATGCCACTACACCAGAAATTATTAGCGAACCAGCTATGCACGGAGAAGCTTCTAGTCTCCACTCAATCACTGCAGCTCAGCTAAGACAACTGCAGCCAAAAATTTGCTTAGAAACAGTAAAATAAGATCTTCTGATCTGCTAAAACAAAGTGATTTCTGCATTGCAGCATATCTGTAGCCATTAGCTGTGTATATTACAAATTTTACAGGCTTCCTTTACTCCTCTCTCAAACCATCTGTCCAAAATGTGTTCATTGCTATCCTCATGTCTGAAAGTAGAGTTACCGTGCAGTTTAAGATATTCAAAAGCTTCAGATTTGGAGAAAAATCGTCAGTCTTGATTTAAAGGACTGAGAGTTGCAGCAGATCTGTAGTTTTCTCCAATATGTGGTGCATAAAAACTGAAAGCTGCCTCTCAAATGTTTCATTTTGAGTTGAAACCTGGATGGAGCAGATAAAAAATGTAGAAACTGTTTCAAATCCACCAGCATCCACCGACTTTTACCTCTGTCTGAAATGAAGGATCCACATTTACAGCGAGCGCTGTGTTGTTGTAATCTCCACATGCAAAGGAAAGCTTATAGAGTGAAAACTGGCAAATATACAGCACATAAATATAAATCTCCCTGTCTGCTCTCTGAGTATTTTCTCTTCCTCTTACCGCATATCCATCCTGTCCATCTTGACAGGATATCCATCTCCTGTTGTGTTGCCTGCACACATCAAAAACCCAAACAATGAGTAATTTTTCTATTCTCTACAGATACACACAACTTTTGAAAGGATTTATATTTCAAAGACCATACAGAGACTGTTTTTTTTATCTCTCAGATGTTGACAAGAATAACCAAAGAGACAAATTTATCAATGGTGACTGTGAAAATAGTATTTTCTTATAGTGTGAGCTCTGACTGAATTATTATTGCAACAATCCTGTAGATTTTGCATTTTTAAGCTAAATCCAGGTCCCTAATCTCCCCATATATAGCGTTTTGAAATCAAAACTACTCCTGTTAATGTGTTTGTGCTATTTAATTTACTTTCTTTTTTTTGTTTTTTTTTCCTAAATCAAACTTAATCACAATAATACAACTGGAATTCAGCTTTCTAGTGGAGATGTGGATCATTTAACAATAGTTCAGCTGGTCCTGACATCGATTAGCGCTCTTGCCATTTATGTGAAATGGACATCTAAATCTTTACACTTGGTAACTGTGTTTACGTCTCCATTTTCTGAATCGCTTCAGGTGGTGCTTCAGGAGTTAAAGGGGTGGAGACGAACGATCCGATCGCAACTTGTTTGACGAGCTCAGCGAATCCAATAACCGAGTAGCTCAACAATCGATACGAGCAGCACAAGCATCTCTTCCTCGTTCACATAAACCAACAGTCCGGATCTGTAATCATCTCAAGTCGCTGCAGGCCACTGTGTTAGATTATTCATCAAAGCCGAGCAGTGGTTGAGCCCTCAGGCGTGTTTGCAGGATGAATCCCTCGCCGGTCCATCACTGCCTCGACTCCAGCACTTACTGTCCATCACACATCGAAATACCCCCTGGAGAGTAAATCATTAGCTTTGCAAAAATCAAGCATTTGTAATGTACTGTAGATAAGTAGCAGGTTAAGTGCAGAAAAGCCGTCTTTAAAAGTAAACCCAAACCGTGTTCAGGCAAAAAACAACAACCATTTACACTTTACATTTATGCAACCTAGTCTCACAGCAGACCCTGCAGTAGTCACCATCTTCAAACTACCGATTCATGTGCATCCTTTTTCCTTTGCTTTGGTCAGTCCTCTTTAACCTCACTGTAACTGGTTGGGCAGATGTCTGCCCTCCCGGGGCTTGGTTCTGCTGGAGCTTTTTCATGTGTTTGCACAAAATTGCTCATTGTAATTGTTGTTTTCCCTCTTTTTAATTCAAGTTGTAAGGTCTTGAAGTGGCCTGAAATATACCCTGTTGTGAATAGGTGATATATACAGAACACTAAATTGATCTGGACTCATTTTTTTCATTTTTTTCCATGTATGTAGACATGAAAAACACACACATTATATCTTTGACCGGAGATTTCACTATCCTCAACCAGCACGACACTTTCAAGAACATTACATGTGTCAAATGAATGCATTTTAATCTTTGTCCCGTACCTAGTTTCTATTCTAGTCTTATCTCAAGTTAGTTGTTTTATTTTATCTGATGCTTTTCTACTTGTTAGGCACTGCATTTCTTATTTTGTGTCAGTTTGTTTTTCCTGAGCAATATGTGGCAAAATAATTTCCTTTAGGATTCTTACATTTTATCTTATGTTGACTGTAAATTACTAACACTGATAATATTACGATCTTTGCAGCTGTAGTTCAGGCTGAGAGTGATGCTGTATGTTCTTGGAAGAACAGTGTAATTAGATTTTTCAATTTTTTGTGACCAAAAAAAAAAAAAAAATAGATTGCAGATACGAGAAGCCGAAATAAGTGTCCTCTATGTGGTGGCTGGGTTCAGCCTTAGAGTTCGGACACTTTGAAGGAGCTTGAAGTATTGAAAAATTCCAGCTGAGTTGTTTTTGGCATTTGTTAAGGATGATTCCTTTAAAAGCAGCTGGGAGGAGACCCCAAAACTTTTTGGAGGGATTATATATCTCATCTGGCCTGGGAGCATCTTTGGATCTTCAAGGAAGGAACTGGAAACTGTTGCTGGGTTGAGAAAATTACCTGCTTAGCCTGCTACCAGAGAGACCAATCTGGATAAATGGAAGAAAATAGATGGATTGGTTTATATTTAGCTCGCTAGCAAAGCAATGGTAATAGATGGTAGGGCTGCCACTTGCTATTATTTTCATTGTTCATAAGTTTCCAGGTTACTCGATTACTTGTTGAGTCTATAAAATGTCAAAAAATTGTGTTTCCCAGAGTCTGAGATGACAAATATCTTGTTTTGACCACAACACAATGATGTCATAGAGGAGTAAAAATGTCCCAATAAAGTAGTTTTTATCAAGTCATTTATCAAAATAGTTGCTGATTGCTTTTATAGGTGCCAGCTAATCTATTATTTAGTGACTCGTTGCAGCTCTAATGCTAAGGTTTGGATAAGGTTTTTAGAAGTTCCATCGACCAGTTTCTGGTTCCTCTGGCAGAAAAATGCTTCACCAATTAGCATTTTTTCACTTTTTGTCGGGGAAAAATAAACTCAGAGTTTGTCATATCAGGCTGAATCTCTAGACAATAATGCACTGATTTAGCTTTTTTTGTTCGTGTCCATGTATCTGCAAAAAAATGGAGATTTGTAAATAAGGTCAAGCACACTGACAAACACAGAAACTGTTCACTGTCCTGTAAGGTGTTTTTGTTTTGTCGATTGGAAGCAAATGCGTGTGAATTTCTGAAGTATACATTACAGAGTAAATGTATTGCTGCTCTGTTGAAAACAGTCCTTAAAATTTTTCACCATAGATGGGAGAAACTAAATCTCCCATCTATGGTGCAGATTTAGCAAAAAAAGCAACTGCACTTCTCTTGGAGATTCTTGAAGAATATCACCTTCATCCAAGAGGCTTCTTCAGTTCTTGATCACAGTTGAGTTTGTAGTTTATAGTTTGGTCTTTGGAGTTTTCCCTGTTTACTGCATCGTAGACGTGGTGGATCTTTGATGCTGCTCATTAGGCATCAGGAGTCTTGACTAAACCAGCTCTTTTCAACTCAACTGCAAATTTGACAGTTAAAAAAGTGTTCTCCAAACAGGTAGCTTGTCAGTCCACAATCTCTGAGGAATCTGAAGGCCAGATGTTCACACAGAAGGCAGAGCAGACTGTGTGGCAGGGAAAGAAAAGGAATTCTGGCTGCTTGGGGCCATTTTTATCTTTTTAATTTGGTGTCCGAGGCCACTGTGTTTAGAAATCACTCGACAGCGGATGGATAAAAGGACGACAGAAACAGCTGATAGGACATTTTCCCAATCATTTACTCTGTCAGCTCAGGCAGTCGAGGAACTATCGATGCGACCGGCAGAGGCGGCTTTGTGCGATTTTATCTCAGAGAAAGATGAGGCTGTCATGGCTCAAGACACTGATGTTGTTGCAGATATTCATTTGTCATCGACTGCGTATTGTAATTGTGCAGCAGCAGCAGTTGAAGTGCATTTCGTTTATGGAGCAACCATGTAATAAATGTTCAGCAGGCAGGGCCGGACAGAGCCGTGAATGCAGTGATTGGCAGCATAAAAGGACTATAGTAATGACCACTGACATGTTGTAAAAGGGGAGGAAAGCTTAAAACATGCAGTAATTATGCAGTTATTACTGTAATAGAGTTACTACAGATGGATTTTCTTAACTGACAGCTTGAACATGCAGTCCGGTGAACTCCCTTCCAGGAAATCCATGAAATGCAGAGAGTTTGCATGATGTGGGAGTGAGGAAAGTACGAGGCGATGAATGGAACATGTGGAGGCAGGTGAGAGGAGAGTTCTGCTTCCATTAATGGTGGTGTGAAGAAGAAAAGATGGAGTCCAGGAGTCTGATAATTATGAGGGGAGAAGCTGTTTTGCTGGTACTGTAGCTGATGCAGCTGAAGGCGGCTACTTTGCTCCATTATTCTCATCTCACAGATGTTTCTGAGGCCAGGTGGTGTCGTCTGCAAGCTCAGCAACAGGGGTCGGTTAATGTGGGGAAGTTAAATGGGGTATTTCAAGCTGCTGTGTTTCTCATTAAGGCGTCTGGCTGAACCTCATTTCGCTGGATGCAGCTTCGGTGTTTCTTTAAGATAGTGATGATGAAGTTGTTTTAATGGAACATTTGCATGCAGTGAGGCGAGCACTGTGATTAAAATGAATAGTCCAACAAAAAACTAGCACGGATTGCTTTACTGCACGATCCAAAGCCTCTGCAAAACTTTAACTTTTTAGTGATTTAGGTTGCTGCCCAGAGGTTGTTGTTGTTTCCCGTAGTGAAGATGAGTTTGAAACCAGTAGGAGATCATAAATTTGACAGAGGCAGCTGATAGCATGTTTATACCTGCAGCCGACATTCATCGAGTCAGAATATGCTCACATTGCACTACAATGGTGTTCTAAAAGTTTGTGGAAACCCACTTTAGCAGCACAGTTAGCATAAGTTCCCTGCTGTGCTCTGAAGAAAGCTGATTTTTTTTACGTGTGTTTTCAGTCTATGTGAAGGAGACAGAAATTAGCCGTCTGGAATGGACTGGAAATATGTCTGAAAAGACTCCAAATTTGTTCAAAATGACTCTAAGTTTGTCCAAAATTATTCAAAAACTGCCCAAAGTAACTCAAAATGTGTCAAAAATTACTAAAAATCTGCCCAAAAGGTGTCCAAAACAGGTGCATAATGACACAAAAACTGGATATAAGGAATATCATCTGTGAAGCTACATCTAATGGCTTTTTCAAAACTACTCAAATCTTGTCCAAAATGTCTCAAAATCTGTCCAAAGTGGCTCAAGGTTTTACCAGAATTACTCCAAAATTGTACAAAATGACTTAAAGTGTGTCCAAAATTACTCAAAACATTTTCCAAAATTATTGAAAACCTGTCCAAAATTATTCAAAAACTGGATGCGATTAACCTCATCTGTAGAACGACTAATACTACAACTAATGACTTGTCTCCAGCTACTCAAAACTTGCCCAGACTGACTCGAAATGTGACTAAAATCACTTTAAATTTGTCCAAAATGACTTGTTTGTCATGTTTTGAATTTTTTTTTCCAAAATTACTCAAAACCTGTCCAAATAGACTCAAAATGACTCCAAACGTAACTAAAATCACTCAAATTCTGTCAATAACAACTCGAAGTTTGTCCAACTTTATTCAGAAACGGTTCAAAGTTATTCTACTGTTCAAAATTATTAAATGTTTGTCCAAAATGACTCATAATTTCCTTAAATGACTGGAAACGTATTTGTATTTATTGGAAGAGGTGTCCACAGATGAGGAGGTGAGTCAAATGGAGGCTAAGACTCGAAGGATGGAGGCAGAAAGTCAGCAGGACGTCCTGACAATTTTGTTGCTGTACTGGATCTCACCAGCAGAAGTGAAGAGAGGAAAGTTAGCGTGATACATAAACTTGAAGCCTCCTTTCATTCATGGATGTCCAGGAGGAACAAAGTGAAGGAAATGAAGTTGTGTTCAGCAGTATTTATCTGCTGTACTAACTGTTCATAGCCTGCTGGTCCAAGACCCGTTTGTAGAAAGTTGTACTCCGGCCCAGAAGTCTGGATTTGCCAACTGGCTTCAGCTGTGTTGAATCCTGAGCTGGAATCAGCCCTCACCGTCAGTGCTGTAGGTTTTGTTGTGTGCTGTCTGTGTGAGGGCAGTACAGATGGCATCCTCTGTCGGCAGAGGATGCCCACCGGTGGGGGTCCACGCTGGTCTTTGATGTGCAGCAGGACCAGTTTCTCAAAGCTCTTCTTAGTAAATCAGTGCTGAGCGCTTCGGGCCAGAGAGGAGCCGAGGAGAGCTGTTTGGTTAAACTCCCGCTGTGAGGGTGAACTTTTAATCCCATCGCTCTCATGCACACATTCCAGATATAAATAAAATATTGTATTTCCTCTAAGGTGAACATGTGATGTTGGCCCAGTTTGGTCCAGAATCCAGACTCCACTGTGGCTTCAAGTGCAAGAATCCAAGGCAGCCGTTTCATCAGAAATTCACACTGTGCCCTAAAACAGCCAGGGCAGCTCAGTGTTTTGGGGCTTTTGTGTTGTCAAAAACAGAGCGTATTACTTTGATTTAATTTAATATTTTAGTTTTTGTTGCTTTTGTGGAACAGACTTGTTGTCATGTGCTGTTTGTTCAGTCTGACCCCTTTAAAAAATACACATTACAAGATGAGCCAGTGACTAGAAGTGGGTTTTATCATTTTTGTTAGGTATAGCGCAAATTATATATAATGTTCATAATTATGGCTCCATTAGTGTATAATCATCTTTAGCTATGAATCATTGTGCTAGAATAAGATTTTCATATCTACACAGGGAGCAGGTCGTCCTATATGTAAACTGACATAAAGGAGGTTATTCCATCTTAAATCATCAGAGGCCATCTGATCGACTGTCTTTGGCTTCTTTTATCGTGAATTATGGATATTTATAATGATATCTGGGAAATTTTAGATGAATATATCACATGTTTTCGGAGATTTTAAAAAATTGCTCATCAACCAACTTCTTGCATGTTTTTTTGCACATTTTTTAGTTAATTTGTGCTCAAAGATGGGACTTTTCATGACGGCTTCAACTTCACTTTTCAACTCACCCATAATCAGGGACTGTTTAATCTATCTGCCAATATTATGGATTCTCAGTCTGTGATACGATGAGAAATAGTGAAATTTTCAGGCTTTTATCTTTAATGGTTCCGGAGATACTGTCGTTCAAACAGCCTCAAATTTCAATCCGCAAAACCAGCTGTTTAGGACAAAATGTCCCATAATTCGACCAAAAATGACATCACATAACACATTACTGCTGTGGACAGAACCAGAACCTGTCTTTAAAAGATGGAATGTAGCCTTCACATCTAAAAAACAATTAAAGTGAAACTGCATTCCTTCCAACAACCACAAGGGGGGCGACTCTTCTGGCTTCTAACTGTATAGAGGTCTATGAGAAAATGACCTTACTTCTTTCTTATTTTGCTACCTGGGTAAACTTTTTCCTAAAGAGTTTTTGGTTTCAGCTACTAGTTTCAAGCCTCCTTCAATACAGCATGATGTTACATTTTGTAAATAATGGACACATTTAGAGGTAAATAGACGATAAAGCATGCTTTAGAGTTGGACGGGCAGCAGTATATTGGATTGCATAGTGTCCTGAGGTTCTCCAGTCAGATCCACCAAGTAAACAATGCCCAAATTCCAAACTTGAAGCTTCGAAACAATAATGTACAAACCAGTGGGTGACCTCATCATGGCATCTTTTGTATACGGTCAAGAGCAAGACATTGCTTAAGACCACAAAGTGATGACAGACTGAAAGAAGCAGCTGCATCAGAGCCAAAGAAGCACATATTTAAATTAATTTATTCGATTAGAAATCTGTTAAAAATACAATAATGATACAGATAGTCAGGAATTTGCTAAATATTTGATCCAGTGATTGGTCACCCCTAGATCCTATCAAATCCTACACACTGTTCATGCTAGCAATTCTTTCTTGTGATTATAGATTGTTGAAGAAACTGCAAGGCATTTAAACTGATGTGAAATCTACATAACACTGGCATTTTTGTGATTTTTGTGTGCTGATCAGTAATATTCTATTTATTCATTTATTTTTATGTGACCTTTATTTAACCAGGTAAAATGAATACATCAAAATACATAAAACATATATGCACACTATACGTCAAAAACAAACAAAAACGACACTAACTAGAAGATATTCTTTAGTTTGTCATGAACTTTAGTGGGACTTCAAACAGTTTTATGGCCCAAATAAGAAATGTTTAAGTTGAAGCCAGCAGACTTATTAAAAGTTTAATTTCTTTGGTGCACAAAGGACCGGCGGCAGAACAACTGCTGCTGTGAACACTGATGGCTACGTGAGGCCACACAGCAGACCTTTCTACAGGTTGCTATTTCGGTTTTGTGCAGGACAAAAGGCTGGACAATAGGCCTCACCGGGGGGACATGGGTTGCAACTTGACATTTATGATTTTGTTCAGGTAGCCTGTCAGACGCTGCCCTGAGAGCGGAGTGGATCATTGTGCTGACAAGTTGATAAGATTGGAGATGTAGAAGCTCACATTAATGTCCAGCCGTGGCTGCAGCTCTGTCGTTTGTCTGAGTCTGGAGGAGCCTCAGGCTGCATCACCGTGGTGACGTACAGCTGGTTGCTTCAGGATCTGTTAGATTGCACATGTCCAGACCATTGCACAAACACAGAGAGCTGTTCTATGATACTAATCCGATGAAAAAGGCTATGTTTGTGCAAGGCTTTTATATGTATAGTGTGCAGTGTATGCATGTACTGTTCATGCATAATTATTCAAACTAAACTGAGCTACACACACTGTAAAAACTGTAAGAATCTGGTAACAAAGGTGCCAGAAGAATATATTAAAAAGCAGTGAAATACTGTAGTGTTCAAAAGCTATTAAAAAATGGTGAAAATAACTGTAATTACACTACCAGTCAAAAGTTTGGACACACCTTCTCATTCAATGCTTTTTACTTATTTGTATTACTGTCTATATTGTAGATTAACACTTCTTTGTTTACAACATAATTCCATATGCATTCTTTTATAGTTTTGATGTCTTCAGTATTAATTTACAATTTATAAAACAATTAAATAAAAACCATTGAGTGAGAAGGTGTGCCCAAACTTTTGACTGGTAGTGTATGTGTAAAATAACAGTAATTTTATTAACTACAGTAAAACTGTGTAATTTTTCACTCAAATATTGTAAAAAAAAAAAATTACAATTTGAGTTTTGATGTGGACATTACATATAGTTTTGGAATGTCTACATATGATTTTATTTTCTGTGTTTTTACTATATATCTGTAATTTAATAAAACAGGGAAACTCTTTAAAATAACAGTCAAAAAATCTTTACCATTTTTCAGTCCTTAATATACAGAATATTTATTTCAAGTAACAGTAAATATCTGTCCAACAATGTTATTTTTTCTAATTTAATAACAGTAAAAATAGTGTAATTGTATGGTCTAACACTAAAATAAACAAATTGCTATTTGCACGTTGTAGTATAGATTGATATGTACATTTTTTTAACTGTCAACATGTATATTAATGTTTTATTCAGGGATTTTAATAGATATCTGAAATTTAACAAAACCTGTAAAATAGCATTTACAAATGTATATGAACTGTTTTTCAGTCTTTAATATACAGATTTTTTTCTTTCAAACAATGGTAAAAATAATTTGATGTTTTTCTGATTTAACTACAGTAAATAACACTCAGAATTTTATGCTCAAACACTGTAGAAGAACAAATTACCATTTGTAAGAACACAGATTTTTCTAAAGTGAATTTAAAAAATTTGCATAATTTTTTAAAAAAATGAAAATTAATACTTTGACTGTGATTTTACAAGGTAGAAATCTGCAATTTAACAAACTCATTTTAAAAAGTAACACCAAATTATTTACCATTTTTTTGTATCTGTAAAATCATCACAGTGTGTGTGAATATTTTTTTTTTTAGCCAATTTAACAAAAGTAACATAATGTGTAAAATAACGGCAAATTGTTCCAAAACATTAAAGTAAAGAAAAGCAACAACATTCTACAGTGCAGTAAGCCTACTGTTGTATGGTTATTTTGATCTCTATTACCTTTAATATCTGGCACTTTTTATTGAAAGTCTCTTTGCATATTTGAGAACCTATTTGTTAACCATCATGTAAACAAGGAAACATTAAGCTGATGAGTTCAATTGAAGAAAAGGCAGTAAATTCAGGTGTTAATCATGTGTTGCTTTAATGCCTGTTTCTGAGAGTTCCTCAGTTCCCTCAGTTCAGGAACACTTTCACTCTCATCCGACTCTTACACAGCTCAAACATGAGCATTTTAGAAGAATCACTTCATCCTATACATCGAATCCAACATGTTCACCGTCCACGTGTTCAAAGTGACTTCAGATTTGTAGGACAAGTGCAGAGAGCTGGTATTAGTGAGTCACTTAGCCGACGTGGTCTTGACATTTGCTCCTGTAGTTGCTAAGGAGACCAAAACAAGTTGCAGCGAATGTACTCAACTTTTTGTGCATTTCTAACATTGGAGTGTCCTCTGTTTACTCTGCCTCCTTCCCTTCACTGCAACGGGCTGGATTAAAAATAAATCAGACCGTAAACCACAAGTAAATGAGTCGAGTTTGTTTTGCCGCTGGTCTGTCTGACGAGCAACTCATTAGTTCACGATGGAGGATTTTAGAGGCATTGGGCGACTTGGGGAGAGACAAGGTATCTTTCTGTCTAGTAGCAGAGAGAGTACAGGGACAGAGGGAATATTTTTAGTCTAGTCTGGCTGACTCATCGATACGTTATCTGACTGAGGTTTGTGGAAGTTGCTCAGAAAGATTAGTAGCCTCAAGTCCAGACTACGGGATTTTTGAGTTGATTTCACTTGAAATCTATTTAGTAGATGCACCTGATACAGAATTGAGCCTGTATGAATAGATCCCAGTCAGCCTGAACATATGGACACTGCAATTTAACCACGTTCTTCTATGTAAAACTGCTCACAAGCCCTTTTCAAGGCCATTGAGGTCTGGGCTCTGACCTCTTTTGTTGTTCTTAAACCATTTCTGCGTGGTTTTGGCTGTTTGCTTCAGCTCACTGTGTTTCTTGAAAGCAAATTGTCTCCCAAATGGCAGTTCATTTGTTGACTGCATCAGGTTGTCGTCCAGTATTTCTTATGCTTTGCTGCATTCAGTTTACCTACTACTTTTACAAGCTTTCCATGGCCTGCTGCCAAGAACTACCCCAACATTATGATGCTGCCACCACCATGCTTCACAGTGGGGATGGTGTGGTTGTGATGATGTACAGTATTTGGTGTCACCTAAACATAGTTTTGGAACCATCAAACCAAAAAACCTTCTTCCAGTTGACTTCAGAGTCTCCCACATGGCTTCTGGTGAACTCTAGTCACAGCATCGATTGTTGTTTTGGTGGACAACTGGTCTGGGACCTTGATTTAAACAAATGTTTGCCCACTTTTTTTGGTAATGTAAGGGGTTTACAGGTCCAGTAAAGATTCATCAGAGCTACCCAGATTTAATGAAACATGTTGGATATTTCCGAGGTAAAATCTGGACATTGTAGCCCCCGATGCTAATGTTAGCTACAGACATTAATACTGATCGAATAAGCAAACTGCGTTGACACCATTTCCCCAAGCATTTTCTCATCCAGACTCATTTCATTTTTTGTTCTCACAGTAATTTGAAGATGGTGCACCACAGTCTCCATTTAGTTTCCATCTGTTTCAACATGAGATCACATGAGGAGGCACTTGGCCCCCCAGCGAACGTAATCTTGATAATATACTGTGATGTGCACAGAGGTGGGTAGAGTAGCCAAAAATTGTACTCAAGTAAGAGTAATGTTACTTCAAAATAATATCACTCAAGTAGAAGTAAAAAGTAGTCATCCAAAAAATTACTCAAGCAACAGTAAAAAAGTATTTGGTGAAAAGACTACTCAAGTACTGAGTAACTGTTTGATTGTAATGTCCGATTTATTTTTTAGAAATGATGTGATCAAAGACAAAAATGTAAAATAATGTGCAAATTCTGGTATTTGCAAATAATAAAATTTAAAAAATGTCAAAAATAACATCTTTACAAAATGACAAGTCAAAGCACAAGAAACACACATTTCCAAATCTCAATTTTTCGCAACATAAAGCTTTTGAAAGAAATACCTGTAGTAAAGTAACGTTGTTATGTTTGAACAGTGCAAACTACTTCCAGTGACAGGATATGCTGTATAATGTACAATGTATGCTGTATGCGCCCCCACCCTCCAATCCAAGGCTGTATCACGCGGACTGACCATAGACTGTACCAAGCCTGACGTCACGCTTCACTTCGCCCATGTTAGTAAACAGAAGACAAAAGCCAGAGATATCCATGTTAATGCTATGCTAATGTTGTCGGACTCTGAAGCAAGATAAAATTTCTCGAAAATGCCCGTTTTTTTTCATTCCCTGTCTGCTACTTGTGTAGAATTTGTGCCGCCACAGTTTGGATGTGGTCATGTGACCGCAGGGCGACGTCTGGTGAAACGGAGTCACATGATTATTGCTGCTTCGTCTGATTGGTGAAACACAGTCATGTGGTAGATTCACTGGGGGCATCTCTCCGGCAAAATAAAGCAGATCTAATGTGGTAAATAAAAAAATAACGAGTCAAGTGTAGCCCAGTGTAACGGAGTAAGAGTAGCGTTTCTTCTTCACAAATCTACTCAAGTAAAAGTAAAAAGTATGGCAGAGTAAAACTACTCTCAGAAGTATTTTTTTCAAAAGTTACTCAAGTAAATGTAACGGAGTAAATGTAACTCATTACCACCCACCTCTGGATGTGCATGAGGGAGTTTCAAAGATCTGTGAAGTTTCTCCTTATGATGCGACCTGATTTTGAAACTTCTATAATCTGACTAGAGTCTGAGCCTCATCTGCTTAACTGTGACATTATGTGTCAAGATGTTGGGTCACTTTAGAAATTCTGATTAGAAATCCATCACAATCCTTGAAGTTCCTCTAAAAATTCCACTCTGTGTACATTTTTTTAGACATTAAAATAACCCCTCCTGCGTTAAATTCTGTAGAACCCATGAGTTGGTTAACCTTCAGCAGCCTGAATCTGTGTTTTTGGGACTATCATCAGTACACTGCAGTTGAAAGATGGAACTACTCTGGCATGACTGCTTCTTTAACTCATAGTGTGTCTTCAAGCACATAAAAAAAACACCACATGAACATGTTAACAAGCTAAAAAAGCTGGGTTTTGAATGTTCATCTTTAATGTTCCATTCAGTAAAACAACAGGCCTTCACAAACCTTCACAAATTAGCTGTTTAGCCTAACCAAAGGTCTATTAAATAAAAATTGTAATTGTGATTGTAGTTTATTATCAAGAATTAAGCCAGGTGTTCTGCCTCCTACTGGGCTTTCCCCTCGTTAAAAAATAGCAAATCACTTACTGCTTAGAGCTGAATGAACATTGGAAACACTTGTGAATAGTTGCATTTGTGTGTATGTGTTCAGAAGGTTTTTTACTCGATAACTCTTTGCTGCAGCTTATTTTTTCTCAGCCCTCAAGCAAAAAACTCGCACTACCTTATGTCAAGAATTTTGCCAAGAGAGCACGCTTGTTGAATATGTCTCCTCATACACTGCGGCTGTAAAACTGTTACATGCTTATGCCACTGGGGAAACAGTGGAAGTGCAGAGGGAAATGGAAACAATGCAACACCATAAATCATGTGATGTTTTACCAGTTGGAGGTTTTCACACTCTAGATGCTGTAAGGAGTGTCACCAGAAGTCTGTGTACCCTGCCGATCTTTCTTTCTGTAAATATCTTCTTGGTTTTGGCATCTATAAACCTTGCTTGAGGTCTGATTTACCAAAACCGAATCAACCTTAATCCAGTGGATGGTGGAAAGAAGCTCATGCGTTTACTTCAGTACAGTTTTCAGCTATTTTGTGCTGTTTTTTGCTTCTACTACACTGTATTTCACAGGGAAATATTGCTCTTTCAACTCCACTACATGGACACCATAGATAATGTAACATGCTTTTAAAATACAACACCTTATTAAAGACTAAACCAGGGATTTCCAGCATTTGTAGCTTCTCACAAAACACAGTCTTTCATCAGGATCACATTCCAGATTTCTGAGTTGTTCATAGCCCCAACAAAGGTGATATTTCCCTCGAAACTTGTTCACCTGCTTTTATTTCAATAAAATGAAAATCTAAGCAAAAATCAAAGATTAGAGAAAAAAAACTGATAACTGATTTGTATATAAAACTGGATATAAAGTAGTTCAAACGTGCTGTAGCTCCAACAGTTATATGCTGCTGAAACAATGGTGCTTCACTATTATTTATCTCACGATGCCGCATATAATAACATACCAGTCAAACTAGAACTTTAGTTCTAATATTCAAACTGCATTTTGCTGCTATGTATTTTTCTTAACCCTGTAAATCCCACTGGCAGCGCTGCACTCATTTTACGAGCGCTCTTTAAATTACCGTAACTCCTCAACCATTTGCACTTGAGAGAAAAGTTCATCACAAAATCCCATGGGAGCAGTATTATAAAATTACAAGTATTATAAAATTACCATGTTTGTAAATATTTATTATAGCTCATATTTTACATTTTTGTTGTCACATATTTTGTTCATGTTCAACTCTAGTTCCTATTTTAGTAAAATCCTGAAAAATCCAATTCAATTTTTTGTTTTTTTCCCACTTTACACTATTGTTAGATTGTCTAAACACATAGTTTATGTCAGATAGTACCAGATATTGAAAGCTTAGGTTGTTCTGAAAAAAAGGGTTAAAGCAATCACTCATAGTATGATTTCTGACTCTTTTACAGCCCAAATGAATAAATCCAGGCGGCCTGTATGACCCTTGGGTGTTAAAGGGTTAAGTAGGTTTAACTAGTAAGTTTTTTCATGCAGGACTTGTAATGGAGGACTTTTACTCTGCTATATTGGTAGTTTTACTTCAGTAAAGGGTCTGAAAACCAAATTATAACTTTTTAGCATACAAAACTCACTTAGAACTTAAAGAATATGATTGATGAATCTCACAAACCAACAGGCTGCAACAACAAACACGTATCATAAATAACTCCCACACAAAATGTGAAGACTGCAGCTTACAGGTATAAAATTAAACATCAAATTCATTTTAAAAACATGTTGTATCATTTACTGCAAATAAAAACACTTAACTGTGACAAATAAACTGAGAATATACGAATTCAGTTCCAGCTAGTTGAGTCTGTTAATCAGTCTGACAGAAACAATCATACAAATGACTACACAACAGACACACAATAGCTATTGTCGCACACAGCAGTCAGATCTGGCACTTTTCAATTGTAATTCAGCCCCATTTGACCTTAGAGAAAATGACATAACTGCAGGAGACAGACAGCATGACATTCATTAAAACCAGCGCTGTATTTAGAACTGAGGCAGAAACGAGGAGCGACACAGGAAGAAGTCAACAGCAAGAACTGAGAGGAACAATAGCACAAGATGCGTCAGAATTTCTATTGAAGAAATGAATCTATTAGTCAGGGAACAAGAGCGACACGGATCAGCGACTTCATTAAGGGAAGATAAACATGAAAACTTTATCCAGACAACACAAACTGAGACTGAAGAGACTGAAAACAGCCAACAGTAATGATCAGTGATCATTCCAGAAACACGTTAGGTATAAAATGTATTCACCCCCTTGGGAGTTTTACTTTTTTATTGCTTTTCAAAACTGAATCATCAGTAGAACAAATTGATGCTTGAAGTTGGATTTTTTTTGTCAAGAATTCACCACAGTATTGTCCATATTATGATGCTGCCACCACCATGCTTCATACCATGATGCTGCCACCTCCATGCTTCACATCATGATGCTGCCACCTCCATGCTTCACATCATGATGCTGCCACCTCCATGCTTCACACCATGATGCTGCCACCACCGTGCTTCACGCCATGATGCTGTCACCACTGTGCTTTACATCATGATGCTGCCACCACCAAGCTTCACATCATGATGCCGCCACCACCACCATGCTTCATACCATGATACTGCCACCACCAAGCTTCACATCATGATGCTGCCACCACCAAGCTTCACATCATGATGCTGCCACCTCCATGCTTCACATCATGATGCTGCCACCACCAAGCTTCACATCATGATGCTGCCACCTCCATGCTTCACATCATGATGCTGCCACTACCGTGCTTCACGCCATGATGCTGTCACCACTGTGCTTTACATCATGATACTGCCACCACCATGCTTCACATCATGATGCTGCCACCACCAAGCTTCACATCATGATGCCGCCACCACCACCATGCTTCATACCATGATACTGCCACCACCATGCTTTATAACATCGTGCTGCCACCACCATGCTTCATACCATGATACTGCCACCACCATGCTTTATAACATCGTGCTGCCACCACCATGCTTCACGCCATGATGCTGTCGCCACCATGCTTCACAGTTGTGATGGTGTGTTGGTGAAGATGTGCAGTGTGTGGTGTCAGCCAAACATAATAGCTAGTCTGAAAACCAAAAAGTTCAAATCAGGTCTCGTTATACCACAGAACTTTCTTCCAGTTGATTTCAGAGACTCCCACATGCCTTCTGGAGAACTGAAGTCCAGATTTAACATGAGCTTTTACAATAGTGTCTTTCTCTTTACACTCTGCCATAAAGATATTACTGGTGAAGAACAGGCAACAATTGTATGAACAGTGTGTCCAATCTGAGCTGCTGAAGCTTGTAACTCCTTCAGAGGAGTCATAGGTGTCTCGGTGGCCTCCCTCACTAGTCTCTTTCTTACTCGGTCAGTTTTTGAGGAAACTTCTCTAGGCAGATGTACACATGTACCATACTCCTTCCATTTCTTAATGATGGGTTTAACTGGACTTCAAGGGATATTCAGTGACTGGGAAATTTTCTTGTATCCATCCTCTACACATTTTTACAGAGTTGCTTGTCATGTTCTTTTGTCTTTATGGTGTAGTTATATCTAAGAGTAGTGATCCACCAGTGACTGGACCTTCCAGATACAGGGGTCTTACACTACAATCACTGAGACTCATTTACTGCACTCAGATGATCTCCATTCTAGTAACTGTGTGGTGAATGCTTGGGCAGTCACTTTTTTTGCATTTTATATTTTAAGGAAATGACATTACATTGTAGGAGTCACTTTGGCAAGAATTAGTCTTTGTGAATTCCTGTCAAATAAAGCCAAATAAATTGACCATAATTCAATGTTGAAAAGCAATAAATGGGGAAACTTTCACCAGTGAGTGAATACTTTTTGTGCAGTAATTATCCAATACGTGTGTGTTTATTATGTCGGGTAAACAGTGTATTGTCTTTGCCATTGCTAGTCGTGCTGTGTTTGATGCTATCAGCCATGAGACACGACTCTCACGCCTGGTGGCATCTGGGAGCTCAGAGCGCTGGATGACATCAGGGCTGATTCCCACCGGATCAGCTGAGAGAGGAAACATGACAACCAGCAGAGACTCTGAGGAAGGTGGTCGTCACCTTTTTCTATTTGCTGTTCGTCCATCCGGTGACGCCACCTGAGAATACAGACAGAGAGAGCAGGAAGGGACGAAGTGTGATAGTGTCAGACTGGGGAGTAATTAGCTACCGAGATGGATTGTGTGACTGACTGATGTTCGTCGGAGGAAAACTGCACGACACGAATATTGCACACTGTTAAAAAAAATAAATGAAAAAAAACTGGACAATATCTGGTAGCAAGAGTTCCCCAAAAAGTACCATAAATTCCCAAACGTAGTTCAAGAATTACATATATTTTCTTTGTAAAACAGCTTTTTTGGTCTGTTTTGTTTGACTAAATCAAATTATTATTTACAGCTACATTGGTATAAAAAAAGACACATTTTCAGTATTTTACACTTATATTCTTCCAGTATGATAAACACAGCAAAAATCTGTATTTATTTTCTGTAAATATGTGTTGCTTATGTCACATTGTTTTATGTCTCAGTTGTGACGTTTTGTTTGTGTTTCTTTGTGACACAGTTTTAACAGTTTTTGTTGTGTGGTGTCTCGCTTTTGTTGTGTTGTGTCTTATTTGTGTCTAATTTTGTGTCTTGTTTATGCCGTTTTTTGTCTAGTTTTTTATTGATTTGGACGTATTTGTGTTGTTTTATGTCTTGTTTCTGGATTTCATCTTCTCTCGTTTCTCTTTTTGTTGTGTTGTGTCTTATTTGTATCGTTTTATGTCTCATTTGGGTAATTTTGTGTCTTGTTTATGGCATTTTTTTGTCTTGTTTTTGTTGATTTGGGATGTATTTGTGTTGTTTTATATCTTGTTTCTGTATTTCATCTTCTTTCATGTTTCATTTTTGTTTTGTTGTGTCTTATTTGTGTCTTGTTTGTGCAATTTTGTCTCTTGTTTATGCCGTTTTGTGTCTTGTTTGTGTCGTTTATGTCTCATTTTTGTTTTGTGTTTAATTTGGACATTTTGTTTGTGTTTCTTTCAGACATTTTTGTCTCCTTTCTGTTGTTTTGTGTCATTTTGTGTCTAATTTATGCCATTTTGTGTCTAGTTTTTGTTGTTTTGCCTTGTTTTTTTCAGTTTGTGCCTTGTTTGTGTCGCGATGGTGTCATTTTATATCTCGTTAATGCCATTTTGTGTCGTGTTGTTTTATTTCTTGTAGTTGTCTATGCTATTTGCGTCATTTTGTGTCTCATTTATGCCATTTTGTGTCTCAATTGTGTTGTTTTGTCTCGTTTCCTGTCTCGTTTTAGTTGTATTGTGTCTTATTTGTGTCATTTTATGCCTTGTTTATGCCATCAGTTACATACTTTCTTATATTTTACACATATATTTTCCTAATATGAAAAACACAGCAACAAACAACATTTTACAGCCTGAGTGAACATCTTGTTCATGTAACCAACTCTCCTGATGCTTCTTTTCTCACTCATTCAATAAGCTCTTCGTCTCAGTGATGCATTTTAAACTAAAATGAGCTCACAGCAAAACACACATCATCTTTAGACCATTAAATATTTAAAACAGGTCTTGAGGGACCTTCAGAGTTGATGGATCAATGAGACGGACAATAAATGGTCTCTTCTGGAGCGTTCACACATCCACACACCCTTCAACTGAATAAACAGCAGTAGAATATTCCGGTCAAACACATCTGATCAGCAGAGAGTGTTATTAAAGGACTGTTAGCTGAGGCCAGATGTCTGCGCTGTTGTTGCACTGGACACAATTTTCCTGTAAATTTACCATAAAATACACCAGCTTTACAGTGTCAATATAGTCATTTATTTAAACAGTAAATAGTTGTTCAATGGTTTCCAGCACTCTACAGTAGAATATGAGCTTTACTGTTTAACACTGTGACTGATTTATTTAGTGCTGTCGCTGTCGAATTTCATTTCCTGTTGTTTTTGTCTCTCATTAGTGTTGTTTTGTGTCTCTTTGTGCCAATTTTGTCTCCTGTTGTTTTTGTCTCATTTTTCTTTTGTGTCATTTTGTCTCATTTTGCGTCTTGTTTTTGTGGTGCTGTGCCTTGTTTCTACTGTTTTGTGCCTTTTTTATATCGATTTGTGTCATATTTGTGTTGTTCTATGTCTCGTGAAGTTGTTGTCTTCTTTCGTGTCTCTTTTTTGTTGTCTTATTTGTGTCTTTATGTCTCATTTTTGTTTTGTTTCATTTTCAACATTTTGTTCATGTATCTTTCAGATGGTTTTGTCTCCATTCTGTTTTGTTTTGTTCATTTGTATGTCGTTTTTGTCATGCATCTAATTTTTGTGTCTCATTTATGCAGTTGCTTTTTCTAATTTTTTTTGTCTTATTTATCTGTCATTTTTCATTTGTGTCTCGGTTGTGAAATTTAGTTTGAGGCAATTTTGTCTCCTTTTTGTTGTTTTGTGGCTAGATTTTGTCATGTTGTGTCTCAGTTTTCTTTTATGTCTCATTTGTGTTGTATTGTGTGGAACTTTTTGTTCAGTTCAAGCTGTCAGTGACCTGCTGTTCTCTGTTGTTCTTGTTTTTGCCTTCAAAAACAAGAATGTTTTATGAATTTTTGTTGGAAAAAAACAAACTGCTGTTAGAAATTGTATTTTTTCAGTAATTTATTAGGGTGTGGGATCGATGAGTCCTGCTAAGGTTTTACAATGACTCTTGACAGTGTTTACTTCTCCAGATCGATTCTTGTTTCTGATTTTTGCCGGCTCTGGAAAGCAGCAGCAGTGTGTCTCCTCTCTCTCCATGAGGCTGCTTTCATGTGCATCATTCTGAATATCTTATAGAAATTAGTCCAGTGGTTTCTTTGAGGATTTGAAATTGCCTGCAAATATGGTGCGAGAGTCTTGCTTATTTGATTTCGGATAATTTTTGGATTGAAGCTGCAGATACTGGATTTATTGTGCAAATATTCATTTATCTGCTGAAGCTGCAAATGTCTGCAGTTTTCACTATTACCTAAACCCTAAAGTAGAATTATCTATTAAGATTCATAGAGCTGCAGTGATTTATCAATTAGCTGGCAACTATTATGTTAATTACCACCTATTTTCATAATCAATTATTTAATTTGAGCAATTTACTAAATAAAAGATTGAAACCGTGTGACTGATGGCTCTGTCTTCTCTCCTCACAGACAGCAACTTTGTTCTGGGAAACGCCCAGGTCCAGTCGCTCTACCCCATTGTCTACTGCTCCGACGGGTTCTGCGAGCTCACCGGTTATGCTCGCGCCGAACTCATGCAGAAGAGCTGCGCGTGTCACTTCCTGTACGGCCCGGAGACGAGCGACCGGTCGACGGCTCAGATCCAAGGAGCTCTGGATGACCGGAGGGAGTTCAAGACCGAGCTGGTCTTCTACAAGAAGGAAGGTCAGGAGGAATATGTGTCTGTCTGTGGATTTACTGTGACTTTGTATTTTAGTTTAGGTGGTGTTGCAGAAGAAAACCAATGTTTTAACATCAGCCATCTGACCAGGAATGAACAAGGAAGTCCAATGCAGACATGAGCCCTTTCCAGACATGAGATACGTAACATTCGTAACACAAAATCCAGTACAGCAAGTGATGCATGATACATAACAACGCAATAATAAACAAAAGACTGAATGTACATCAGCTTTGTATCAATTTATTCAACTGCTGCGAATAATCTGTGACTCTGTGTGACAAACTATGGGAGTTGACTAGCAACAGGCACCATGACAAAGACTCCTGTGAGGCTTGATGTCCTCCATCCAGAGCTCATATGCTCATTGCAAAAAGTCCTGCCACAAGTTGTGCACTCGCTTTTTGAGACTTGTGGGGCAGCAGATGAAAACAAATGATTTGGCTTAGATTTGTCCTTTTATGTGATCATTTTAAAAAATGCCATTAACAGTCTCGGTCGGTTCAGGTTAATGCTAGTCTCAAAATATAGTTTATCGTGAAATTACACCAACAGTGTAACTTTAGTAACTTTATCTGTGTTACGTCACCACGATTCCTAGGACTCTCACTGGCACCTTCCAATAAGATATTTATTGCAGTTCACTTAATGGCACCAATTTTATTGATAAAAAGGGTTTTCTGAATGCTACAAACTTTGGCAGAAAAGAAAAGACCTTTAAAGTGGCCTCTAATATACACATGATGCACACCAGGAGTATCAAGAGGTTCTTTAAAGACTGATTTCACATACTTGTAGTTTGTAAGCTGCATTTGTACAACACAGATCTTCACTTTGGTTAATGAGCAGCTTGTTTCATGTGTAAACAAAGTGTTTTAGTCAGTTCAGACAACATTCTCTGGTCCTTCTACTGTCTAAGAGTTGCTATATCAAAATCCTCTTCTCTACAACAGCAACATTAGAGCAGCAACCTCTGAAAAACTACTGAAGGTGGCAAATTTTGAGGGTTTTTTTTTGAGAAGATTTGAATAAGGCAGAAGGCAGTCCTGATGGGTTCTTGGTTGTAAAGATAGGATTTTCTGGTTAATGAGGAGGATCTTACATGTTTGTCTATCAGTTATGGGAAAAGTTAAATTTTCCAAGCATGTCTCACCAACAATTCCATGAAAACATGTAAAAAAAAAAAAAAAAAAAAAAACAGAGTCTGAGTTGGTCTCAAAGCCTAGTCTTTACTGCTGGAGAGAAATCTTATTTTTTTCTTAATTTATTCTATTAAAATCAATTTCCTAAAACAGCTGGAGTCTTTGTGGCCTTTAGTAAACATTACTTCATCAGGTATAAATAATACATTTGGTGTGGATTGATTAATACACATATGGTGCACTGGTGTTGGATCAGGGATGTATGTGGGACTGACTGAAAATAAATTACAGTACTGACATTTGTGATAATGGAAGAGGAATGAAACAACACAACATTAATGTGTTTTAAATTGTTTTAGACGACCGTAGAGCTTTGTGGCTCAGAGGAGTATAAATGGCTACTCAGCAAAATCCATGTTGGTTGGATCAGTGCATTGCTTCATGGAATTTGATGACAATAGGGAAAATATTGAAAAGTGCATCACTGGCGTTATCCTTTAAAGCCTCATATGGCAAAATCCATTTTTATTGGTTGTTGTAAGCATGGTTTAAAACAAAAGCTGTTAAGACATAAAGACATTTGCTTGTGCAATCCCTCAAGCCCCCTAAAAGTAGAAAGACTCCTAGTTTTACAAGAAACTTACACAATTTACATAATCCTCACCACATGTTCTGTCATTGGGTGCAAGAGTGAACACAAGAGTCGTTATGCACTCCCAACATCTGAGGAACTGAACACCCAGTGGATTATTTTTATTTTTATGTCACCACAACAATAGGAAAATCCTTTGTGTTAGCATTTTTTATAGCTAATGTGGCTAATATCAAGATTAACTTTGATCGTATGCACACGGGCCAGACTAGAGGACATTTAGAGACTGTGGAAACTTTAATTTAAACAAATAAACAAGGACTAGTTGGGTTACTGTGTTTCCATGTTGCCTGTTGGGCTTCAGTGCAACTTAAACCCAGCCGTTAGCTTCTCTCCTGCCCTCTGTGCTCACATATACTGTATTTTAATACAGCTCAATTCCCAAGAAAGCTGCTCTCATTTATGTATTTTTCTGTTTCTGTTGTCAGACACCAAAACGAGTATGAAATAGTGATTGAAACGCACCACATTAGAACTATATATTAACCCGAAGTTACTTCAGAGCCATTTCCAAGCCAATTTTACAACCACAATGTTGTCTGAGAAACTTAAAAAGCACATAAATTAGAAACAGCAACTGTAGTGAGGATTTAGAGATATTTTCATGTCAAATGATCACTTAGAAAGTTAGAAGATAGAAAATCCCGGTCTTACAGTGTCAGCAGTGAACTCATCATAATCACAATCACAGAGAGAGTTTTCTTCCTGAAGGGGGCGGGGACAGCAGCAGCTCACTGGTTTAGAACAACCCTAAACCAGGATTTATACAATCATGTTGAAATTAAACATTTTTTCATATTTTAAGTTGAAAAATTGAAAAGCACGCTGTGGCGACGTGATAGATTTACAGAAAAAGGGTCCCAACATGCTACCTTTAAATGAGTGTATCACACAGAGACAGTAAGTAACCTCCTGCTCACTGCTACATAAATGTATGAAATCAGGCTAAAACCAGCTGTTTTGGTTTTCTGTTACTCACCTGTAATCTCTGAATCGTGACATGGCGGTTGTGTTTGGTTCTAACGCCCAACAAGGATCATACGTGTGAATAATGCATCTAAACAGGCAGCGGGATTGAATCAATAAAAACATCAGCTATACTGAAGTTGGATTTGTCCCTGTTTGACTGGAACATGATGGGAGACACTAGTGGTTAAAACATCATGTTCTGTCTTCTGTTCTGCTTCTTCATGCATAACTATGAGAGAGGGATCAGGACCTGCAGAAGTAACATAGCTGATTACTAATTACTGCGATGATATTTATCAATTTAATGCTAATTGTTTTTGAATGTGGAAAAATCTGCTTGTCCTGCTGTTTTTTCTTCGCTCTCTGAACCACAAAACCTGCCAACAGATTTGAAAATACACCCTAAATGCATTGTTGCGAGATAAAAATGATAATTTATTGATTTAAATAAACCTTTCAAGTGGCAGACACAATATTGTGCATAATTTCTGCTCAGATTTCTGCATTAATGAGTTTAAAAACAAATTCAAGTTGTAGTATATTATTTAAATTGGTTTAATAATGTATTTTTTCTTTGTTAGAATTCCATAAAAACTTTATGTTCCAACTATTAAATAATTTGTAATTGGTTGTAGATTAATTCCCCTACCTCAATATAATTCGTTGGTTAAACATAATTTTATTAAAATTTGAATTATCATACCTAAACAGAAACACTTATGTAAACTGTTGTTATTTATGCTTTGTTTTTAAAGTGTACATTTTTTATGTCAAAATTGGACATTCAGTCTACCAGAAACTGTAAAAACAGAAAGAATTGTTCGACTTTTAATGTAACTTTTAACAAAGAACACAAAAATTCCTGAAGATTCTGATCCCATTATAATCTCTGAATTTATACATGGATGTTTTTGTGATTTCCTCTGGATCTGTGAGTACCAATCTGTCAGTATCACTCAAATTCCCCCTTGTAGTATTTCTACTTCACTTCTCTCACTCTTCATTTTATTATAAGGCCCTGTGAAATATATACAATATGGCGTTGAGAAAAGAGCACAATTATGTGATATTACCAGTTAATGCTGCGCTTATCTAAAAATACACCATTATGCCTTTGTTACCATTATTTTCCATGAATTACCCAGAAAGTACCTTTTTAGCAAAGATTAGTTTATAGTATTGTCAGTGTTTCCTGCATATTTTATGGCCCTGTGGTTAAAAAGTACAGTAAATCACACTGATATGAATATTTTAAGAGTATGTACTCAGTGAATAAAATGCAATTATGAAATTATGCCGCAGGCTTTGGTGATTTGAGTGAAGCAACTGGATATAAATGTGTTTATTCTTCTCCGTGTTCCCCCTAGAGAACTCCTAAAATGTTAATATGGGCTCATGGAGAGCTGATAAAAGCAGGAAACGCTCCTAATTTGTAATTTGTGTGCATTTGTGAGGAACAAGCTCTTCGTTATGGGCTTCTATCTCAGAGGAGCAGATGTGTCCACACTGCTCCATCCATACACTCCCCTCATTCCTTATTTGACTCCTTCTTTCATCAATAACGGCTTCGAGTCGTTAATAATTAATACAGACTGGATGAATGGGAGAAGGCTTTTCTTCTCTTCCCTTCAGATTTTTCTTTCCCGTTTTGCCATCTACTCTGCGCACAATTTATCTTTCATCTCCCCATTCAGATGTCTGCTCGCTCCTCGCATTAGTTCAGACGTTCATCATTCAAAATCTCCAACTTTTTAGATAAATCCCTGCTCTGCTGACTGTTTGTGGCGGAACATGTGGAGTAGCCGCTGCAAGATAAAAGCTCCTTCACTGTGGAAATTAAAGGACCATGGTTTCCTTTAACACATGCATGGTTCATTGACATGTTTCATACAGTCATTCACTCAGTCAGCATAGTTCTGTTGGACTGTTGCATCCCAGATCTGCTTGAGTTAAGGGAGGCAAAAAAAAAAAAAAAAAAACTGTTGTTTTTGGTTCAGTAAAATCTTTTGTTGGCTAGTAGCATGATTAATAAAGAAAAAGGGGCAATCCTGCAAACAAAACCAGTACCTGTTGGTTTTGCCGAATCAATGAAACACAATAAATACATAAAATCCAACAGTGTTCAAACAGTAAACTACAAAAGAAATCTACGGTCCCTGCCCAAACTGAAATACAACAGCAGCAACACTCGCCCTAGTGTAGGTCATAAAACAAGTTTACCCAATATTCCAGGCTTATTTCAGTTAGTCTGACTCACTTTTCATGTTATTTTGATTCCATATAGAAAATTTTATCAAAATTTCCAGACTTGTTTCAGTTCCATCAAGCTTGTTTACCAGATAATCCAGATTTTTTTTCAGTTAGTCTGACTTACCTTTAAGTTGTTTCGGTTCCATGAAGCAGGTTTACTGAATGTTCCAGGTTTATTTCAGTTAGTCCGACTTATTTTCAGGTTATTCTAGTTCCATGAAGCAAGTTTATCAAATTATCCAGGTTTATTGTAGCTAGTCTGACTTACTTATGGATAATTTTGGTTTCAGGAACCACGTTTGCTAGATAATCCAGGCTTATTTCAAATAGTCTGACTTACTTTTTTAGGTTATTGTGGTTCCAGAAAAGAAGTTTATCTAATGATCCAGACTTATTTCAGTTAGTCTGACTTACTTTCAAGCAAATTTACCAACTAATCCAGGTTTGTTATAGCTAGTCTGACTTACTTGTAAATAAATTTGGTTCCAGGAACCACATTTGCCAGATAATCCAGGTTTATTTCAGTTAGTCAGACCTACTTTTAAAATTATTTTGGTTCCATAAAGCAAATTTATCTGGAAATCCAGGCTGTATTTCAATTAGTCTGACTTACTTTCGGGTTATTTTGATTCAATAAAGCAAATTTACCAGATAGTCCAGGTTTATTTGAATTATTCTGATTTATTTTTAGGTTTTTCAGTTCCATAAAATGATTTTACTAGATAGTCCAGGTTTATTTCAGTTAGTCAGACTTACTTTTAAGATTATTTTGGTGCCATAAAGCAAATTTATCAGAAAATCCATGCTTTATTTCAGTTAGTCTGACTTCCTTTTTAGGTCATTATGGCTCTAGAAAGAAAGTTTACTAGATAATCCAGGTTTATTTCAGTTAGTCAGACTTACTTTTCAGGTTATTTCAGCCCCATTAATCAAGTTTGTTAGAAAATGTGGGCTTGTTTCAGTTAGGCAGGCTTATTTTCAGGTTATTTAAATTCCATAAAGTGAGTTTACCAGATAATCTGGATTTATTTCAGTTGGTCTGACCTACTTTCAGTTTATTTCTGCTCTATCAACCAAGTTTACCAAATAATCCAGGCTTATCTCAGTTAGTCTGATTTACTGTCAGATTATTTTGGCTCCACAATGCAAGTGTATCAGATAATACACTTTTATTCAGTTAGTGTGACTTACTTTTACATTATTTTGGTTCAATAATGCAGGTTTACCATATAATCCAGGCTTTTTCAGTTCCACAAAGCAAAAAACCAGAAAAACCAGGCCTGTTTCACTTAGTCTGCTTTACTCTCAGGTTGGTTTGATTCTATAGAGCAAGTTTATTAAATATTTCAGTTGGTCTAATTTACTTTTAGGTTATTTCAGTTCCATAAAGCACATTCATTAGATAATCCAAGCATAATTAAGAATCAGCATATTAAGCATATTTACCAGAAAACCCAGGCTTATTTGAGTTAGTCTGACTTACTGTCAGGTTTCTTCTGTTCCATAAAGCATGTTTACCAGAAAATGCAGGCTCATTGCAGTTATTCTGACTTGGTTTCATAGCGTTTCGGTTCCATAAAGCTAGTCTACTAGATGTCTGGTTTTATTTCATTTACTCTGACAGTAAGCCAGACTAACAGAAATAAGCCTGGATAATTTGATAAACCCACTCTATGGAACAGGTTTTAAAATTCCTTTACAGTTTTAAGAAAAAATATTTGGCTGCAAGAGTAAAATATGCATCAATCTCATATAATGTTGACACCTCTTTTGTGGAGTTAAACAATGAGAATAAATGCAGACAAAAAAAAAATTCCTTTACAGTTTTGAACACAGTACTTCATTTAGTGGAAGCCATAAACAGTGTTTCTGTGGTATTTGCAAGTATATATAAATAAATAAATAAATGAACAAACAAAGAAACCAATAAAATTAAAAATATGAAACCTTTATTCACATTTATTTTATTTTTTTTGCTGTTTGTTATTTATAAACACACTGGCAGTGCAAAACAATTAGCACATATATTTCTTCAGTTTCTTCTTACATACTTTAAAATATATAATTAGTGTTTATGATTTTTTTTTTTATTCAGTTGAAGCCATGAACCATGATTCTGTGACATTTGCATGATAATTTATTCTACTGCTGGTATTTAAATCCTGAAGAGCAGTCAGACAATGAAACAGTCTTCTTAGCTTCATATCAAGTCTCTCTTTAAGATCACTTGGTTTTAAAATCAGTCATTGAGTGAGTTTAAATTCTCAATATGTGCTAGACTCCTCTTAGCACTCTCATCACACAGACATGACCTAAATGATGCATGTCCGGCGGCGCTAACCGGAGGGATGGGAGCCCCGGGCGAGCCGGGCAGAAAGATCTCCTGTAGTGAAGGTGCTCATGTTTCCTCTGGTGTTCTGCTTCTTAGTTGAGGCACGGACTTGTGGAAGCTTTAAAGTGAATCTATACTGCCTCCAATCTTCACTCTGCACAATGTATGCACTCTGGTGAATTCTGAGGGTATAGATATCAGAGAAAAAGCAGCTTTTCATCCGGGCTGAAGGAGATATGAATGCAGCCTTATTATAGCTGCAGGCTCATGGTGCCCCTGAATGTGGTGATTGTATGGTCTTGTATGGGAAACTTGTGGGGACATAACGTCCTCTAAAATCGAGGCAAATTATTTCTGCATGAATATTTGTAATGTTATCACTGACGCACACAGTGTTCAATAGGATATGAATGAAACCGAAGGATCGTGAGCGATGCTGTTAATCATCCATTCTTACATTTCTTCCCTCCATTCACTTTCGCTGCTCTCTCCTCTCTGAGCTCCTAATTTAAAGTCCAAGTTGGTGTTGAGCTTCAACCTCAGATTTTATGGATCTCACACAACATCCAGCAAATCACAGGGATTTAAGAATGAGAACTCGGCCTGGTTTTCGTATGCAGTCTGTCAAATCCGTAAGCGTTTGGACAGATTTCGCAGCATCACAGTGGATTTGAAATGAAGCAATCAAGATGTGATTGAAGTGTCGACTTTCAGCTTTAGTTTAAGAGATTCAAACAGAACATTTGGGGTGGAAATTGTGCTATCCAATGTTTTCTATTAATGAGAGGTGAGACTTGAAGAATATCAGACATTGGATTCTTATTTTGCAGTTAATTTTATTATTTATCTGATGTGCATTGACCAATATCTATACATGCTGGTTAACTGGGTGACCACATTTCAAATTATCTCAGCAGAAGACATGCTGCAGAGTATTTTGTAAGAGAAAAAGTCAATTTCTGTCCATGGATTTTTGATGAGAATTTATCAAACTATAGCAACTTTTGGTTCAATAACATCTGTTTCATTGTTACCTGTTGACATATTTCGGTAGTTTGGTCTGTAAAAGCACTTTGTAACTCTTGCATTTAAAAGGTGTTATATATTTGAAAAAATATTCACGTTTTTCCTAAAAAGAAAAAAGGTTATCGATGAAATCTTTGCAGATGCTGAACCAAAAGAGGAATTTCTTCACTGTATTAATTACCCTGATGTATTTCAATAGACTGAGGATCGATAAATTCCAGGAAATGGAGCTTATTGTCTACAAATCGCTTATAAACAATTTCAACACAATGCTTACTGCATTTTAGACACTTAACTTTGTTGTTGCTGCACCACTCAGCCCTTGGCTTTCATTAATACCAGTACAATATCATAATTAAATAGCAAAACCTAGTCTAAAAGCTTAGTTTGTTTGTTACACTGTTATTTTTTTTTTTTTAAAGCTCCAACAAAGTTTTGTTGTAGAAATGAAATGACAATAAAATATCCTTGATGCCTTGATCCTAGAATTCAGTTCAGTGCAGCTTATTTTATATTTGTTTGCACTTACGCAGACTAGAATATAGATATATAGATGCATAGATAAGTGACCGAAGAAGAGGCTGGCAGGGCAATTCTGCCATAAAACCTAGAAATTTAGTCCTAATGAATGAGAAATCAGTAGATCTCAAAGTGACAGAAGTTCTTCTTGGATGAACATGGATGTCTGTGTAAAATTACATCACGATTAATCCATAAAACGGTGGGATATTTCACTCAAAACCATAAAAACCCACTGCTTGGAGGCACCGAAGAAAACTCAGAAGGATTTATCATGAATGTCTGCCTGAATTTTCATGTTAATCCAACCACATGTTGTTGAGCTGTTTGGTTTTCACTGGTCCACTGAACTCCATTCACTGTAGTTTTTTTCTGACTCAGAGTATCTCATCTCTCTACAGAGTGGTTGTTCTTACGGAACATGATAGCACACAATTAGATTACCTCTAAACATTATTGGTGGCATCGTTTATGTCGAGGTACGAGCAGCATGCGGCTGCTTAGCTCCGCTTTCGCTCCACTGCTAATTGGAAAATGAACAGATTGAAATAATTTGAAACTCCTTTCACGAGGCAACTGTTATGTATTACATCTCTGTACATTTAGAAGTAGTTAAACACCTCTGCAGGCTTAATGGTAGAACCTGTAGGCAGGACATTGCTCACAAGGTAGTACATGTACATTAGTCTAGAAATAATCAACTGCAGTTGCAATTAAAATGCAAAATACAGAGTTATAAAGCTTTGAAGCAGCAGTTGGATGAAGAGGTTTATGATGATGAGAGTTGAAGGATGTTTTAATGCGTAAGTTTCTGTACATTTGGATGAAAAACCTGCACTGGTTTCATGTTTGTTTTCTCTGCAGGTACACAGTTCTGGTGTCTCCTGGACATCGTGCCCATTAAGAATGAGAAAGGCGAGGTGGTTCTGTTCCTCGTGTCCCACAAAGACATCACAGATAAGAAGAAGGACCAGGATCCTGAACAAGGGCCTGACACTGGTAAGTTTATGGAAAAAACTGCTTCTTGCAGTTCTGAGGATGGACGTAAAGGATATCTCAGACCTGTCCTCAACCTTCACCAGCAAGCTTGATGATTTCAAGTTAATTCAAAGTAAGATTTTTTTTTTTTTTTTTTTTTTTAAATCTAAAATCTTTTGGTTGACCCTGTTACCTATCATAATAAACTAAACCCAAGAGACAGCTTGCACTCATTGGTCAGCTGTGTTACTCCAGTGATGGTACCAAATGTCAGAGGATGAAGATCGGGCGGGAGGTTAGTCGGTTCAGTTCAAAACACCGGTGACACCTGATTATCCATAAATCCTATTTGAGTCTGTAAAACAGAAATTCTCTGCAACTTCTGGCACCCGGGTAGGATATATTTGCATAGCTAGTAGCAAATTGTACGAGAAACCCTGATGCTAGTGCGCTCTAGTGTTTTGTAATGTTTTAAGGTGTAAGTTTCAGGACTGCTTCTATATTCAAGAAAAGCTGATTTAAATTTGACTGCTGTTTTCTGAAAAGTAGTCTCCTGGTGCAGCGATGCTGTGCTCCCAGTGCTTCTGCCACATCTGAACGCTCACTAGAAGAACTGCTCACAGCACTTGTGGTTGTAGTTTTGCACTTTCCCCATTGATCTCCAACTTGTGCAGAGTGCAGACATCAAACTGACCTGATTGTCATGTCGATGATTGTGGTATGATGTTGATTTCTAGTGGAAAAGCTGCAGTTTCCAAGACTGAAGTAGGTGTGTCATGTCAACAGTGCGACCAAGAACGTTGTTTTCTTTGACATTCATGTGGTTGTGCATCATTGACTCATTCCCCAGAGTCATTCTGTCAATGCCGAGTCCTACTGTGACGTTCTGAGGCGTCTGAGCCAGAACAGTTGAGATAAATAGCCCAAACTATGCTATCGCTAACATAAACCTCCTCACTACAGAATTTTGACACCCTCCACCTGCTTTCCTCCCTTTATGAAGGACTTAATGTTGTTTTATGTCTGTCTTCAAGGATGATTCTTGTTTGTTTATTTCCCATTAATGTGGCTGTTGTTTCTGTATGAGTCATGCTAACTTTGTTCTCTCCACCTATAACCCAATCACATACCTAATGAAAGTATAGCTCTAAAGCGCTGTTTACACAAACACGGTATCACATGTAATGAGTACATGGTAATATCTGCTGTGTGACACTGATGTCACCGTCTATATGTTTTCATTATGTCAATAGCCAGCTAATCATCCTGGCTCTATAGCTGCAGCATCATTTTAATTACCCTTCAGCAGTGGGGAGGGCGACGGCATGCACAACATTTCACCCTCCAGCTGAATCTGCAGTTATTTTCATTTCAAGCAAAACAGCAATTAAGCAACAATTAATAATTTTAATCGCTTTTCTCCCCCAGTGTAAATCTCGCCCTCCCTGATTAAATAAGTGTGTCTGTCAATTTGAAGATTTCATTAATATTAATGACTTCCTCAAATCAAAAGCACACACTGAACCGTGAACATCCAGTCAGAGATTACATAGACTGCTGTCCATTGTGAGATGCGCAGATGCCACGATTTAAACTACCACACGGTTTTTGTGAGTTAATTAGAGGCAGTCAGGAATCGTTTTTTGACAGAGAATGAAACTACGGAAACCAGTTTTGTACACAATTACTGACATTCAGTCTTGAGTAAAATAACAGTACATGTTTTAACATGTTGTAACTTCAGTTTGTTGACAAACATGAGGCAGTGGATAAATTTATCTGTGCTGGTGATGGAAATGTTGCCACAAACAGGAAATCCAGCACATGAAGTGAGTTTTTACTTGTGGTGATGATTTTTTCTATCTGTATGGAGAGCTGTGTCCATACAGCTAGAAACCAAGTGTTTGGTTAAGCCGGTTTTCTCTTTGGTTTCGATTGCAACATAGAATATGGTTCAAAGTTGCTGTAATCCATAGAAACTCCAATGACATATAAATGGAAAATACACCAGAATTATCCTTTAACCCTCTGAAACCCAAAACCTACCAGCAGGCTTTAAAGACATGACATTTTTTTTCTCTTTGGATGATCAATTATTGATATTTCATCAAAGCCACTTTATTCCACATGAAAAAAAGTCTTTACTAAATATAAACAGTTTGCACTAGATTCAGTAAAAAACAAAAAGATTCTGATCTCATCAGTGCAACTGAGAAACTATAACTGACTCAACTGTTGCAAGATAAAGATTCAGAGAGTTTTCAGTTGAACTGCAGTCAGTGTTTCCTCAGAGCTGAGAGGATATGACAAAAGAGACGGACAGGAAAATAAAACACACTGAAAAAAATAAATGCAGCATTCTAAAAAAACAGTACAAGGAGGAGCAAGTTGGAAGATACATTCAGCACAGTGAAACATCTTTCCAGAGTTGATGTTTTAAATGTTGTTTTGCAGAATACATCATCACAGAAATTCAAATTTAGTTTTTTTTCCGACTTGTTGACTTATAACTGTGCATTACTGCACTGAAACCATTTCTGAGTTCTCTCTACTTCTAGTCATGGTTGTTCTGTTTCCATATTAGTGTAGGATATTGCAGTGAGCGAGTATTACAATGAAGAAAAAAAGTGAGACAGGAGCAAAAATAAAATGTTTCAAAAGCTACCGAGACCTAAGATAAAACAGTATCTGCCTTGTATTACCTACATAGTTCACTCTTTCCCTTCATTTTTATATAACTTACAACAGATTTTTTTTTTTTACAGAAAATACTGTCAGGTTCTTATTGTGAGTTAAAAATTGAATTTTTATATAGATTTTTATCCTAAGAGGAATCCCACCTTCACAGTTGGACTCTCTGAAGTTGAGATTGATCAACAAAACATTGCAGTTTCCGTGTTTCCAAGTGACAGCTAGGATTTAGCTCATGTAGGCGAGTCATTGCCTCACAGAACGGGGATTTATGAGACTTTCTGGAAAAATAAAACAGGCGACTGATGCAGTCCTGCCACTTGGAATATCAGATCAGAAAACGCATGTATAGTTCATGCACAATATATTTTTTTGGTCTTTTAATTTGAAGGACTTGCTGATAATGCTGTTTGTAGGTCAGCTGCTCATCCGATGAAAGTTTAGCCTGAGCCAGACAGAGTAATGACTTCTTCCATTAAGACGATGATGCAGCAGACCAGCAAGTGATGCTCACCATTATTTTTAACCCTCAGTTTCACTCCACTAGAACTGCAACCAATAACTGCACAAACACCAACAAAAGCAGCCTCCAATTATGGTTTTTCCATGTATTTTGCCTCTAAATGGCAGCAGGAAACTAAAACAGGTGGACAAACACTACAGTTCAAAAGTTTGGCGTCACCCAGACAATTTCACGTTTTCCATGAAAACTCACACTTTTATTCATGTGCTAACATAATTGCACAAGAGTTTTCTAATCATCAATGAGCCTTTCAGCACCATTAGCTAACACAATGTAGCATTAGAACACAGGAGTGATGGTTGCTGGAAATGTTCCTCTGTACCCCTATGGAGATATTCCATTAAAAATCAGCTGTTTCCAGCTAGAATAGTCATTTACCACATTAACAATGTCTAGACTGGATTTCTGAGTAATTTAATGTTATCTTCATTGAAAAAAGCTGCTTTTCTTTCAAAAATAAGTACATTTCTAAGTGACCCCAAACTTTTGAACAGTATTATATATCTGCAAAGTTCTATGTCTTACCAGCTCAGCAGCATGATTTGATCTTTTCGTCGAGTTTTTCCAGTTTTCAGGTTGCTGAAAATAGCTTTTAAGCCGCAGGGCCTTCAAAATATCCTCCACCAAGATGCCACTCTGGTGCAAAGTGAGTCTTAAACCTGCTCAGCCCTCCACCATCATTAACTGTCTTTGCCTGAAGGCTAAACGTAAGTCCACCTGCAACAAAATCTGACCAATAAAAAGATATTTAGTTATACATCTGCCGGCTGCTCACTTGTGTTTTTCTCAGAGTGTACCTTATTGATTGACCCTCACTTCAGTTCTTCTCGCCCGGAGTTGTTTGGGGTCTTTGGAGCCGTTTCTCTTGCTTCGAGAAATCCCTGCACACAGATGTGAATGTCGAAGAGGTTTTGCACCGAGTCTCTGAGGTTTTGAATCATCGCGAGGTCTGAACGCAAACTTTCAATATTTTCTAATCGGCAACAGATCTTGCTTTTAAACTTGCAGCCTGTTTATATGCTATAGTTTCAGGGCTGCATATTGAGGCTGTGTAGAGAGACGCCGAGTAATCAAGACTCTCCAGATGAAGTGGGCTGTTTAGAATTTGAGCTTTTTAAAGATTGCCTTTCAGCGCTGCTGTCTGTAGTGCTTCCTGGTGGGGAAGAAGCACCTGCTTGAAATCACTTACCCAATTTTCTTCCACTCGGCTGGCAGCTCACTCATTATTTGGCTGAATATCTCGTTGCCCCGCAGCCGACGTGATTGAATCCTACCTTTGTACTCTCTGGATGTGTTTTACCCACCACATGAGCTGTTACACTTTAAATTCGAGCTACCAAATTTGGATCTCGGTGCACAACAGGGGGCACAAACAACAGAGCAGACGGGGAGGAGACGAACAAAAGAGGATTTAAATGGTTTCTATTTACTGAGCCATTACCGCCAATAACATCCAGTGCTGTGCCAAATGAACACTTCTGGATGTGAGGAAAAACTGGAGCGCAGGTGGAAAACGAGCGAAAAAAGAACGACTGACATTTATGGCACGATGAGTTGACACATACAATCGTATTTACCTGCCTGTGGGAGCCTCCGGACTGGCTGAACGACTCGGTTCTGGCACTTATCTCAGCGTGGCGTTGCTTTTTCATAACACGCAATCAATTAGCGAGATGGACGGGGAGAGAGGAAGGCGGGAAAATGTTGGGAAAGCTCAATGAAAGAGAGGCTTCGGCTGTTTAACTGTGCTCAATATGCAGAGAAGAAGTGCCTTTAAAAACAGCCACGGCATATTCAGACACATGCGGACTGTATTAATTGGCTTTGTTAATAATTTAAAGCCCATAGCCGGCTCATTATACCCACCAGCGCACACACGCTCCCCCAGAGAACATAATGCACACTCCAGCTTCATCCATAAACACAGCAGAATGAGAAGAATCCACCCTATAGCATGCAAATACCAGCCCTACTGCATTCCCCAGCCTGCCTACAGCACATGCATGTTGAGCAGCTGAAGGTGTTGCAATGACCCTCACATGTCAGATTCCTTCACCGTGTATTAACCCTCTAAACTCCATGCAGCAGTTTCTGGGCGTTTGTTGGCTCATGTCACATTTTTCTTCACCGTGGGCTAATTTTTCACTGTAGTTTGAAGTCCTGCACCTCTATGGAAACAGGACAACCGTGGCTAGAAGTAGGTTATGTCCAAAATGACACAGTCAGGATGCAATAGAGCAGAAAATGACAGCTAAGCTTCCAAAAAATGGCAAAACCTAGCATTTTTCACGCTGCATCACCTCTACAAAGATGTTTCACCATGCTGAATGTATCTTCCAGCAACTTACTCCTCTGTTTATTGTTTTTGATCCATGCTGCATTTATTTTGTTGATCCATTGTGTTTTATTTTTCTCTCTTGTCAACTGAAAACTTGCAGAATTTTTTTTACATTTTGGATGGAATATGTTGCAAACTATTTATCTCTGGTGAAGTTTTAGATTGAGATTAAGGTAATTTTGATGACATATCCTAATTTCAAGCTTAGATTTTGTTACTTTATCCTGCAGAACCATGCACCAGGCAGGGTTTATTGACAGACCATTAGAGAATTTTTAAAAATATGATGATTCTTTTAGTTTTTCCAGTTCCTGGCTCAAATAAATGGTGTTAGTATTTTACAACTTTTTTCTTTTTTTTATTTTACAAGAGTTTTTACCTCTACAAACCCAGCACTTTTCTCTCTACTCTCTCTATCAACTTTAGAAAGATGTTTCACCATGCTGAGTGTATCTTCCAACTATTTACTCCTGCGTCTACCATTTTTGAGCCATATTGCATTGGCTTTATTGATCCATTATGTTAAATTTTCCTCTCTTGTCATCTGAAAACTTGCAGAAACTTAAATTTTGTGTGGAATCTGTGGCAACGTATTTATTTCTGGTGAGTTTTTACATGTAAAATAAAGTGATTTTGATGAAACATCAAAATTTAAAGCTTAGATTTGGTCCGTTTTTTCCTACACAACTGCACACCAGGCAGGATTAATGTACAGACCATCAGAACGTTTTTAAAAATTGGACGATTCTTTCAGTTTTTACAGTTTCTTGAATTTTTACCTCTACAAGCCCAGCATTTTTCTCTCTAATCTGCACATCAACTCTAGAAAGATGTTTCACTGTGCTGAATGTATTGTCCAACAGCTTGCTCCTCTGTTTACTGTTTTTGAACATTTATTTTATTCATCCGCTGTGTTTTATTTTCCTCTCTTGTCGTCTCCTCTGTGCTCTCTGGAAACACAGCTCAGCCTAAAAACTCTCTGAATTTTGAGATTTTTTTGAATCTGTTGCAATGATGTTATTTCTGTTGAATCTGTAGATCTAAAGTGATTCTGATTAAATATCATAATTTCAAGCTTCGATTTGGTTTAATTTTTCCTTCAGAACCACACATCTTTTTAAAAAATTGGACGATTCTTTCAGTTTTTACAGTTTCTGGCTCAAATAATTGTTGATATTTTGGCCATTTTTTTTTAACAAAAAGATGCTTAAGGTTCAGAGTTAGAAACTCCTGGGTTCAGGGGATTCATCTATAATTTTCAGCCTCAATTTATTTGGTGATTATATTTAGTATACCTAGCTTAGCATAAAGATATTTCACAACAAGGAGGTAAGAAAATTAAAATAATCAAATTTTGTGAAAGAACAAATATTATTTGTCAAAATGCAGATTTTTTATGTGGATGTTTTTTTTTTGTAGGTTTGTTTTTAGTTAAGATGTAAATGAATCCTTTTCATCAATGATTTTAGTAGTTATTATCTGTGACTTAACAAAACAGGGAAAATCTGTCAAACAACAGTGAAATGTTTTTTAAAACTTACTTTAAAAAAAATGGTAAAAACTTTCATTTTTTAGAGTGACAAAGCATTAACAATTTTAAAGATTTATTTTCTGACTAATGCACAGCAAAGCAATGAAATAAGATAAAATAATATAATTGGTAGTTAAGACGACAATAATGCAAATAAAATTATGACATAGGACACAAAATAAACTGATTATAGTAATGCATGAGACATTTCTGAGTTCTCTTTCCTTCTGTTCTTGCTTGTGTGTTTCCACAGAGGTTCTGGACTTTATGTTGCTTTTGCTTAACATAAATTAGTATCTGCCTTGTAAAACATTTCACTGTTTTCTTGATTTTTTTTTTTTTTTTTTACCTTACAACAGATGTTTCGATTCTGTAAAGTTTTTCTTCACAAAAGTAATCTCACCTCCACAGTGGGACCCTCCTGGGGAGAATCAAACCCTCCAGTTGTTCACTGCTACATGACTGTTGTTAGAACAGGTGCTGCTGCATCACCTCCGTCAGTCTGACAACACACACCTTGTTGTTGCTCCACATGTCCGTTAGTGCTGC
This sequence comes from Amphiprion ocellaris, assembly GCF_022539595.1. Lineage (NCBI taxonomy): Eukaryota > Metazoa > Chordata > Actinopteri > Pomacentridae > Amphiprion > Amphiprion ocellaris. Next base: position 29,052,042 of record NC_072776.1, on the reverse strand, counting down.
TCCACCAAATGACCTCCAGCTGCAGATTCACACAGAGCCACAGATGTTTTCTCCAAACAGCCTGAAATCCATCCTGGATGTTATGAACAAATCAAATTTACCGGCTGAAAATGAAAAGGATTTGGTTACATGGGTGTGTGCTTTCCAAGCAGGACATTATATTATTATGGATAGTGGAACAATTGAAGTAGGAAATGAAAAGTGGAAATGGAATAAACGAGGGAATATTTTCTGTGAGGATGATAACAGAAAACAGCTCCCGTTAATATGTCTATTGTACCGCTGAGGCCTCACGGTTCGGTGTACGTTAACAGAGTGACATAACTAATCATTAGTATTGATCCTGTTCTATAGAGTAAGAACACCTCCAGTCGATACAGGACCACAGAGGGAGACATCAGCTTGATATCATGTCAAATATTTACAGAAAATTTGAGCAGCGTCAGTTGGAAGCTGCTTCACTGTGACGACATCATTGTCAAACTTGATTTTAATGAAGTCAGACGAGGTCCAGGTTGTTTTCGCTGCCGTCGACCGATAACAGACAGCTGTCAGAGCTTTACCTCCGGGCAAACAGGATGAGGCTGGTTGAAACTCTCTTCCTGTGCTGTGGGTTGAGTCGAGGCTCAGCGTGTTTCCGTCTCGTCCACAGATGAGGAGACGGGTTTGGAGGTGCATCAGGTAACTCGCCCGCCGGGCTTCAACGCCAACCGGCGCCGCAGCCGAGCCGTCCTCTACCACCTGTCAGGACACCTGCAGAAACAAGACAAGAGCAAACTCAAGATCAACAACGTGAGTCTCTCTGTGTTTCATGACATCTGTGTGGCTGATGCTGAATCTGTTTCAAGACAACAGACAATAGGAAAAGTCCTGGAATCAAAATTGATGTTAGAAATAAAAAGATTGTATTCAACGTTACAAAAGTAACTTTAATGTTAAAAAAAATGTATCTTAAAAGAGCATTTCCCATTTCAATGAAAAAGACGTGGACACTGGAGTCTACATGTGAAACAAGCTGCTCAGTCATTTAGTCATTCAGTCAAACTTTCCAAACAAATCAAAAGAAAACTGTAAAAAGAAGTCTGTAAAATATGGTGAAAATCTGGTAGCAAGGTGCAAGAAAAATAAGCAAGATCCTGTAACGTTTAAAACTGAAAAAAATCCAATAGTAACCAAGAAATTCTTAAAATGATTATATGTTTTTGCTGGTTTCAATTCAGTACAGTGTGACTTTACAAGATAAAATCTGCAATTTTAAGGAAACAAGGAAAATCTATAAAATAACCATTAAAAGCAAGATTTGCTATTTTTAAATTTTCAGTATACAGAATCTTTCTTGTAATAATGTCTAGTATATGTAAAATAACAATATTTTTCCCTGATTTAAATACAGTTACATAGAATATTTTTTATTTTCGCACACTGTAAAATAACAAAAAACTTAATTACAGTCTGTTATTTCTTAGAGTTGACAAGTAAATGTATACTTTTCATATGAGTTTACTCGATATAACAGTTTAAAAATGATTTACCATTTTTAAATTCTTAATATATATAATTTTGCTTCAATTAGCAATAAATATCTGTGAAATTATTATTTTTTCTGATGTAAATACAGCAAAAATAGAGTAATCATACTATCAAATGTGTAAATTGATCATTTTTTGTGAGATTACTAGATATCTGTAATTTAACAAAACAGATAAAAAAATCAAAATAATTGTTAATGTAAAAATTATTTGCCAATTTTTTTCTATCCTTAAAACACATGTATTTTCTTTCAAATTATTAAAAATTGTGTAATTTCACCATCAAATGTTGCAAAAAAAATTGCTATTTGTAAAAGTTCAGATTTTTGATGTGGATGTTTTTGTTGTTGTTTGTTCACTTGTTAACTACCATTTTGTGACAAATGCGCAAATTGATAATTTACAACACACTTAAATCTGCTGCTCTATGTTCTCCCTGGGCAACAACAACAGATTCTTTTGAATATAATAGTAATTTTTGTGATGTTAGTACTGACAGTAATGCATCTCATTATTAATACCACACAGTAAAATAATGTGTTTTTGCTACCGGATGGGAGAAAACACAAAATCACTGGAAGTCTATGTTGTGTGGATGTGAATATTTGCAGGAGTTGGTGCGAGTGGACACAAAAGTTGCAGGAAAACAGGATTCCACCAAATTCTTTGTTGATAGTTTCAAAAAAAAAGTAGATGACACGTTAGACAACAATTATAATGGCAGACATTTATAGTCCAAGAGGCTTTTTTCCCACATTGAGCTGTGTCAAATTTCATATTGTTTGTATATATTGTGTGAGGTTTGTGGACTTTCCTAAATCAAATTTTTGAGCCTTAATTACAGCGCCACCATGTGTTTGATTGGGCTCCTGTTTCTGTCCATTTTCTCCAGTTACTGGGCCAAGTTTCATGTTTCTGGCTCATTCCAGCTCTAACCTACAGGGGAAAATAATAATAAAAATCTTATTAAAGCAGCTCAACTCAACAAGTTCCTCCCTCTCTGAGGTCTGAACTCTAATTAAGTGCAAATAAATTTTAAGAAGTCCATTTAATATTCACACAGAAAAATAAATGGAGACATTTATGCCAATAAATATAATAATACGAGTGTCTCCTTTAATTTAAATCATTATCTGTGGAGGAATCCTGACCAGCAGCAGGACTATTAAAACACCAGTCTAGATTTGTGGACAATAACTCCACAGGATCATTTACTGAATCTCAATTTTTTGGAGTAATATTTTGTCTGAATGCCAGAGGATGCACTAAAGCTCGCCAGCCTGAGCTCATTATTTCTACTTTCGAGACTTTAGCTCTTTTGACGTCACATAGATGAGATTATTGTGTTTCTGGAGGATAAATAAGGTATGAGCCAAACTTTTAAAACCCCTACAAGTTGTACAAAACAAAAGCATACTTCAAAGCCTTTTTTTTTATCGAGACAGAGAAAAAGTTTGTTCCTGCAACACAATGAAAAGAAATTTAATTGTTTCCCATGTTGCAGCTTTTGTCTCTCGAAATAAACAACAAGGGAGCGCAAAGTAATTTATGACCTGAAGGATTTTTATAAAGTCTGGCTCGTTTTAATTTACTTTTAGTGTAGATTCAGACCAGAAATGCTCTGTAACAATAAAGGAGGCCGGTAAAAGTTTCAGACAGGAGATAAATAGATCTACTGCAGGAATTCAGGTGGACAGTGGTGCAAAAGTTCACAGGTCTAAATGCATAAGTTGACTTTTTCAACCTTTCTGTTTCCTATGCATCGTAGGATCCAACAGGAACACAGCAAACAGTAGTAACTGGATGTAACTCTGTATGAGCACATAGGAAATAAGGGAATACCCTAGAGCTCTACATAGACTGTTTGGTTTACCCCAATCCTGCAATTTTCTGTACAATTTTGAGTCTTTCCCATCTTGCAAAGTAGCTTATTTCTGCAGCAGAGAAGGCTTCGCTTTCAGGACTGCAGTTGTAGTAAGACCTTTGTTTTTATTACCTCTTTTTTTGAGCCAGATAACATGGCAATCACTTGTTTACTCCATTGGCAAAGTTTAATAGTAAACAGACAGTGGCAAAAAAAAAAAAATACTAATGTAGAGTTTTGGGTGGGATAGACCTTTAAACCAATAACGTGTTAGTTAGAAACTTCTAATAGGCCAAAAGAAACTTTTAGAGCTATTCATACTTTGACAGAAATTATTGTTTTCAATGCGATATACCATTAAACCCATAACTTGTTAGTTAGAAAGTGGCTTTTGGTTGGAATAAACCTTTTAAACTATAACTTCTTAGTTAGCAAGTAGGATTTTGAGTGGGGGGAAAAAAAACAAAAAAATATAAATCCAAAACTTGTTAGTTAAAAAATAGGATATTGGATGGAATACACCTTTAAAACCAACTTGTTAGTTAAAAAGTAGGATTTTGGAAGGAATAAACCTTTAAAACTACAAGTTTTTAGTTCGTTAGTTCTAATTGGGTGGGAAAAAAACCTTTGAAACTATACATACTTGGTAAAAAAAAAAGTAGTATTTTAGGTGGAATAATCCTTTAAAATCACAACTTGTTAGTTAGGAAGAAGTATTTTTGGTGGAATAAACCTCTAAAACCACAACTTGCTAGTTAGAAAGTAGTATTTTTGATGGAATCAACCTTTAAACATTAACTTGTTAGTTTTAATTGGGTAAAGAAATCTTTGAAACATACTTGGACAGAATATTTTGGATGGAATAAACCTTTAAAACCATAACTTATTAGTTAGGAAGTAGATTTTTTTGGTGGAATAAACGTTTAAAGCCATAACTTCTTAGTTAGCAAGTAGGATTTTGAGTGAAAATAAACTTTAAATCCAAAACTTGTTAGTTAGAAAGTAGGATGTTGGGTGGAATAGTCCTTTTAAACCACAGCTTGTTAGTTTAAAAGTACAATTTTTGGTGGAATCAACCTTTAAAACCAGAACTTGTTAGTTGGGCAGTAGTATTTTGGGTGGAATAAATCTTTAAAAACATAACTTGTAAGTTAGTCAGTTAGTTCTAATTGAGTGAAAGAAAACTTTGAAATGATACATACTTGGACAAAAAGTAGTCTGATGGGTGGAATCAACCTTTAAAACCACAACTTGCTATTTAAAAAGTAATATTTTAGGTTGGATAAACCTCTAAAACCATAAATTATTAATTAGTTCTGACTGACTGAAGGAAGCCTTTGAAACTACACATGTACTTAGACAAAGTAGTATTTTAGGTGGAATAACCCTTAAAAATTATAATTTCTTAGTTAGAATGCAACATTTTGAGTGGGGAAAAAATCGTTCAATCCAAAACTTGTTTGGTAAAAAGTAGAATTTTGAGTGGAATACCCCTTTAAAACCACAACTTGTTAGCTAGTTCTAATAGGGTGAAAGAAACATTTAAAATTTTACGTACTTGGACATAAAGTAGTATTCTGGGAGGAATAAACTTTTAAACCCTTAACTTTTTACAAAGAAAGTAGTATTTTTGTCATAATGCACCTTTAATTTCATAGCTTGTTAGTAAGTTAGTTGGACACTTGGACAGAAGTTGGTATTTTGGATGGAATAAACCCTCTGCATATGTGTTCTCTGTCTCTCTGTGTAAACAATCGTCTTCAGTGATTGGCTGTTACGTGTGACGTGACAGTCAATCAGACAGAGCTTTGGGCGGGACATTGCTTGAGCCAAGAGTGACTATAGAGAGAGAGATATCTGCTGAATCAGAGCCAAAGCAATGCATTTAAGGTATTTTGTGATATTCAGTCAATAAAAATAACGATACCAGTAGTCTAAAAATGTCCAAAAATTGGTTGGGTCGATAATTGGTCGATCCCTACTGTCAGGTTGTGGTTGGTTAAACTCTGACAGAATAGTGAGCCTTTTCCTCTCTAACATCACCATCAGCAAGGTAAACATCCACACACAGGATAACACAGCAAACTTCCATTGTTCTATTTTCTACATAGAACTGCAATTTCATCCAGTTACAGTTTGTTTTGGTGCAGTCGGAGTTAAAGTTGCGGTCAAAGTTGTTGAATTCTACATAACAATGGAAACATGAAGGTGGATCAGAAGTCCAGTCCTGTAAACCAGCTCCTCCTCTCAGTTCCTGCAGTGGAATCTGCCTAATAGAATAATGATGACGATCCAGTTTGAGTAAAACAGTGTGTGATCAGATGGCGAAACACTGCGGAACAGCTTGTAACACTCACAAACTGGGTTTTACAGCTCTGGAGGATTGTGGTTGTGGAGGTAGAGTCGATTGTCGCGGCTCAGATGATGATCGGTGCAGCTCTGTAGGTTTCCTGCAGGACAAACCTGACAGATGGTGTGAAGGACACCAGGACTGTCCTCACATTCTGGCTGAGAGTCGAGTCGAAGAGCTTCATGTAGCTGAAGTCACTGATACAGAAACATGCTCACATATGCAGTTTGTATCCTGCAAGTCCACCTATAAAAGGATTATGTGTTTTATGTTGTGGGTTTTATTATTAAAAGCAGCTAAACTTACCTGTTAGTCACATACAAAAAAATTGCAAATTAATTATCTAAATATCCAGAGTTTTATTTTGAAAAATCTAAAAACACCACTCTGTAAAAAATAATCCATTACATAAATTGTTTTCTCTGTATCTCTCAGTTTAACCCAAAAGAAATTACTTACATTTATTTATGTTCAAAGTGACTGTGAGTCTTACTCTGTTATATATTATTAGTGATACATTAGTGTGTTTGCAGTGTTTTTAGTAGACTGCAAATGTTGTTTTTAAATAATGGTTTGGGATTTACACTGTAAAAAATGCAAGTTTCATAACAGTTTTGAACTGTGATTTTTTTTTAAAGCAATTTACTGTTACTTTACAGATTTTTCTATTTTGTTAAATTGCAACAAATATTTACTAAGGGCATGGAAAAAAGCTGTACTTTGCATCTTAACCTAAATAATATAACAAAAAACAAACAAACAACCAAACTATAACAGGCCAAAGCTGCAATTATAATCATTAATAATATCCACATTAAAATCTGTATTCTTATACTGTTCTTTTGCAATGTTTGGCCATAAATTTACATACTTTTTATACATATTATATTTAATAAGAAAAATATAGTTGATTTACAGATATGAAATTATGTGTATTAAAGATTGAAAAATGGTAAATATTTGTTTTTACAAATTTTAGCTGTTTTATTAAATTACAGATAATGTCTAGTTATCACAAACAAATGTGTAACCTGCAGAAAATATTGGCATAAAAAATCTGTAGCTTTATGAATAATAGTTTCTTATTGTACTTATTGACAGATATTTACAGTTATTTTCACAGTATCTAAATCTTTTTGAAAAGTTACACATTTCCACCATTTTTATGGAGTTTTTCTGACAACCTTCCTACTACTACTACTACTAATAATAATAGTAATAATGATAATAAGAACTTTGACATTGTAGAATGCGACTGTCTTTTGTTTTCTTTGATTATTTAGCTGATTGGCTTGAGAAATATCAGAAAATATTATGAAATTCCTTCACAATTAACTAAAATGATGCTTTCACAATGCTTCTGTGACATTAATAGTCAAATTTTCCCAAAAAATTATGAAATAATAAAAATTTTTAAGATCACTAAAAAGAAGTGCAGCAAATGCATTGCAATGCATTACATTCTTAATGAAAAATTACAAACATTTTTGCAAATAAGTTCCATGTCATTCGACAAATTTATTGACCAATTATTTTCTGTTTGATTTATTTTTAAAAGTTTTAAAAAGTGCCATTTTTTATGAGCATTAATTTTGCACAGAAAAATCTTAAATTGTAAAGTAGCTGAAGGTTTCAGATAGTACAGCTGTAAATGCAGTGGAGTAATAATAATAGTAATATTTCCCTCTGAGATGTTTTGGAGTGGATGTAAAAAATAGAACAAGCTGGAAATACGGAAATATAATACTTCAAATTTGGAGTGAATTTACTCTTGTAAATAAGTGTGCTGAATCATCTATTTGAGTCTAATGATCCTATTATTATTCTCAAATGTCTTCTTCAGTGCGAGGAGAGACATTTTTCCAGTGCTTGACATCATATTTTTATCAGCCTTTTCCAACTTTTCATGAAAACTCTGCACATTTATCTGTACAGCTGCACTCAAGTGGGAATTATTTCATATAGATTTCATACATGTAACCTGACGTGCAGCACTTGAATTCACACTTCTGCAGCTTCTCATAAAGCCTCGGCGCTCGTGAAGCCTGAAGAGCCTCAGTGATGGAGAGGATGTGTTGTTGTGGCTGAGTGGAGGCTGTTGACACCCGTCTCCTCTTTCATCCGATGCAGAACATGTTTGGGGAGAAACCTCCGATCCCAGAGTACAAAGTGGCAGCCATCCAGAAGTCTCGCTTCATCCTGCTGCACTACGGCACCTTCAAGGCCGGCTGGGACTGGCTGATCCTGCTGGCGACCTTCTACGTGGCCGTCACCGTCCCCTACAACGTCTGCTTCACGGTGGGCGGCGGGCGGGACGAAGGCAGCAGCAGCGCCCCCCGGAGCCCACCCAGCGTCAGCGACATCCTGGTGGAGATCCTCTTCATTCTAGGTGAAACGCCAACATTTCCACTAACATTTTCAGCTGCATTGTGCTTCAAATCCAAACTTAAACTCATGCATTTTCACGATAAACACTCACACATTTACAATTAATCCCCAAATTATTCACATCTGTGCTAAATTTTGATTCATCAGGAATTTTTAGCAGTTTCTTGTGGCTGAAAATGACAAAAACACATGAAAAAAGACAGTAAGATACAGTGCTACAGATGCTAAGCATAAGTTTTTATTTTTTTCTTTAAAAAAATGTCATATAGTTTGAAATCGTCACACATTTTTGAGAAAATGCAGCTTAGCTTAGTATAGTCAACTAGCAGGGAATGTTCCCACAATACTGGAGAACATGAAAATCTAATAATGTTTAAAGAGTTTATTCTAATATTCAAAGAACATTTTAGAGATATTTGTTCCTTTGAAGTTCAAGGTTAACTAATACTTTTAGCAGAGAAAGTTTAAAAGATAATGACAGGAAAACAGATTATGGTCCATGATAACAAAGGAGGAATGTTCTCAAAGCAACTTCAGAAAAATGTTTTCCAGATGTTATCAAGACCTTGGATGATTTTTTTCAAACGTACCTGTACTGGGAATGTTCTGTGTGAATATGTTACATGTTCTGTGTAACATATTTTAAAGGTAGAACATTTTGCATTTGTTGACAGATCAGATTATAGAACGTTCTTTTATAGAACACTTTCAGAATTATATTTGTATTACATTCCTGTACTGTGATATATTGACAAAAGTGGAGCATTCTGGCTGCGATGTTCTGAGGCTCTTTTGAGAATGTTTTTGAGGGAACACATCATAGAACCTTCTTCTAAGAAGCATTCTCAGAATCCCCCATGATAACAAAGAAGAAACCTTCTCAAACCAACATTTAAATTATGTTTTCCAGATGTTATGAAGGCCTCAGATGTCTTTTATTAAACATTGTACTGTAAAATATCAACGAAGGTGGAACTGAGTGTCACGGCGTGGGGGTGAACCCGAGCAGAGAGCACACAGACGAGGGACTGAGGCAAGAACAAAGGTGGATTTTATTTAACAAAACAAAGGGGAGTGCTGGACGTGGTGGGGAACCTGGTGGCTGGAGTAACTGAACTAAAGGGGAGGTTGGGGGGGTGACTGTACCAGGAACCGGCGGCCCGGTTGGCGTTCTCCGTGGGGTGGGTCGGCGGCGGAGAGCGGGCAGGAGGGCCTCGTTCCAGGGGGGGGCGACAGGCGGGGTGTTTTCCGGAGTCGAGGAGGGCACATGGCAGGCAGAGACCCTCCACGATGAGCAGGGGTTCAAGGAGCAGGCAGCAGGTCCAAGGTGAGGGAGGGGGGAGGTCTGGTCAGAGCTGGATCCAGAGTGCAGGAGATGGGAGGACAGAGCAGGTGGAACCGGGCAGCTGGGTCAGCAGAGCTAGACAAGAGAAACACGGTTAGTCAATGTAAAGCTTTTCAATGGAAAAATCTCAGCAAAGGTGCAAGGCTAGATGACTGACTGCATGAGCAGAGTTTACTATCTGGCAGGGTGTGGAGTGTGCAGCCAGCTTTTATGGTGGAGATGATCAGCAGGTGTGCTGCACAGCAGCTGCCCGGAGTTCCGTTGATGAGTGATTGGTGATGAACAGCAGCTGGACAGAGCAGGAAGGTGGAGCGAGGAATAGGAGGGAGGAGGATGAGGGAGGTCAGGTGGGGGCTGAAGCTGGGACAGAGGAGGGAGCCCTGACACTGAGGATGTTTTGGGGAATGTTTTTGAGGGAACACATCATAAACGTTCCCCTATAAAATATCCTCCCAATGTTCCATGATAGCAAAAGAAGAACATCCTCAAAGCAACATTCAAAAAATATTTTCCAGATGTTATCGAGGCCTCAGATGGCAGAATGTTTTCTTTATACAGAACGTTTTATAACATTCCAGTAATGTGATATAGTAAAGGCAGAACATTTTGCTTTTTTACGGAGAGAACACATCATATAACGTTCCTCTGGCTGCGTTGTTCTATTGATGTTTTAGGAATTTTGTTGAGGAAACACATCATAAAACATTCTTCTGGAAAACATTCTCACAATGTTTCACAATAACAAAAAAAGAACTTTGTCAAAGCAACATTAAATTTTTTTTTTTCCAGATGTCAACAACAATGTTCTATAGAAGACGTTCCTGTGCTGTGACATATTAACAAAGGGGGAACATTCTTCCCAGCAATGTTCTGAGGATGTTTTGTCGATGTTGTTGAGTTAACACATAGAACATTGTTATAGTGCAATGTTCTGTCAGTGGGATTTTGCTAGGGAACGTGTCATTGAACGTTTTAAAAACATTCTCACAATCATGTTCCATGATAAGAAAGGAGAAGTGTTCTCAAAGCAACATTCAAAAAATGCCTTCAAATGTTAACGAAAATGTTCTTTGTAAGACGTTCCAGTAATATGATACATTAAAGGCAGAACATTTTGCCTTTTTGTGCAGGAAACACAGTATAGAACGTTCCTCTGGCTGTAATGTTCTGGTAATATTTTAGGGATAGTGTTGAGGGACCCATTATAGAACATTCTTCTGTAAAACATTCTCACAATGTTTCACAATAACAAAAAAGAAACTTTGTCTTCCAGATGTTGACGAGGACATTCTTTAAAAGACGTTCCTGTAATGTGATATATTAACAAAGGTGGAACATTTTTTTCTACAATGTTCTAAGGATCTTTTGAGGGAACACATTTTAGAATCCATACAATGTTCTCACAATGTTCCACAATGTTACATGATAGGAAAGGAAGATTTTTTTAAAAATCCCACTGAAAACACTGGTAGAACTTTGCAGAACTTGGAAATGAAAGATTAGTATTATATTATGCATATTTAAAGTTGTTCACACTGTTCATTGACATCATTCACATTCTAATGGGAATAATTTGCACATTCCTGCCAAAATTTGATTTGGGTATCATTAATTTCAGGCTGACAACAGCGTATAAAAGCTTTCTGTTTACTGCATTAATCCATATGTGCCTATTTTATGGTCTTGATGTCTCTGGTTCCTTCAACACTATAGGACACAGTAGACATAAAGTCCAAACTTTTGACGGCTGTGTTAAGCAGCCTGCTGATGAGCTGCTTCTCTCTTAGAGCCTCGTGACTCATAATAAAAGTTTGTTGGAAGTTTTTAATGACGCATGTTGCAGTAAAAGGATATGAGGCGTTCATAACAGACCATTACTTCTCATTGTGAGCTCATTTCCTTGGAAACTACAGGCCTCTTCGTCCCTGGCCCCTGTCCTCCTAACTGCAGGAAACTTGTACGAGTGCTCTTCAAAGGACAATTTGTGTTAATGGAAAAAGAGTGAATACCAGCCCTCCATCAATAAACTTGTGCAATGAAATTATACAAGCCACCCGCAGTTAAATGTCTGACTCCTGTCAGTCGATATCCTATTTGTTAGGACTAATAGGCCAAGCCTCTTTATCAATACGTCCACTCAGCCAACAACAGTGGATTGAAATGTCCCAGCACGCTTCTCTTTAGTCATTCATTTCTGTAAATAAGCTGCTGTTTATCCTGAAGACTCTGAATATGAGCACAAAATGTTGTACAGCAGAAGAAATAAAGAGGTGTGGTGGGTTTTTTATGGTATGTTGTTATATTTTAGCTCTTTGTGAAGGATGGTGCTGGCAGCATCATGATGTGAAACATGGTGGTGGCATCATCATGATGTGAAACATGGTGGTGGCAGCATCATGATGTGATGCATGATGGTGGCAGCATCATGATGTGAAGCATGGTGGTGGCAGCATCATGATGTGAAGCATGATGGTGGCATCATCATGATGTGGAACATGGTGGTGGCAGCATCATGATATGAAGCATGGTGGTGGTATCATCATGATGTGAAGCATGGTGGTGGCAGCATCATGATATGAAGCATGGTGGTGGCAGCATCATGATGTGGAACATGGTGGTGGCAGCATCATGATGTGGAACATGGTGGTGGCAGCATCATGATGTGAAGCATGGTGGTGGCAGCATCATGATGTGAAGCATGGTGGTGGCAGCATCATGATGTGAAGCATGGTGGTGGCAGCATCATGATGTGGAACATGGTGGTGGCAGCATCATGATGTGAAGCACGGTGGTGGCAGCATCATGATGTGGAACATAGTGGTGGCAGCATCATGATGTGAAGCATGGTGGTGGCAGCATCATGATGTGAAGCATGATGGTGGCATCATCATGATGTGGAACATGGTGGTGGCAGCATCATAATATGAAGCATGGTGGTGGCAGCATCATGATGTAGAACATGGTGGTGGCAACATCATGATGTGGAACATGGTGGTGGCAGCATCATGATGTGGAACATGGTGGTGGCAGCATCATGATGTGGAACATGGTGGTGGCAGCATCATGATGTGAAGCACGGTGGTGGCAGCATCATGATGTGGAACATGGTGGTGGCAGCATCATGATGTAAAGCATGGTGGTGGCAGCATCATGATGTGAAGCATGGTGGTGGCAGCATCATGATGTGAAGCATGGTGGTGGCATCATCATGATGTGGAACATGGTGGTGGCAGCATCATGATGTAAAGCATGGTGGTGGCAGCATCATGATGTGAAGCATGGTGGTGGCAGCATCATGATGTGAAGCATGGTGGTGGCAGCATCATGATGTGGAACATGGTGGTGGCAGCATCATGATGTAAAGCATGGTGGTGGCATCATCATGATGTGGAACATGGTGGTGGCAGCTAGTCCTGAAAGGCTTGTAAAACTGAGGGGAAAGAAAAATGAGGTAAAACGCAGTGTCCAGATGTACAAGGCTGACTGAGATCCATCCACACAGGCTCAAAGCTAAATACTGACTAGAAGAGGGTGAATACTTATGCAATCACTAATTTTCTGTGTTATATTTTGAATTAATCTACATGACTTTGTATAAATCTGTTTTCACTTTGACATGACATGGCCGTTTTTTTAATATTATACTGATCAGGTTTCAGCATAGAAAAGCCATACAATAGGGGAAACCTCCACTGTATCTCTGGAACACAGGTGACATTTATCATGTCTGTAATCCGTGCCGTTGTTGTCGTCCTCTGCAGACATCTTGCTGAACTTTCGAACTACATTCGTGAGCACGTCGGGTCAGGTGGTGTACGACGCCCGCTCCATCTGTGTCCACTACGTCACCACGTGGCTCTTTGTGGATCTCATCGCCGCCCTGCCCTTCGACCTGCTGTACGCTTTCAACGTCAGCGTGGTGAGTCGCCTGTTGGCACTCGTGTGCCTGTGCTGATAACAACAACAACAACAAAAACGCAGAGCAAACAGCGTGCGACAGCTTGATAAAGTGTGCGACGGATCAGGGAAGAGGAGACACTTGACTGGTGGACATACGCTCAGGCTTCTCTGCATTCATTTTCCACGTTAACACACCGAGGGCGAAGAGCCAAGTTTGGAGAAAAAAAGGGGGGGAAATGAATGCGTAATGTCATAAAGCAGCTCCCATGTGCATTTATTAGATCAACATTTCATCCAAACCAGTGCTCATCAGACAAACAAATGGCACCGAGCCAATCTGATGCAAGTGCATGTCTCATTAATTTGTGTTTGCATCCTCAGAGTCCTAAAACATGATGAACCATGGAGGATATTACCACACATGCATGCAAAATGGGTCCTTTAAAAATTCTGCTTTGGACGTATAAATTAGGGATCGACTGATGTGGGTTTTCCAGGGCCGATACCGATTTTTGGTCATTAAGAAAGGCCGATAAGTGATTTTTGGAGCCAAATATACATTAAATGTAGTGTTTCAACATCATGTGATAGCAGGAACCTGTCATTCATAACTAGACTTCTTCATTAATAAGGGCAACTATGACTGAATATGTAAAATAGAAATAGGAGAGGTTAAATTAGGATGCTTTCGACTGAGATCAATCCGTTTGTATCCTGCTGTTCTCTGTTTTCTCGATCTTTTACTGTTCTGCCAATTTTATTGCCCACTTACGCTACCGTTCAAAAATTTGGGGTCACTTCGTAATGTCCTTATTTTTGAAAGAAACACAGTTTTTTTCAATGAAGACAACACTGAATTAATCAGAAATACAGTCTAGACAACCATCACTCCTGTGTTCTAATGCTACATTGTGTTAGCTAATGGTGTTGAAAGGCCAATTGATGATTAGAAAACCCTTGTGCAATTATGTTAGCACATGAATAAAAGTGTGAATTTTCATGGAAAACATGAAATTGTCTGGGTCACACCAAACGTTTGAACGGTAGTGTAAGTCCAGATTTTAAATTAATTATTGTTTTCCAGATTCTGTTTCAGGCTAGTCTGTGTCTGCCTTTTAACGTAGTCGCTAGCCGTTAGCATAGCATTAGCCATTCTGATTTGTGTTTCTTGTTCAGTTTTTGCTGTTTGAGAGACATTTCTGACACCACAGAGTGACGACAGACAGAGAGAGGAGGCTGCATCAGACTTGAAGTAGAGCATTTAATTCATCGATAATCAGTCGATGAAAATACCAATGCAGATAATCGGGAAAATGCCAAATTTTGGCCACAATAATTGATGCATCCAATGGTTTATTTCATGTGTCTCAATGTCTCAATTAAGGATCCAAAACTAAAGCTGTAAACTGCACCCACAAGTCATTAACATCCTGAGATCATTGGCTACTGATATCACTTCCTTATCGTTAGGAAATAATATTAATAATAATAATAATAATAATAATAATAATAATAATAATAATAATAATAATAATAATAATAACAATGATAACAATAATAATAACTTTATTTTTACAGCACCCTTAAGAACAGTGTTCACAGGGTCTTTTGACAATCAAAGCAAACACAGACAATCAAGCAAGACATAAGGAGACAAGGCAGAGTAGTCAATAAATAAAATAAATATTAAAAATGCCAGTAATACGTTAATTAATTAACTAGATTAGCAGGCAATCAAGATGAAAAGTTAGAAAGTAAAAATTTTAAAATTAAAGAATAAGAAAAGCACTCAGAGAGCGCAGTACTCTGCCAAGGCTGCTCAGTTGTTGTATGATTTCTGGTGGATAAGCAGCGTTGCCAACTCCTCAGTAAGGAAAGTAGCTATTGGCTGTCCTAAAAGTCGCTAGAAGTCGCTAAATGATGTCATTGCCTAATTTGCATAATTTTTGTTTACATGTAATTGTAATCAACATTGTGGGAGAGACAAAAAGTGAGTATAAAGCACCAAAAATATGTTTTTGAACTAGAGGCTAAATGCATTGATTTATTTTAGTGTGACAGTGAAGAAACATTTTCATTTCCATCCCGCTCTGTAAGCAGGACGGGATCTGCAGAGACTTTGTGCGATTCATCTGCCGTCTGTCTGCGGAGTGATGTGGGTTTCCTGTAATCAGACAGGGGGATGCTGTGGGTTTACTGTGACTGCCTGTGCTTTGGAACGGGAGGAGCTCACAGCGCCACCTGCTGCTCGTTGAGGACAGTAACTGCAGAACGAGAGTCTCCAAAACGCCAGAAAAAGTCGCTAGATTTGTCGCAAGTCAATTTTGACAAAAAAAGTCACGAGGAGGCTTTGGAAAGTCACCAGATTTAGCGAGAAAGTCGCTAAGTTGGCAACACTGTGGATAAGTCCCGATAAGTCCGCAGCGATGGATTTGTAGTAGGATTGCAATCATGTGATCGTCAGCAGGCAGCTGACGTAGTGTTCTCTTGTTGTCATAGTTACAGTGACACTGTGCCACGATCTCGCAAAGACACAGAAATCTTTAAGAAATCCGTGGATCCAGACTACAAGCTGCATCACTGCCAAAATCTAATCAGTTGGTCCTTGTGTCATTTCTGACCTTCCCTGAAAATTTCATCCAAATCCATAAGTTCACTTTAGAGTAATGTTGCACACAGACTGACAGACGTACGCCGATCTTCACATACTTCTGCTGCATTCCTTGGTGGAGTAATTAAGCCTAAAGGTAAACTTCACATAAAAACAAGTCTATAAAAGCGGGTTTTCAGAAGTGATTTAAAAGAAGTTACTGACTCTACGAGCCACGTCTTCTCAGGCAGAATCCCTGAAGTTGGGTTCTTTCTCTGCAGTACTTTGGGGTCCACCTGCTGAAGACGGTTCGGCTGCTCCGGTTGCTTCGGCTGCTGCAGAAGTTGGAGCGTTACTCCCAGTACAGCGCCGTGGTCCTCACCCTGCTCATGTCCATGTTCGCCCTGCTGGCCCACTGGATGGCCTGCGTCTGGTACTTCATCGGTCGCAGGGAGATCGAGAGCCCCGGATCCTGGGATATTGGTGAGTGTGCACCGTTTTTTTTTTTCCATCTGTGCATAGTTTAGCAACTTAGATTCACTCTGAACTTCATGTTTCAAACAGTTGCACTTCAGAAGTCGGATTTGTAATGTCCCAAAGCTCTCCCTACGTTTCATTTTGCAATTTGTTATTCATTTAATTTACTGAATATTTGCCTTTCTCACAAGTTTTAGGGTTCGTCATATTAGGATTTTAATTATTTTACCTAGAAAGTCATGGTCCCTAAGCAGGAAATTATGGTGGTTGTACTAAACCCTCACTGTGGGCTCATTTTTACTGCAATATAAAGCCCTGCACCTCCATGGAAACAGAAAAAAAATGTTACCTTTCTTTGATTATTTATTCTTGAAAAATGTGGGATTCTATGCCTGCATTTATGTTATTGATCCTGTATTGTTTGTTTTTTTAATTGTTCTCTAAGTGTCTCTTGTCATTTCCTCTTTGCTTTGTTTGAAACGCAAGTTATAGTTTCATAAAA
Source organism: Amphiprion ocellaris (assembly GCF_022539595.1). Taxonomy (NCBI): domain Eukaryota; kingdom Metazoa; phylum Chordata; class Actinopteri; family Pomacentridae; genus Amphiprion; species Amphiprion ocellaris. The sequence goes on along the minus strand of NC_072776.1, from coordinate 29,035,097 downwards.
TATTAAATCAAAAAGGTTGAATTCCTTTGATTATTCATTTTACATTTTTTTTAACTTGAAGAAAGTTGGAATCAATGTCAGCAATTACTGACAAGTATCTTTTTTGTTGGTTTATTTTTTTTTAACCACATTTACCATAAAATTACACCATTATACCATATTTAAATCAGCAATAAAAATATTTTACAGATATTTGACATTATTTAAAAAGAAAAAAGTGTATTTTAAGGATTCATTTTTATTATTTATTTTTTATTTCATGTTTTATTATTTAACTTGAAATTAAATTAGAGATAATATGTATTAAAATCCCAGAAAAAAAATGAGAAAAAGTAGAAAAAAGTACCAATTTACATATAATTTACTGTAAAACAAAAAAAAAAACAGGCCACAGTAGTACATAATGCCCACTTTAAAAAATTGTATTTGAACAGTGAAGTATAGCAATAAGTTCTTTCACAGTGTGTGACCGTTAATCTCACTGTTTAACAGCATCAAAATCAGCTAAAAAATCTCATTATTGTACAGTTATTTTCACAGTTTTTTGGAGCTATATTGTTCCACCATTCTTCACAGTAATTTTTCCTGGTATATTTGCTGTCAGATTTTTTTTACAGTGCAAGGTAACTCATACTTAACCTTTGCTTTAGCGCAGAAGGACGACATTTACAGTTTTCTGCTTTAATAAGACGCAGTTCTTGTCAGCGGAGGATCTAAAGTCCTGCAGCGACACGACGCTGCGCTGTACAGTCTGATGAACTTATAAAGACATACAGATGGACAGACAGCCAGTTTCCAAGGGCAAGTGAGCAAACCTTAATCCTTCTGACTGCCTCCTGGGGCAAAAACCAAGTTTTTAGAGTGTCTCTTATTTTACTATAAGCAAACACACGAGCATGCACGAGGAAAATACAGCAAATAAACACATTTTGTAAGGATGGATGTGGCTCAGGGCCACAGTGGATTGTAAGCTCCTGCTGCTCTTTTCTCTCTCATGGATTCATAGCAGCCTACCTATCGTTATCCTTTCAGCAAACCACATAATGACAGACAGTAATACTGTGGTCAATTCATGTCAGCAGTCCCTCGATTGACTATTGAGACAGACGGAGGGAATTCAGGGGAAAACAAAGACCGGTTTGACCTTTCTGTGACACCAGCTGAGATTCACTATAGAGGTCTGACATCAGCATGTACGTACATCTGACTGTCCGTCTGTGAGTCAGTCGGCTGCTGATGCTTCACCGAGCTGCAGGTTGTTTTGTTTTCTTACTGGATCATCAATAATTCAGAGGCGGTGGAGCTTTAACTGTCCCTGTAGCCCCTCATGGAGCTGTAGTCACCAAACACACCACCCATAGCTTCCTGATGTGGACAGAAAGGAGCACAAAAACATGGATGTGAGAAATAATAAGAATAATCTTTATTTATAGAGCGCTTTTCATTATCTGAATTTCGAAGAGCTTCACGAAAATTGGTAAAATGATGAAACCTGAAGCGATTAATTTGCCTACAAAACAGCAACATTTCATTGAAGTATCCCCACTGTGAAGCTTGGTAGTGACAGCATCAGTATCAGTATGAAATGATAATAAAGGTTTGCATATTAAAGTGCTAAACTATAGAGTTAAACTGGAAATGCAAAGCAGTTTGTTGTTGTTGTTGTTTGTTTGTTTTACAAAATCAGCTGCAAGTGTTTATTTTTTGTGTTTTTTAACAAAATATATAGAATAAAGTGATCATGATTGAATATTCTGATTTTTAAGCTAAAATTTGCTTAATTTTCCTGATGGAACTGAACACAACTTGTGATTAGTTCAGTATCTATTGGAAAAATCCTGCTAATTTTTCTGTTTTTGCAGATTCTGGCTATGAAAAAATGTTCTGTATTTAGTATTTTTTTTTAGAAAATATACTCACTGTATAAATAAATAGAGGATAAAATAGACTTAAATGAACAATGGAATGAATATAGTTATATTACAAAAAAAAAACCAATGAGACAATAAAAAAATAAAAATAGAAATTAAAAGAAAGATGCATGTGTATTACTAATTTATCCAGCCATCTAATCTGGATTTCGAGCCAAATAAAAGTGGTAATTTTTTAATTTTGTACACAAAAATCACACTCCATGATCTAATTCCAAGGTGCTGTGTGAACCAAACAAAGGACTTATCATAATTTTTGAAACAGCAAAACAACAATACATCCAAGGAGGAAGAAAAAATGGGGATTTAGGAAGGAGAATGTGCAGACAGTATTGAAAAGCAGAATTTGAAAGTGGATGAGTGAGCTGAGCTTCTGACAGCAGTAAGACGAGGAAGATGAATAATACAGCGACGATCCGTCCGCTCATTGATCTCCGGCATCGCATGCTGCAGGCTGGAAACGCTCCGACCTTGTGTTTGTGTCTAGGGCTGCTGGCATAAGTAAGCAGAAGTGACAGTCGAGTCCCAGCAAAGCAGCTAAAGCCACAACATTAGAGGATTTAACACCTGAGTGGTTTCCTAATTACTGCATCATTAGTGCAGTTTAACCTGTGTAACCTGAGCAAACGTCAGTCTGCGAGCAGCGTTGGTTTACATGAAGGAGAGAACATGGAGTCCATGTTACTGATGTTACTCTGGAACTGATAATGTCTCTTCAGGTTCACTGAGTTCCCCTGCAGATTTCAGTTTGAGGTTCAGTTTTGCAACAGCTTCAGTCAGACGCTGTCCTTGGTGCTGATCTCTGTTCTCAGTGTGATGGAGCTGTCTCTGGTGCTGAACTCACGCCTTCACTCTTCTCCACCTTTCCTGAGCTGCTGTGTCACTTTGACAGAACTAAAAGATCTGTCTGTACCTCAGTATTAATCTGCTGCAGATTCACTTTTTAGTGTTCCTTTAAATCAGAAACAAGTGAAGGGTGATGCTTCGGTTCTTCTCCAAAATCACAAAAATTAATTTTCCGGCAGTCAGATGAGCTCTGGGACTAAAATGAATCATCCTAAACGCTGAATCATCCAACAGTAAACCAGTATGAGCAGTTTAAAGATGCTAAAACCACAGCAGCAGCAGTTTCTCACCTCTTCTGTCACCTGTAGTTAAATATAAGAGTTGAATCGTTATGTGTTACACGCAGTTTTCACAATAAGAATCCAACAAATACAATGTTTTTCTGTGTTTAGGCATTTTAAGTAAATAGAAAAACTGAGAAGTTAAAATAATGCATGACATTTTAGGAACTGTATTTTGTTTGCAAAAAGTAGTAGTTGTTTAGTAGTTTCTATTTATTTTTAGAAAATAATTGACTTCACTTCAGGTTTTTTTTTTACTACTCTATATGTATTTTGTTAAGTTTTACAAGTTAATTTTCCAAGTTCTTGTCCAGTTTTGCATTGTTTTAAATGTCTATATATATATATATATATATATATATATATATATATATATATATATATATGGCATGCCGTTTAGGAAATTTTATATATATATATAAAATCTAGAATTCTGAATATATGGAATGAAAGTTTGAATATATTGAATGAAAGTCGGAATATATTGAATGAAAGTTTGAATATATTGAATGAAAGTCTGAATATATGGAATGAAAGTCAGAATATATTGAATGAAAGTCGGAATATATTGAATGAAAGTCGGAATATATTGAATGAAAGTCGGAATATATTGAATGAAAGTGTTCAGACTTTCATTCCATATATTCAGATTCTCATTCCATATATTCAGAGTTTCTTTCAATATATTCAGAGTTTCATTCAATATATTCAGAGTTTCATTCAATATATTCAGTTTCATTCAATATATTCAGAGTTTCATTCCATATATTCAGAGTTTCTTTCAATATATTCAGAGTTTCATTCCATATATTCAGAGTTTCATTCAATATATTCAGTTTCATTCCATATATTCAGAGTTTCATTCAATATATTCAGATTTTCATTCCATATATTCAGATTTTCATTCCATATATTCAGAGTTTCATTCAATATATTCGGATTTTCATTCAATATATTCGGATTTTCATTCCATATATTCCGAGTTTCATTCAATATATTCAGAGTTTCATTCAATATATTCGGATTTTCATTCCATATATTCAGACTTTCATTCCATATATTCCGAGTTTCATTCAATATATTCAGAGTTTCATTCAATATATTCAGAGTTTCATTCAATATATTCCGAGTTTTTACCTACCGAGCCCCGGAAGGGACATGTCGGTATGGCGAAACGACAATGGAGGACACCCACCCGTACGAGAGTTTTATTGAGTTTTATTTTGTAATCAGCCTAAAATACAAAGACATTCAAGCAGTGCGATGCATGAGGAGTCTGCCATGCAGACCAGCGATCCTGATCCTGGTAAGTTTTATTTCTCCAACACCCTGCTGTTAGCCCGCTATGAATACACAGCTACAGTAGTCCCACATTAATATTATGAAGGCTACACCAGCTAACGTGGTAGGACACAGCATCAGTGATCAGAGGTTGGTGTTGAACTGTTGTTTGCTAACCAGTTAGCCGCCGCTAAGCTAACAAACTATGAAACAATTCCTTATAAAACCTGAGAAAAGGAGCAGCAGTATTTCCTAACAAGACCTGTATTCAAAACCTCCCACGTTGTTACACAACGGCCCATTAATCATATTACTGAACTATATGGTAATCATTGAAATTTCTCTTGAAGAATCAATGAACTGTTTGCTAACATTATCATTAATGTAAGTCTAAAACTAATTCAACTGATCAATTTAACACAATGAAGTAAAGAGTACTGGTAATGTGCAGCTATTTTTATCATTTCAAGGTAAAATGCTGATTGTTCTTGAGGTTTCAGCTTTGCAGATGTGGAAATTCAAAGCATTGATTTCCTTTACTCAGATTTTTTTGGGTGGTTTCCAGTTGTGCCTCAAAGCAAGGCATTTAGCACTGTTAGAAATTATTACAGGTATTTTTGTAACACTTTCTAACATCGTATGGACAAAGCAATAATTAATCAGTTAATGGAGAAAATGGTTTTAAATTACAGATGCTATCATCAACATTTCTTATTCATTTATTTAGTTGTCGGCCTTGGATGATGAGGTCCAGCTACCAGGATCACTACTCTGCAGCTCACTGATCCCATCCTGCAGCTCATCCATGCCGTCCTCCTCTCAACAGACCAAATCAAGTAAGATCTGTTTAGACTGTGTGGACAACAACATGATCAATATGTTAACTTTCAGCCCATCCTAAAATCACAAAACAGAACATTTACTTTAACTGTGTTTATGAATATAGAAAGTAATTACTAACAACTAATACCTTTTTGGGTGCTTTTATGCAGGAAAAAGGAAGCAGGATGCTACTGTGGATCTGCTCTTCAGATTAGCTCTGCTGTGATTAACAATCTGCCTTCATCGCAGTCACAGCCAACGGGGAAGGCAAGTAATTGTCAGAGATGTTTTGACTCTTAACACTGAACATTAGCTTAGTTACTTCGCTTCGACTATGTTTTCATCCATTACATAACAGTTAAACGCAGTAAGTTGATGATAATATCTATGTTCATCTTTACAGATGGTCTTAAGGTTAATTGCGAGGCAGAGGTCCACTGTTGCCTGGATATCCGCGATCACGTCACTGGTGGGACACAATTGTACTGGATTTCAGCTGAAGGCTGCTGTTCTGTCCAAACTGTCATGAGACACTGACATTTTTATTGTGATATACCCACCACTGTTGTTAGTTTTTGTTTCAATAAATAGTTTGAGATGAGGAAATCGCTATTGCATGCTTCTACTTAAATGCCCTACTTTCATGATTTGGTATCACCATAGCATGAATTTTTTACATTTTCCATAAATTTCACCCAAAAGTTGAATAACTATTTGTGAGCGGTGTATGTATACACGTCATCTAAGCACACTTCAATAATATATCTGCTGCAGTAGTGCAGTTTATCTATCTTGCTTGGTGTGATATGTTCAAAAGCACCACTAATTATCTGTCAAAATGTGTGTAACAGAAGTGTGCACTGAACACTGAATAAAGTCTGTAGATTATAGACAAAACACGCATCTTTCATCACAAATTTCTGTTTATTCCCCCAACGTGCAAGAGTTAAAATACAAAACAGGTGAAGTTAAATAACTAAAATGTAAAAGAATTTACAAAAAAGAAGGTTTTTTTTTTTTTTTTTTAAAAAGATCAGAAGTAGTGGATAATGCAGTTTATTTCTGTGACAGTCTCTCCAGCACTGACACCGTACGTCCCATCAGTCCAACCAAGGTGTTTGAATTTTCATCCATCCTCTGGATGTTCTGGAGCATAGCAGTGGTCAGGTCTTGGTCTCTGGATGTTCTGGAGCATAGCAGTGGTCAGGTCTTGGTGTCTGGATGTTCTGGAGCATGGCAGAGGTCAGGTCTTGGTCTCTGGATGTTCTGGAGCATGGCAGAGGTCAGGTCTTGGTGTCTCCTCAACTGTTCCTCTGACCTCTCCAGATACTGCAGCAGATCCACAGTAGCATCCCGCTTCCTTTTTCCTGCATAAAAACACCCAAAAAGGTATTAGTTGTTAGTAATTACTTTCTATATTCATAAACACAGTTAAAGTAAATGTTCTGTTTTGTGATTTTAGGATGGGCTGAAAGTTAACATATTGATCATGTTGTTGTCCACACAGTCTAAACAGATCTTACTTGATTTGGTCTGTTGAGAGGAGGACGGCATGGATGAGCTGCAGGATGGGATCAGTGAGCTGCAGAGTAGTGATCCTGGTAGCTGGACCTCATCATCCAAGGCCGACAACTAAATAAATGAATAAGAAATGTTGATGATAGCATCTGTAATTTAAAACCATTTTCTCCATTAACTGATTAATTATTGCTTTGTCCATACGATGTTAGAAAGTGTTACAAAAATACCTGTAATAATTTCTAACAGTGCTAAATGCCTTGCTTTGAGGCACAACTGAAAACCACCCAAAAAAATCTGAGTAAAGGAAATCAATGCTTTGAATTTCCACATCTGCAAAGTTGAAACCTCAAGAACAATCAGCATTTTACCTTGAAATGATAAAAATAGCTGCACATTACCAGTACTCTTTACTTCATTGTGTTAAATTGATCAGTTGAATTAGTTTTAGACTTACATTAATGATAATGTTAGCAAACAGTTCATTGATTCTTCAAGAGAAATTTCAATGATTACCATATAGTTCAGTAATATGATTAATGGGTCGTTGTGTAACAACGTGGGAGGTTTTGAATACAGGTCTTGTTAGGAAATACTGCTGCTCCTTTTCTCAGGTTTTATAAGGAATTGTTCCATAGTTTGTTAGCAAACAACAGTTCAACACCAACCTCTGATCACTGATGCTGTGTCCTACCACGTTAGCTGGTGTAGCCTTCATAATATTAATGTGGGACTACTGTAGCTGTGTATTCATAGCGGGCTAACAGCAGGGTGTTGGAGAAATAAAACTTACCAGGATCAGGATCGCTGGTCTGCATGGCAGACTCCTCATGCATCGCACTGCTTGAATGTCTTTGTATTTTAGGCTGATTACAAAATAAAACTCAATAAAACTCTCGTACGGGTGGGTGTCCTCCATTGTCGTTTCGCCATACCGACATGTCCCTTCCGGGGCTCGGTAGGTAAAAACTCGGAATATATTGAATGAAACTCTGAATATATTGAATGAAACTCTGAATATATTGAATGAAACTCGGAATATATGGAATGAAAGTCTGAATATATGGAATGAAAATCCGAATATATTGAATGAAACTCTGAATATATTGAATGAAACTCGGAATATATGGAATGAAAATCCGAATATATTGAATGAAACTCTGAATATATGGAATGAAACTCTGAATATATTGAATGAAACTCTGAATATATGGAATGAAAATCTGAATATATGGAATGAAAATCTGAATATATGGAATGAAAATCTGAATATATGGAATGAAAGTCGGAATATATGGAATGAAACTCGGAATATATGGAATGAAAGTATGAACATTATATATATTCCGACTTTCATTCCATATATTCCGACTTTCATTCCATATATTCCGACTTTCATTCCATATATTCCGACTTTCATTCCATATATTCCGACTTTCATTATATATATTCCGACTTTCATTCCATATATTCAGAATTTTATATATATATATAATTTCCTAAACGGCATGCCATATATATATATATATATATATATATATATATATATATATATATATATATATATATATATATATATATATATATATTCTATTCATATTTAGTTTAGATTAGATTTAACTTTACTGTCACTGCTGACTAGAAGTACAAAGACAGCAAAATGTGTCGCATTTTAATTAGCTTTATGGTTTCTTAGTAAAAATCTAAAACAGCTTTTGGTTGTTCTTGATGGTTTTGATATTTTAGTATTTTATGTTTATTTTAGAAATATTTTGATCTTGCAAATACTCTTTTAATATTTTACATTTACTTTGTTTTTCATATTTATTACAAGTTCTTAACCTGTTTTGTCTTGATTTTGTTATTATTAGTATTTTAGAATAGATTCTACTTTGTTATCATTAAGGCAACAGAAATACGAAGAAGCGAAAAGCACAACTTAATTTGAATAGATGTTGTAGTTTTACACCTATTTTATTTTGTTTTGTTTTTCAGTTTACTTCCATCATATTCTTCTTCTGCTTTATCTTGTTTTTGAATATTTTGAATATATTTTATTTTAGATTAAATTCAACGGCATTACCAGCACCAAGACAGCAAAATACATGAAGAGATTTGAACTGATTTTACAAGTTTTTGTTCTCTCATTTGTTGTTGTTGTTGTTTTTCTTTTTTACTCAAACTATTTTAAATATCCTACTCCTGCTTTGTCTTGCTTTTTTAAAAAAATATTTTAGATGTATTCTATTTTAAATTAGATATAACTTTAGTGCCAGTGGTAAAACAACAACATACGTGAATGATTTTTGTTGTTGTTGTTGCTGCCCATTCTGACATATGCAGCGCTTTGGCCAATTCAAGTTGTTTCAAAAGTTGCTCTATACATAAATTTGACTTGATTTGATCTGTGATAGAATTTTTTGAGTGAAACTTGTCCCAGTTCAGCTCAGTTAAATAAATAAAGTTTTCATCTCTCTCTCGTTGTCTCAGGTTGGCTCCATGAACTGGCCAAGCGTCTGGGAACTCCCTACTTCCTGTCTCCGCTGTCATCATTGGTTCCCTCAACGGTCAGCAGCCTCCTGACCAGCAGCAGCAGCCAGTGGAACAGCTCCAAGGCCGCAGGACAGAGCTGGAACTCCAGCCAGATCTACGGGAATGTGTCCGGTGGAGGCGGAGGAGGAAACCTGGGCGGCGGTCCATCGATGCGCAGCAGCTACGTCACCTCGCTGTACTTCGCTCTGAGCAGTTTGACCAGCGTCGGGTTTGGAAACGTGTCGGCCAACACGGACTCAGAGAAGATCTTCTCCATCTGCACCATGCTGATCGGAGGTAGGAAAAGATGCTTCCCTTTGTGAGGGTGTGAAGATCTTCCCTGCAGCTCTGCACATTGTCTTCTGTGTTTTCGTCTTAAAAGATGTTGCTTTTTATTCTAGTGAAGACAATAGATGTAAAAACTCCCATTCAGCATCTCATCTCCTTAATTGAGGGGTTCCACCTAGGGTAGTCTGCATTTTTAGTTTCTGTTGATGTTTTCAAAAAGGTAATATTTCTACTTTAAGTTTATTATTGAGGTCAAAGTGAGCAGTGGTCCTTCTTAAAGTTCCTCTCTGGTTATTGATTAAACCCTTGAAAACTCATCTCTGTACATTTAAACTTTTACATTTACACTTTTTTCAGCTGCACAAAACCAGAAACTGAATCTGAAGGAGAATAAATATACAGAAAGTCCTGCCCTGCAAGCTGAAAGGATTGTTTTCTTTTTTAAGTCCTTAGACTCAAGAAACTAAGAAACATGGTGCCATTAATGCTAAGTATAGCAGCAAATGTTTATTAATCCAAAAGTAGAATAGTTATCAACTGATACACTCTTTAGAGTTACTATACTTAATATAGAGCTGCATGTTTTGACTAATTCGTACAGATTTGCTGCTTTATTAGGAATAAAAGAGTCAACAGAGTAGAAAGTTAGAAAGTTCTGAGACATAATAACACATCACTGGTTTAGTTTGTTTCATGGAGGGAAGAACAACCCACAATAAAGCTGTACTTATCCTCATTAAATTAGTTGCTTGGTCTGCCTGTTTTTTCCTTAGTAATAATAAGTGTATTTCTCTATTAAAGGAGGAAGCTAGAGAGCCAGAGGAACCCATAGCTTCATTAATCTCCCTGAATTTCATCCTCAGACTCGGTTTATTGTTCTCCAGCAGTGAGCTGCTGTCCAGAAGCAGCGTGTGCTGTAACCGAGAGATATTTTAACGTTTTAAAAGCAGGGTTTTCCTAAATGAAAGGTCGGTCGTGCTTAAATAAAGCCATTAGTCTGTGGAAGTGTCCTGTGGTCTGAGCAGCTGCATTCAGGGAGACAAACCGCTGTGCAGGACTCTCAGGAGCTTATATCATCAAACAGATAATTTAATTCCTGTCTGTTAGCTGAGTTCACATTCCGAGCAGACCTGTGACTGCTGAGTAAATATTAACTCCTCACCAAGAGTCGCTGCTCATACTGGGATTAGAGCTGCTGTGGGGTTTGGAATAATAATATAGTTGTTCTTATGAGTGTTTTGTTCACTAGAAATAAAAGATTTATTCCACATTGTGCTGCTGACATCGAGTGAAAGCAGTAATCCACTTGCAGCAGAGCCTCAAAGTGGTTTTAGAGCAGTTAAGTCGTCTAAAGCCCCGTGCCTTTTAACTTGGCGGGCTTATAGTATAAAGACGTCCTGTAAGGCTTCCTGCTATGCTGAAGCATTATGGGATTTTTGCCGAGGGCCCCTCCAGATAGGAGCCAATCAAACAGCTGCAATTAAATGCTCTGCTCTGTCTACAGCGCTGATGCACGCCGTGGTGTTCGGTAACGTCACCGCCATCATCCAGAGGATGTACTCGCGCCGCTCGCTGTATCACACCAGAACCAAGGACCTGAAGGACTTCATCAGGGTCCACCGGCTGCCCAAGGCCCTGGAGCAACGCATGCTGGAGTGTTTCCAGACGACCTGGTCAGTCAACAACGGCATCGACGTCAGTGAGGTGAGGAGGCAGCAGATTCACATACAAGCAATTGAATTTAGACACTTTATTGTCCACTTGGGGATGTTTTTCTTGGGCTGCATTTAACATACATTTTACATACAAAGTCCATGTAAGAGTTGGACGCACTAGTTTACATACACTACCATTCAAATGTTTGGAGTAACTTAGAAATGTCCTTATTTTTGAAAGAAAAGCATTTTTTTCAATGAAGATGACATTAAATGAATCAGAAATACAGTCTAGACATTGTTAATGTGGTAAATGACTATTCTAGCTGGAAACAGCTGATTTTTAATGGAATATCTCCATAGAGGTACAGAGGAACATTTCCAGCAACCATCACTCCTGTGTTCTAATGCTACATTGTGTTAGCTAATGGTGTTGAAAGGCTAACTGATGATTAGAAAACCCTTGTGCAGTTATGTTAGCACATGAATGAAAGTGTGAGTTTACTGGAAAACATGAAATTGCCTGGGTGACCCCAAACTTTTGAACAGTAGTGTACATACATAGACACTTTTAAATACTGTAAACAAGATTCAAGTATTCAAGAATTCAAGGTTCTTTATTGTCATGCCAGCGCATGTATTCACGTCAGGTGGAATGAGGTTAGTACTTGGGTCAAAAAAGGACACAGATTGTGTTGTTCTTCAGTTTCTTTTTAGCATTTTTTGTGTTTAAAAAAACACTAGCCAAGAAAATACCTCAAGGTTGTTGTTTTTTGTCAGTTTTTTTATTTTTTTAAAGTAGTGGCTATCAGAATTTTGCCATCATGCCCCCTCGCTGAATTTTTTTTTTGACAATGCATATTTATTTTCATGGCAGTTGTTTTTACTTTGTGTTACATTCATATTGATAGGTGTCACTAAAAACATCAAATGTGGCTTGCTGCAGCTTTTATTTAGGTTGTTAGTTATAGCTGTGTTTGGAAGGGAAAAAAATGTAGAGACTCACATTTTTCCCTCCTAGTTTGGGAGGGACGTTTTTGCAAGATTTTTGCATAGAAGACTCCTGTTTGGTTCAAGCATTAAGTGTGAGCCTCCGTCGTACCTCCGCAGCTCCTGAAGGACTTCCCTGACGAGCTGAGGGCCGACATCGCCATGCACCTGAACAAAGAGCTGCTGCAGCTGCCTCTGTTCGAGTCGGCCAGCCGAGGCTGCCTTCGCTCCCTCAGCCTCATCATCAAGACCTCCTTCTGCGCTCCAGGAGAGTTCCTCATCCGACAGGGAGACGCCCTGCAGGCCATCTACTTTGTCTGCTCCGGCTCCATGGAGGTCCTGAAAGACAACACTGTGCTGGCTATTCTGGGTGAGTCGATCGACATGTTGGAAATAGTTGCATTTGGTAAATGCTGGTATGTTTGCTGTGATCTTGCTGTGCGTGCGTCACCCGTAGGAGGTTAGAAGAAAAAAAATAGTCTTTATAGGGACACAAGGAGCTTTTTTTTTTTTTTTTTTTTTTTTAGATTTTATCTCATTTAATGTATATATATATTGTCTATAAACAGTAATTACCCTCTTGTAAATACATTTAAGAACCCTCCAGGGCTGGCTGCTGAGAAGCATGTCCACATCATGATACTGCCACCACCATGCTCGTTTGTTGTTCGCCAAACATATCGTCTAGTCTGGTGGCCAGAAAGTTCAAACTGGGTCTCATCAAACCAAAGAACCTTCTTTCTGTTTACTTCAGAGTCTCCCACATACCCTCTGGTGAACTCTAATCCAGATAAAATAAGGGCTTTTTTACAAAAATGTGTTTCTGTAAAGCTTTAATTGGTGAACAGGCAACATCAGCTCTAAGCACAGTCTCTCCCATTTCAGCCATTGATGCTTGTAACTCCTTCAGAGGAGGCATAGGTGTCTTGGTGGCCTCGTTCAATAGTCTCTTTCTTGTCACTCAGTTTCTGAAGATTTTCTGCTCTCCTCAGATTCATGTTGCATCTTCACATCATGATGCTGCCACTACCATGCTTGTTTGTTGTCCACTAAAGATACTGTCTAGTCTGATGGCCCAAAAAGCTCAGTTTAGGTCTCATCAGACCAAAGAACCTTCCTCCAGTTGACTTCAGAGTCTTCCACATGCCTTCTGGTGAACTCTAGCTGAGATTTAATATGAACTTTTTCAACATTGTCTTTCTCTTTGCTACTCTCCCTTAAAGCTTTGATGAGAACAGATACAGTTGCTATATGAACGATTTCTTCCATCTCAGCAGGAGTCATAGGTGTCTTGGTGGCCTCATTCACTAGTCTCCTTCTTGTACAGTCACTCAGTTTTTTTTAAGATGACCTGTTCTTTGCAGATTTATACCAAAGTCCTTCCATTTCCTAATATTGGAATTAACTGGACTCCAAGGGATATTCAGTGACTTGGAAATTTTCATCTATCAATCCTCTTACTTGTGCTTTTCAGTAAACTTTTCACAGAGTTTCTTTTGTCTTCGTGGTGTAGTTATATCCAGTAGTACTGATCCACCAGTGACTTGACCCTCCAGATACAGATGTCTTTGTGTTACAATCACTGAGACACATTCACTGCACTCAGATTATCTCTATTTCAATAACTGTGTGACTTCTAGCATCAAGGGGGTGAATACTTATGCAGCCACTTATATCACATTTATATTTTAAATTCATTGACATTACTTTGTAGAAACCTATTTCACTTTGACATGAAAAAAGTCTTTTCTTTTTCAAATTCATGTCAAAAAAAGTCATGTTACATTGACCGTGATTCAATATGGAAAAGCAATCAAAGCTGAAAATTTCCCAGAAAGGGTTAATACTCTCTTTATAGTGTAAATAAAAACAAGAGTACATTAAAAAAAAAAAAAAAAAAAAGTTGAGCCTACAGTGTGGAACTCTTGTTTCCCACATCTGGCAGTGAAAGCAATTACACAAACACTGTCAATGCATGTTTATGATGTTCACTTTCCCAAGTGGAATTATTCTGTTCTTAAAAAAGAAGAAAGTTCTGCAAAGTTCTTGAAATGTTTTCAGCTGACAAATTTTTCTTTTTCGCTGCCACAATTTCAAAGATTCTAGTAAAATTTTTTGATATCATTCTAAGACTATTGTGCACTAATTTTCTTCAACTCAAATCTGTGTGTCTGAATCTATCTTTTTCAGACCATAATCAGCACAGTTTCAAGGTGGAAATACTCATCCTTGGAGTTTGCAAATTATTTTGTTCATGATGTGTTTTTCAGAATATTGAAAGAAATAAGATAAAGAACTTTTATTTCTCTGGCTGGGCCCTTTAAGTTCTGTGGTGGGTCATTCCCCACCAAACAAGACTCTCTCCAGTTACAAACATGAATGTTTTTCTGTCAGTGTTCGAGTAATCTTCCTATTTGTTTACCCAAATTAGTAGAAATACACGACAAAGTCTATTTTCAAATTAAAGGAAAGACAGCAGCGGAATCTGGAGCCTTTAGCGAGCGCACAGTTTGATTTGTTGACTGTCACATTGCAAAATTACACGCTGGTTACCTAATTAGACTAAAATTCAGTAAGGATGCTGTATTGTTTGAAGGAAATTATGCATGAATGTGCGAAAGAGTCTCAAATGAAAGCTGCACTGTGGCCCCTCGGCTCTGACAATTAGCTGTCAAACTGAGACTCTGAGGATGTGAGACGGTTTCAGATCTGCAGGACTCCATGTTGCAGCGCTAATGAAGGTGACAGTTGCTAATTTGAAGAAGAAGCAGCTGCATGCATGTCTGTTTGATATCAACTGTTGGTAATGAAGTACAGACTTCAGAGGGGAAAAGAAAGAGATCATGCCTCAGCTCAGTGATTACAGTTCAAATAACTTCTCAATGCTGAGTTTGGCTTCATCCAATCAGACCTGCAGAGCAACTTGATGTGGATTCTGATGGAAATTAGGTTGATGAGCGACATGAAGGAGAGGTGGAGTAAAGTACACTGTAAAAAATAAAGATTTTAATGATTGACAACTGACTTTTATTTTACAGATGTTCTGTGTAAAACAAGGTAAATAATAGAAAAAAATGCTTAATTTACAGGTTAACTACATATCAAAAATATAAGTGTGACCGTAGCATTACAAATTACATTTTTTTACTGTATTTAAATCAGCAAAAATATTGTTAGTTTACAGGTTTTTGCTGTTTTTAAAGATTTTAATTTTTATTATAAACTATTTTTGTTATATGGAATTATTTCCATTAAGGGCTGAAAATTGGTAAATAATTTTTAAGCTGTTTATTTTATTAAATTAATCTGTTTCACTAAATTACAGAAAATTAATTTACATGTAAACCATTAAAAAAACTGGCCAGAACTGTAAATAATTTCCACATCCACATAAAAGTCTGCATGTTTATAACATCTGACTGTGAAATTATACTGTTGACTATTTAGAAAAACAGCTAAAAATGTAATTTTTCAACAAAAAATTTGACAAAATTTATTTATATTAGAGATTGAACAATGGTAAAATGGTTAAACTGTTATTTTGTTAAATTCAGATAATATCTGATAAAATCACAGGGAAAATTATTCATTTACATGTTAAGCATAAAAAAGGGCCTAAGCTGCAAATAATATACACATCGAAAATCTGTATTTTTTATAAATGCTAATTTGTTCTTTTGCTTGTGTGACTGTAAAGCTACACAATTTTTTATTGTATTTATATCAGCAAAAATTTTGTTAGTTCACGGATATTTTATGTTTTAAATTGTTATTTTAAATTATTGCTATTGTATAAAATAATTTTTATTAAGGGCTGAAAAATGGTAAATAATTTTTAAGCTATTATTTTATAGAATTCATCAGTTTTGTTAAAAAAACATTAAAATCACAGAAAAAAAGGCATTAATTTACATATAAACCATTACAAAACTGTCCAAAACTGTAAATAATTTCCACATTAAAAATCCATATATTTACAACATTTCACTGTAGAATTACACAGTTGACTGTTTAAAAAAAAAAAAAAAAGACAGTTGAAAAGGTCATTTTTCTGTAGATATTTGCTGTTTTGTGAAATAAAATGTATTTATATTAGAGATTGAACAATGGTTAAATGCTTAAATCTAATAAAATCACAGGGAATCATGAGTAAGAAGGCAGCTCAGATTTGTAGAGATGACAAACGTAACTGGAAACACTTAAAAAAACATTTACAGCAGCTAAACCATCATGTGCTGCTGCAAAACAATTATTAATGACAATAAGTGGTGAAATCTCATTTTCTGTGAATGATTCAAACTTTAACTTTGTCAGATGTATTTGTTTTATTTATTTATTTTCTTTTTTTTTTTTTTTTGCTTCTGTCACATTTTTCCTTACATGGTTAACATATATTAATTTACATGTTAACCAAAAAAAGTTTTTAAAAAGGATTTTGTATTACATTGAATAGTGCCAAAACTGTAAATAATGTCCACATCAACAGTCTATTTTTTTTTAAAAACAGCAATTTTCTCTTTAACAGTGTTTGACTTTAAAATGACACTGTTTTTACTGTATTCAAACCAGCAAAGAAATCATTATTTTACTGACATTTGCTGTTATTTGAAAA
This sequence comes from Amphiprion ocellaris, assembly GCF_022539595.1. Lineage (NCBI taxonomy): Eukaryota > Metazoa > Chordata > Actinopteri > Pomacentridae > Amphiprion > Amphiprion ocellaris. The sequence goes on along the minus strand of NC_072776.1, from coordinate 29,018,341 downwards.
AAAAGAGTTGTTTAAGCACTAAAAATATTGGTACTTTACTGATCCCGAGGGAAATTCTAGAAACCAGCAGCATATTAAACATACAGAATATGCAGAAATAAAAGGTAATAGCAGAACACACAAAAATCTGTGTAGATGGTGTTCAAGTAGGCAGGAAAATGTAAATCAAATAAGAACATTAAGCAAGTAAATGCTTTTTGAAGAGTTTTAGATTTTCTATTTTACTATATTACAGATAATAATTAGTAAAATTCCCCAAAAAAATTTAAATGAAAAAATGACATGTTACCATAAAAAAGCCAAATCTGTACATATTGACACACATCAAACATCTCTAGTTTTACCAATAGTTATTTGTTCTTTTACAAATCATGACCACAAAATTACACAATTTTACAGTATTTAGATCAACTAAAAATATAATACAGATATTTTCACCATTTTCACTTTTTTTTTTACAGCATTCTGCCATTTTCAACATACATTCTCTGGCACTTTTCTGCCTGATTTTACAGTTTTTTTTCCTGCAGATTTAGTTTTCCAGTGCAGCACGGATGCATGTGTGAGGTTCAGTGAAACAACAGGAAGGCAGGTCTGAAAACCTGCTGATAAAAAGCTACTGTTGAAAGAGTTATCTTCACGTTCAGAATTCCCGTTGTGAGCTCTATAGAAGTGACCTCCTGTCCATGGTGAGTTCAGAAGTAGGAAGTCCCGCTATCGCACCTCACATATGGCTGAGTGTAGACGCCAAATACAAAGATGATTGATGAACTGGGATGTTTGCAGGCTGCTGGACGCTGCTGGTTCTTGTTTGTTGCTCCAGATAGAATGAATAATGTAGGAGGAGAAGGAGGCTGGGGAGCTTCACTCCTCAGGCTTCGTATGGTTTCTGCACATTACGCTGCAGCCGGAGGTGGAAGAAGGATTCAGATCCCTGAAAGGATCATAGTTTTACATTCTGCATTCAAAATCCCCACTTCAGGGAGACACAACAGGTGAACAGCCTAAATATTAACAAACGGATACCACAATGTAGCTATTTTTCTGTATTACAAGTTTTCAAAAAGCTCTAAATATGAGCTATTTTGTAGAACAGAAATCTAAAAGTTGGATAAAACTGGCTTCAGAATTCTTGTTTCACTTTGTTGACATATGGAGAGGGGTTTTGGATATTTTCTTTATCACTCTTAATCCGAAAATGCTGTCAGCAGCCAGAAAAAAATTGATTTTTGCTAAATCAAATGTTTTATAAATCGATCTGTGAACAATGTGTGAGCAAACCACTCTGTGAAAACTGACAGAATAGAGACAGGAATAAAACTTCAAAGTTTGGTGAAAATTAAAGCTGCTTAAGTGAACATTTCCAGCCTTTTAAATGTATGTATTGTGAAGTTCCATATCTTTTATTGTTTTAATATATAGATATCACCAAGAAACTTCCTCAGTCCAGCTGATTACTTCCATTAAGACTAATGTATTTTGTATTACAAGGTTAGTTATGCACACTGGGTTTTATCTATTTAAATGTGACCTTATTTGTATTTTTTTTGTGTGTGCATTTGCATGCGCTTTACAAACTTTTCTTTCACTTTATTGACAAGGTCTTTCCACAGGGGATTTAGGATATTGCTCTAGCGCTCCATAAATGAGAAAATAATGTCAACAGCCAGAAAAATAAATCTATTTTAGGCTTGTTTGTATAAATAAAATGTTCTATAAATCAGGCTGTGAATGAAATATGAACAAATCCCTGTATTGAAACCTTGAGAATATAGACAGGAATAGAAGTTTGGAGTTGATATTTCTGGCTGAGAGGAGGGAAAAGGAGATATGTTCTTTAAATTTTAATGTTTTTACTGAAAGCCAGTACTTACAGGTAAACACTGAAACTAACAGACATTACTATGAAACTTCCCCAGTTTTTAACTTACATTTAGACAGTTATTTTTTGTATTACAAGTTTTCTGAACTCCCAGCAGTTTCTGACTGTTTCTTTGTTTCTGTCACGTTTTTCTCACTGTGAACTAATTTTTCACTATTTCAATATAAAATCCTGCATCTCAGTGGAAACAGTACAGCAATGACTAGAAGGGAAGCATTTTTTAGAAGTTTGTTCTGTGTAGTATGACACAGTTATAATGGCATGAATCACAAAGATTTCCCTGTTTTTATTCAATTATATACTAGTGAAATCAAGGAAAAATATACAAATTTTCATGTTAACTGTCAAAAAACCAAACAAAAAAAAAAAACCAAAGGGAAATTTGACCATAAACTTACACTATTTTATGGTATTTTAACCAGCCAGAAATACAGTTATTTTATAGATTTTCTCGCTTTTGTTAAAGTACAGATAATTACTTGTGAAATAAAAAAAAACCTAATTTATATGTTAACTGAAAACACTCCAAAACTGTAAATAAATAATGTCCACATCAAAAATCTGTATTTTTATAAATAGTGGCGTTTTCTTTTACAACATTTACCCGGTAACTTACATTATTTTACTGTATTTTAATCAGCAATAAAATATACAATACAAATCTTTTATAAATTTTAACAGTATGGTGAAATTTAAGATAATATCTAGTAGAATCATTAAAAAATACATTCATTTCTATTTTTTTAAATGGCTAAAAGTGTCCACAACAAAAATCCAGTTTGTTGTTTTACAACATTAGATCATAAACTTATGCTATTTTTACTTTATTTTAATCGGCCATAAATATAGTTATTTTGCAAGTTTGCACAGTTTTGGTAAATTATAGATAATATCTAGTTGAAATCACAGAAAATAAGTATTAATTTACATGAATAGAACAGGCCAAAGCTGTAAATAGTGTTCACATTAAAAATCTCACTTTTTTATAATAAATAATAGTTTGTTCTTTTACAACATTTGACTTACACTATTTTTTCTGTATTTAATTCAACAAAAAATGTTGTTATTGTATACATTTTAACAATTGTGTTAAATTACAGATAATAACTTTTAAAATCAAGAAAAGATATTATTACCATGTTAACTGAAAACACACTTTTTGACTTACACTGTTTGACTTTCACTTTTTTTTTACTGTATTTAAATCAACAAAAAATGTTGTTCTTTTTAAGTTTTGCTCAGTTTTGTAAAATTCCACAAACTATCCTGTGAAATCAGAAAAATAAATATTAATTTATACAAACAAAATGGCCACAATTGTAAAATAATAATAATAATAATAATAATAATAATCTATATTCTTACAAACATATTTTTTTTTCTTTTACCGTGCATGGATGTTAGATAACCTTTTCAGAGACATTTGCTGTTATTACCCATTTCACGTTATTGAACATTACAGTAATCATTTTTAACATGTATTTTTTAATACTTTTAACACTTGTAGTTATGCTACATAAGAACAAGCTAAATTTATTAAGTCTTGGTCAAGGATAATAACCATTTTCTTCATGTAGGTGTATAAGAGATTGTTAATTTATTCACAACAACTTCATTAATTAGGACGTTATTGAGGGAAAACCCATCATTAATGTGCTATGCAGAGTGTATTATCAGTAGTGCTTTAGGTGCTTTATAATGAGCCAAAAATGCTACTAATATGTGAGGTAATAAGCAACTGTTAGGTGAGTATATTAAAAATAATGTGTCCTGGAAAGCAGTGAGTTGTCTTGGAAAAGGTATAATGTTGTTAATGTTGTTCCTTGAGCCGTCGCAGGTGTCAGAAGCTTTCAAAATATTATTTTGTCAGATGTCTTTACTGGCAGCGAGTATCTGTAATTAGCGCTCTGTTCAGGGTGACGTTTGGTGGGCGGCTTGCAGCTCTGTTTTATAACCAGGCAGATGCCGATATGAAACCTCATATCAGGGTTTTTCCTGACTCATACTGGACCTTTGGGGGGCTGACGACGCTCAGCAGTAAATATGAAGTGAAGGCAATGAGTCTCTGTTACCTTGTTTGACACGAATCTGTGCATTTTCGTCTTATTTCTGAGCATTTGGCAAACAAATCTGTCTATTATACTCGAGCAAATGAAATGCAAATGAACTGAACCGGTTAAAGAAATTAAAGTGCTATTTTTAGTTTCTATTCTTATCATTTTGGCGCTTGTGATTTTCAGTTTTTGTTGGATAAATCCTCTTTGGAAGGGCTCCAGAAATTCCTCTCTGCAGGACAAAACCTTCATACAGCATTAGCTTGGTACACAACATTACCAAATAACAATTTCAACACAACATCTGATGAAAGAAGTGTGAAATTTGCTTCTTTATGTTTCTGAAACAAAGATGTTTTCTGCCTAACAGCTGTTGTGACCAGTTTAGACTGTAGGACAACATCACTTTGTACAATTTAAGGCCAATTTTACCTCACAGTCGGTCGTCTCGGTCCAAACTTCTGCTTAATTAACTGCTTTAATGATCACATTTGAGCTTTTGCGTTATCTGAGGGATGTCAGACATTTAGAGATTTTCCACACATAGCTGCCACAAAACTGTAGAGAGCTTGCTTTCATGTTACTGGAGTAGTATTTTACAGACTGTGATATAGTATAAAGCTGCAAAACTGACCTTTTTGTCCTCCCAGTTACTTGTGGATCCATAATCTCTTTTTTTCTCGGTTTCTTTTAATGTAGAGTTTCTCAAGTTAAAGGTGCCATATGCAAGATTTTTAGCATACATATAGCATTAAAATAGCAGCAAACAGCTATATGCTATGTTTTGGAGGCAGTCCAGCTGCATGTGCATGTTAGTGCATGTGTGTCCCTCCAATTGAAACTGCTGCTGCTCTCAGTCATAATGTCAAATCATGAAAAACTGAAAAATGACAGTTGAATTTCTTTGATTCTTTTACAAAAAAATGGAGACAGAAATTTCCTCTGTGTGGAATGACAGTTAGAATGCCATTAAGTATATAGAAAAGAAATATTAAAAGTGGAATTTCTTTCATTATTCATTTTACAAAAAAATGACACAATTCGATATTTTTCCAGATTCCCACAGGTGCTACCAACACTAAAAATAATAATAAGAAAATTGTGGCGCTACATGCTATAGATAGTTTGCTGTTAATATTTTTATTAGCTTTCATTGCACTTTTTGTAAACACTGCCTGCAGTTCAGCTGAAAAATCCTGATTTTTTTTCGCATGACTTTTGGTCACAGGTGAGTTAGTCATAGCTTTATGGTTATGCAAAGGATTGCAGACTTTTTTTTTTTTTTTTTTTTTTTTTACAGAATTTAGACAAAGCTGTCAATCTGAAAATGCCACATGTAGAATAAAGTGATTTTGATGAAATATCACAACTTTAACCTTAGCTTCAGTTGTTTTTACCAATCATAGATGATAAAAGGGTCCTTCAAAAAGTTCTCACCCACCAGAGGACGTCACAGGAAAAAAATTGTACTTTCATTATTTTTCAACATAGTATTCTTTAACTTCAATACACTTCATTATTCCTTTGTGGAAGAAGGTCAAGAGCCTGTATAGATGCTCGTAAGCAGCATGCATGACCTCATCATTAATCTGAAAATGGAAAATTTTGATTTGAAAGTCATGGCAGTGCGATTTCAGTTTGGGAAATTTAGCTGCTTCTCCGCTGAACAAACCCACTTTGAACACACCCATTGTCTTGATGCAACAGCAGCCAGCTCAAAGCTTTCCTCTACTTTTGCTTTGATTGCTTCAAACATTGCAGTATTTGTGGATGGAATGGAATGGAAGTTACACCCCTTGTTTCCTGGTGAATATCCTCGTACATTGCAGGACGTATGAAAAGCTGAATATCTGATTATTCTTTCTGTTTTTTCAGCTTTTGGCTTTAATAAATGGTGTCATTTTGTTCTTTATAAAGCAAAACATGCCTTTCAAAGTCCCTGCTGGCTTCAGGGGTTCTGAGGGTTAATTGCTGTAATTATCACCGCTGAACTTTTATACGACTGGAGGTAAGACTTTATTTTCTGACAGGTCATGTTTCCCCCTCAGCTGTAATCAAAACTGCACAGAGCCTGTTTTTAAAGCTGTCAGGGAATTATATTTGTACTTATTTAGATAAACTTTGGATTTTGGTCAGTGAAAAAAATTGTGGAAGATTAACATAAAGAAGTTGTTTATTACAGCTACACTCACTCTGAGCATTTAACATCATTTTATATAGCGTAACCCAGTTGTTTTTTCTGTTATTTTAGAATGTAAAGGAATTTTGAGCTTTTATGTTAAAATAGAAGACAAGTAGTTTAGTCCCTTGTTCATTTGTTACACCTTTTTTGTGGAAATAATGTGCAAAAATGGATTTCAAATATTTTTTTCGACGGAAAATGAGTTTTTGGTCAGTTTTGACTACTTGTGCTGCTCATTTTTGTGTTACTAAAGTAGGAATTTAAACCTTCTTGTTTTTAATGGAGATTGTGCTGTGATAAAGCTAAAGTTTGTTGCAAAAGAGACGATTTTGTTCATGTTCTTTGTTATAATTTCTCGGTTTAATTCTCCTTTTGTATACAGAAGTTTGTAGGAGTTGTGTAAAAGTTGTTTTAAAGCAGAAGTTGCAGTTTGGCCGTGCAGGAAGGGCGACTAAAAACAGGTTGTGTGTGTACAAGATTAATTTCAAAAAAAGCCTGGCTGGTTCAAACACCCACAATTGGTGAGCTCTTTTGTGGAGAATGTTTTGTAAAGTAAATTCTTGAAGAGTGAGCATGGATGTAAAAGTCTAATCAGGTGCAGGTCTCTAAACTTTTGATGTAAATAAACTAAGATGTATAGGAGAAAGGCTCCTCCTTCGTGTGATCATATGTCCTCACTCACTTTAGTCTGTGGGGATGTGAAGGCGGATCTTTGTACCAGAGAAGCTTGATACTGCAGACAGAGAGTGGGAGGAAAAACCTGCTAAACGCGGCTGTTTTTACCACGAATATCACAACCACCAGTCGGATCTACAAGTGATGCCTCCACTGCAATCAGGCCCATAGATATTTGGACATTGACACAATTTTCTGCATTTCAGCTCTGTACACTACAGCATTGGATTTGAAATAAAGCAATCAAGATGTGCATTAAGTGCAGACTTTCAGCTTTAACTTGAGGGTATTTACGTCCAAATCAGGTGAGCGATGTAGGAATTACAACACATTTTATATGTGAGTACTCCACCTTTTTAAGGGACCAAGATAATCGTAAATTGAATTGCCTTTTGTAATGTTTAGTTGCCTGAAGTCTGGAACCCACAGACATCACCAGAGGCTAGGTTTGGTCCCTGGTGATGCTCTGTCAGGTCTCTACTGCTGCTGTCTTCAGTTCCTGCTTGTTCATCTAAAATGTCTTGTGATTACTATCAAATAAAAGCTGAAAGTCTGAACTTAAAGCACATCTTGATTGTTTCATTTCAAGACGAAACGCTGAAAATTGTGTCAATGTCCTAACATTTATGGACCTGACTACATCTGTTAAATAAAGAACCTCCAAGATCAGTGTAATTTACTCTTATAATTTCCATCTTTTTAGTTGTATGTGGCTCTTAATTCCTTGATGGATGACTGAGGTCCTTTAAGGGACACAAGCTTCATTTCATGTTTCTTGCATCCACTCGTCCTTTTATCTGAACCATGCAACCGTGTCATGTGCCTTCATAGATGTAATCTACATGTTGATGCCTAGTTTGGATTTCCATGGAGACTGACAGTTAATGCATAAAACTTTTGATATTATACAGCCACTTTCCACTGCATGAGCTTACAGCAGGCACAGACATTTCTAGGAATAATTGACCCTTTTAGTCTTTATGTTGCTCTTCAGTTTTGGCCCTGGTGATTTTAATTTCCTACTGGCTGAAACCTCTTTGGGTTAGTATACACTAGGAAAAGAACAAAAAAATAAAAATCAGTTTTAAAAAAAGGCAAATCAGGCTGCAAGGGTGCCAGAAAAACATATTTTAAAAAATGGTGTAATACTGTAATGTTTAAAATTGTAAAAATAATTAAATAAATAGTGACAATAACGGCAAATGTCTGTACAATAATGATATGTTGAGCTGAAAAAATGATGTAATTTTGCAGTCAAATGTGGTGAACGAATAAATGATATATTTTTTTAAAAAATACAGATTTTTAATGTGAACATTATTTGCATTTTTTGTGTTATTCAATTATTATTTTAATTTATTTTGTTATATTTTACTTTATTTATTTATTTATTTTGAGTTAATATGCAAATTTGTCTATTTTTGCGATTTTGCTAGTTATGATCTGTAATGTAATAAAAGCTGGGAAAATCTGTAAAATAACAGTCAATTTGTTTTTAAAAAAATACGGGGGAAAAAAGTCTGAATAAAGATGTGGAAAATGTGGCTTTATGACCATTTGATGAGCAAAACCTTCCATTGTGGTTGAGTAAATGGAAGTCAAATTAGCAAAACTGATGTAAAAACGTTTTTTTTTTTTTTAGATGTTTTCCTATTTGGGGGCCCAAAAATATCCCCTGTGCAGGAAAGATTTTGTTAAATGTTGTTTCTGAATAGAAAGAATTAATAATATATAATAATAATCAACAATTGAATTAAATTATATTTATATAGCACCAGTTCATTGCATAAATAATTTCAGGGAACTTGACAGAGTGAAATGAAGCCCTTATATTATTTAGTTATAAAAAGAAGCCCAGTGATTCCCTCTGAGCAGCTGTTGGTAACAGTGTGAAGGATAAAGTCCTTTTCTCTTAATGTTCTGCTAACATCACAGTCTAATCCCTTCACAGAGTCACCTCATGTTGGCAAACCTCCTCGCAACTGTTTGGGAAAATAATTATGATCAAACCAACGTGTAGGAGTGGACGTTCGTACAAAAGATGCACAAAAAAAACACCTAATTGGACATAGTGTGGTCAGACAAATTGCTGCACCTGTAACAGCAGCTTAGAATAATTTCTTTAGTTGGCCGTCTAGCAGGCTGAAATCTAATTTCCTCTGGATGTGCTTCAAAGCTTTTGCAACACTAATCCAGCAAACTGGGCAAAGCTTTCCAGAGGTGTGTTTGTGTGCAGCAGACGGGTGATAGATGGGGGAGACGGGGGAGGATTTCTGCTGCATCTATGTACATGATGGGGACAGATGCCTGAAGAGTCAGTTTATGAAAAGGTCGAGATGTACTGGATGAATGGTGTGTACCTGTGTTTCTGAGGAACGAAGTGGATTTATCTCCAAATGCCAAGCCCTCGGCCCATGTTTGATCTTGATCATGACACACATACACATCAACAGACGGACGGCGGAGCTGCGCTGCCATTAATAATAAACACAGTGTACATTATTAAAACAGCTCGATTATTAATGCCGAAGCGAGGAACCTGCAGAGCCCAGAGAGCTCTTGGCAGGCCTCGGCCCGTCGTGGCCTTTACCCAGAACCGCCAGCGCGCTTCCAGGAATTATCCCGTGTCCATGTTGATAATAAAAAGCTGCATGTCAACACAAACATGTCTCATGGAGTTAAAGTGCAGGCAGGCTGGATGGATTAGAGTCTAGGTCCTTGGACGGTTTTCAGCCTCATACTGAATTGTGCTGTGTTTACAGAGCCTGAAACCATCCAATTAGTAATAATGTTGTTTCCAGCTTGTGGAAGAGATTTTTTTTTATTTTATCAAAGCTATAATTTAACCCCCACGGAAGCAGCCACCAGGGATTGATAATGTCCTGATTTAATGCCTGAACTTGATTATTTATAGAATTAAAAACTCAGAATCACTGCAGAGGTGCATTTCTTTTTCTCATAAGCTGCTGCTATGTGTATTTTTTCTGGGGTTTTTCCTTTTTTTTGACTCCTCTATTCATGAAAATTACTGACTGTACTTTCATTCTCAGACTTTTGTCAGTCGAATGTGGTTCAGTTGAATGTTCGTGCCTGTTTTTTTTTTTTTGGGGGGGGGTTCTTCTTGTTATCAGCGTTTTTACAGGCACAAGAACAGCTTCTTCCCCACTGCCATAACCCTAGTGAACGGCTGAGCCTTTTTCAGAACAGTATTCTTGCTTTTTGCTGTGATCCCACTATAGCAATAATCATTTCTCACTACTGTGTGTGTATATATATATATATATATATATATATATATATATATATATATATATATATATATATATATATATATATATATATATATATATATATATATATATATATATATATATATAGAATGATTTCTGAATTTTTGTGACATGGTTTATTTTTGGTGAATTACTGAATGTAGAATAAAGTGATTTCGATGAAATATTAAGCAATTTTATGCTTGGATTTGGTTAATTTTTCCCAAGAGAGACACACGTGATTAGTTCATGGACTGTTGGAAATTTGGAAATCTGGTGATTTTTTTTTTTTTTTTCAGTTTTTACAGTTTCTGGCTCTGAAATGGTGTAATTTTGTTGAATTTTTAAAAAGATAACAAAATAAAGTCAGAAATACTTTATTTCTGGGGGGAAATTGCTTACATTACAGTTGCTCCCATTCACAGTCTTAGAAATTTTAGCAGTAGAAAAAGATTTTAAGCCAAACATGTGCTATAGATATAAACATAAGCAGAAAAATATAAGCATAAAAACTAAAAATGTACATAAAAAGTAAAAATATTAATTGCAGTCTAATGATTACTAATAGATTTATCAATAATAATAGAGTTTTAATTGTGTTTCAAACTCACTGGCATTTTTTTGTAATCAAAGTGTCAAAAGAAAATAAAACACCTAAGCAGCATTTGCTTTAAATCAGCAATATAGAGAAAATGTGGATCCTGTAAACATTATTTTTGGATGTTACCAGAAACTGTCGTAGTAGTTTCCAGGAGTAACTTTAGCCAAATTGAGTGGCAAGTTATAAGCAGTTTTTTTTTTTTTTTTTTTTTTTTAAAACTTGTAACAGTCTGTGCAGCTTTTTTAGCCTTAAGGCGCGTCTTTTGATCAAGATAAGACCTTGAAAGTAAAGTCAGTGAATCAGGGATCTTTAAAATTCACTAGATAAAGCCAGTTCTTCATTAAGACTGAATCAGTGACGTAACACTGACATCAGCTTGTAAATTTGTTCTTAAATTGACCTTTAAGTTGACACAAAATCAGTGCACTTAAAACTGAATGAACAGGAAGTGACACCAGTAAAAGCACTGACCTTTTATTTCATTACACCCCCTGCTAGGCCCAGAAGCCTAATTTGTTAAGATGTCTGGATGAGAGAAGCAGGTTCGGTGTTGAACCTGTTGGAAGGTTTGCTTGATGATACAGCTGCTGTAATCCTCCACTGAGACGATTCTTTTTGAAAATAAAAACAAGTATTGGTTGGAAATTTACATTTAAAAGGGGAAGCAGATCAGAAACGCAAGAGACAGAGACGCCTAAAATGGCTTTTTGTTCCCTGTCCTCGTCTTTTTCACCTCCACTTTTAAGACCAGACTGATACACAGTCTTAAATGTCAATTTCAAGTGTTTTCCTCCTGCTCACTTTAACATTTCGCTGTGATTACGAGCAGAAGCATTAGCCGCCGCCGGCTCCACTGCCGCCCATCATCTCCATGTCTAAGTCGATTTGAGCTGAACTGTGCTGCGGAGGGAAGAAAAAAGAGAGGGAAAGAGGTGGAGGAGAGGAAATGTGAGTGATGCGAGGACGATAAGGAGACAGACGGAGCATATGAAGGGCCCATCATGCCAAATTAAGTAGAAGCACAGCTTGTCGGAGGGATCAGGAGAAGGAGGCTGCAGATGACGGTTGGATGGTGACAGCAGGATGTGGAGGTTCGGAGGGCCGAGTCCAATAACTGCTGCTGCTCACATGGCAGCTGCTGCCTCCTCCCTCCATCCTCACCCCATCCCTCCCCGGTCCACCCTTTTTTTCTTTTTTTTTCCTCTTCTGCATCCACCTCCACACTCCATCACCCATTTTAGGTCCCTGCCCTCCCTCCATCTTGCCTCTGTTCCCTCTCTGCTCATTTCTCTCCAGCCCCCTCTTTTCTTTTCTTTTCTTTTCTTTTCTTTGCAGTCTTGTTTGACTTTTTTCTTTTTTTTTAAAAAATCCGAATACTGCAGGGGTGCTTTGTCTGTCAGAGGCCTCACAAATTAATGTTTCTCCTTATAGACTGCAATGCATTTTCTTTCCTTTTTCTCGGTTAATACAGACACCGTGTGGTTTCATGCTGCTGAAGAACAAAAGGCTGAAAGTTATCTGTTGTTACCTTGAATACAACCTTCATCTCTATTTCTTCCAGTGGTTTATTCATGCTGGGAGATGCCAAGTTTTTTTTTTTTTTAAAAACACCCTCAAATGGTGTCATGTGATTTCCTCAAAGGGAATCGTGCATTTGCTTGGTAAAATAATTATTAATATTAATCCTGCTGCAGCAACGCCAGAACAAAACGATGATTCACCAGAGTCATTTGGAATTTATATATTAAAGGAATCTTCCAGCAATCTGGATGTCTCAGTTAACCTCCTGAACCAAATCGGTTTTTTCACTCCCATTTTTCCTCACTGTGGGCTCATTTTTCACTGCAATATAAAGTCCTGAACCTCCATGGAAACAGAACAACCATGACTAGAAAAAGAGAGAATATAGAATTGTCTTCCACGCCGTGTGACACAGTTAGAATGAAAAAAAACCCATAAAAGCATAAAACCCTGCTCCACATACTATAGATGTTCTACTATGAACATATTTGGAACCTCTACAGACTCTGAATTTTTCACATTACTCTGCATTTAATCTCCAGAAAGATGTTCCCCATGCTGAATATAATTTCCAACAACGTGCTCCACTGTTTACCATTTTTGAGCCATGCTGCTTTTATTTTATCATTTTATTTTCCTCTCAGTGTCTCGATTTGTTGTCTTCTCGATGCTCCATGGTAACGCTAGCTGCAGTTCAGCTGAAAACTCCCTGATTTTTTTCCCCCAACGACTGTTGGTTGTAGCTGAGTAAAATATGTCTTTGGTTGCATCCAGAAGTGCAAAAAAAATTTGTTTTTTACAGAATCTAGTCAGTGCAAATGGTTGTCTTGACGTTTTCTATGTGAAACATGTAGAATAAGGATGTTTTGATGATTAATAATTTAATATTTTTTGCCATATGGCTTTTGGTCACATCTAAGTCAATCAGGGCTTCTCAGTTGCATTGAGGTACTCTGAATTTTCTCATTTTCATAAAATATATTTTCTGTAAGTGGTTTATTTTTGATGAATTTTTAAATATATGTTAATGTGAATATTATTAGTTCTCAACCTGTTCTTGTGATGTGACCAAAAAACGGCATTTTCAGTTTTTTATGTCATTAGTGTAAAAAATATATTTTTGAAGAATATTTACATAAGATAAACTTAGAAAAAAGTTAGGAACTAATGAGAAATTATAAATACCATGATTTTATGCAGCCTGCAGTCCAGCCTAATAGTTTCATATTGTTTTGTCACATGATTGCTGGTCACAGTTAAAATGATTTCTTGAAGAATTTTTAAATGTACAATAAAGTAATTTTGATGAAATATTGCAATTTTATGCTTGGATTTGGTAATTTTACAAACAGAAATGCACATCACAAATCATTAGTTCTAAGACTGCCTTTTTTGTTTTTATTGTCTCTGGCTGTGATAAATGGTGCAATGTTGGCAATTTTTTTAAACAACAACATACATTTAAAAACCTGAATTTTTGTTGACTTTTGGATTTTGTTAATTTTGCTGACAGAGCTGCACATCAGACACCATTAGTTTGGAGACTGTCAGAAATTTAAAAATCTGACAGTTTTTCTGTTTTTACAGTTTCTGTCTCTGAAAAATGGTGCAATTTTGGCTTCTTTTTCTAACAACATACTTTTCAAACCTGTCGATGAGTTAGAATAATATCATTTCAGTGAAAAAATGCGATTTTTATGCTTAGATTTGATAGATTTTACCAACAGAACTACATGTCACACAGTTTAAGGTCTCTGCCTGTCAGAAAGGTGAAAATCTGCCATTTTTTCTATTTATACAGTTTCTAGCTCTGGTGATTGATGCATTTTTTCAAACCTGTCAGTTGTTTTGGGGATTTTGGGTAAATTTTTAAATGTAAGATAATATAATTCTGATTTTAAAAATGCCATTTTAATGCTAGGATTTGGTCAATTTGACTAACAGAACGGCACGTCACACACTTTAAGATCACTGCCTGTCAGAAAGGTGAAAATCTGCCCCTTTTTTTATTTTTACAGTTTCTGGCCTGATACATGATGTAATTTTTCCCTTTCTTGTTTTTCCTTTAACAACAACATACTTTTCAAACTCATCAGCGGTTTGGGGATTTTTGTTGAATTTAAATATAGGCTAATACAATTTGGATGAAAAAAATGCTGTTTTTATGCTTAGATTTGGTTGGTTTTATCAACAGAAGACGTCACAAAGCATTAGTTTGAAGATTGTCAGAAAGTTACGAATCTGACCGTTGTTTTTTGGTTTTACAGTTTCTGGCTCTGATAAATGTTGTAATTTTGGAAAATTCTTTATCAACATACTTTTTGAAACCTGTTGATGGGTTTGGGATTTTTCGTGAATTTTAAAATATAAGATAATATAATTTTAGTGAAAAAATGCCATTTTTATGCTTGGATTTGGTCGATTTTACCAACAGACTGGACATCATCACACATCAGTAGTTTAAAGATTGTCAGAAAGGTGAAAATCTGCCATTTTTTTCTATTTTTGCAGTCCCTAGCTCTGATAAATTGTGTAATTTTGGCAATTTTTTAACAATAGCAATCCTTTCAAACTCATCAGGTAAAAGAAAGTAAAACATCCAAACAACAGAGACTTTAAACCATTAATATGGTAGAAATTATGACTCTTGCCAAATTTTTTGAAGCTCTCTTAGTAACTTTGAGGAACTTTTGTCATGTTGAGTGGCAAATTCTGAACCATTATTCCTGTAATTCAACTTCCTACAACCTGTAGCTTTTTCTGTCGTGTCGTTTGCCTCCAGCTAACTTTTCAGCTGAGAGTTTATCAGTTTTGTGTGATGCTTTCCAGCTCGACTCACCAGATTCCTGACAGCTCCGGATCCTGTCAGACCTCCGACTGACGCCGAGTCTCTTCAGCATCTTTTAGCATTTTCACTTCAACCTTGTCAGCCTCTCTCGCTAATTGCATTCTGACTGCCACTTCACCTTCTTTCAGTGTTTCAGTTGCTGCAAATGTCGAAGCTGCTCATCAGTTTTCCTCAGAACGTTTAGCATTTTTTTCTGGTTCCAGTTCTGCGTTATTTTTTTTCCATTTGTGGCAGCAGCTGATTGGCAACAAGAAGAAGCATCTCGGGAATTTACTGTCAAGTGGCCTCGGTTTGATTTGATGCAACATGTTTGTCGATCAACAAATCATTGACTCAAATAACACACAATCTGTTCATTTGGTTTGTTTGTGTGAGGCTAAAACATAAAACTGTGGCACTGATTTTCCCTCTAATGGGACCTAATGGCTGTGTTAGTGTCAGAATTATTTAAAATGCTGCAACATACATGACATTTATTTTCTCTTTCTGGTTGCCTGCAGGTAAAGGAGACCTGATCGGCTCCGACTCTCTGACCAAGGAGCAGGTGATCAAGACCAACGCCAACGTCAAGGCTCTGACCTACTGCGACCTGCAGTACATCAGCCTGAAGGGGCTCCGCGAGGTGCTGCGACTTTACCCCGAATATGCCCAGAAATTCATCAGTGAGATCCAACACGACCTCACGTACAACCTGCGAGAAGGACATGGAGCCGACGTGAGTAAATGAAGACGCTAATGTGCAAAAGAACATGCAAATCGTGTTGGTAGAAGAAATAAGGTGCAAAATTGTGCTGATTTTTACAGTAACCTCTGAATGCCCTCTAAATCTCAAGAAGATTCTGATTCTGTATTTTTACTCACTCTTGGCTCATTTTTCAGCTCAATATGAAGTCCTGCACCTCTACGGAAACAGAACAACCAGTAGAGAGAACTCAGAAGTGTCTCCTGTGCTGTATAATACAGTTAGAATGCCATAAATCCTAAACACGAATAAATTAAACCAAGAAAATCTCTCAAAGAGCGCAATACTCCACCAAGGCTGCTCAGTCGTTGTATCATTTCCGACGGATAAGTCCTGATAAGTCCGCAGCGGTGGATTTGTAGTAGGATGACAATCATGTGATCATCAGCAGGCAGCTGACGTAGTGTTCACTTGTTGTCATAGTTGCAGTGACGCTGTGCCGCTATCTTGCAATGATACAGAAATCTTGAACAAACCTGTGGATCCACACTATAAGCCGCATCACTGCCAAAATCTAATCAGGTGGTCCTTCTGTCATTTCTGACCCTCCCTGAAAATTTTATCCAAATCCGTTAATCCATTTTTGAGTAATGTTGCGGACAGACAGACAGACCGACAAATGTATGCTTATCGTCACATAACTCCGCTACGTTCCTTGGCAGAGTAAAAATTGTGTAATTTTACATTAGAATGTTGTAAAAAAAAAAAAAAAAAAAATTGTATTTGTAAAAATACAGATTTTTGATGTCAACATTGCTTACAATTTTGGCCTGTTTTTTTATAGTGAAAATGTGAATAAATACTATTAAAAAAAATTTTTTATATATATATATATATATATATATATATATATATATATATATATATATATATATATATATAGACTTTTAAAAATTCTTTACCACTTTCAGTCCCTAATATATGTAGTTCTTTTTGGAAATGATGACAGATATCTATAACATACCAGTGTCTTTTGCTGATAACATTTTTTGATGGGATAGTATTTATAATTTTGACCCTTTTTTTTAATAGTTAACATATAAATGTATGCTTTTTTCTGTGATTTACACATATCACGCGTCATTGTACAGAACAAGAAAACCTGTAAAATAACACTGACTGGTAGAAGAACATGCAATTAAAAGGCATAAGTTATTATTTTACAGTTTTTATTTTGAATCAGCCTGAGGAGACATTCACCTTAAGAGGGTTTCATGACAAAAACGAAAATAAATCCACACTTGACCTCCATCCTGCTGCTTTGAACTACACAGATGTGTGCAGACGCCACAATCTGAGCTTTTAAGTTCCAGCATCAGCCTCCAGCTCTGACTGCGCCTTTGCTTGGTGCAGCAGCAGCAGCAGCAGCAGGGACCAGAATAGCTCAGTGCTGCTGTTTGAAGCCGTCCTGCTGCTAAAAATAGAGCAGGGAGGGAAGCACGGGTCTCCCTGCCTGGCTTCCACCCCCACCGCCGAGCTAAGATTGGATCCTGCTGGATATAAATAGGAAGAAGTGGAAGGAGAGGAGGAGGGGAAACTCATTTTCTCTCCTTTTCCACTGCAGTGCTTTCTCCGGGGCTCTTACTGCAGTGTGAGCTGAGTGCAAATGTGTGCACATGTCAGTGTGAGTCTGCAGAGAATGCTTCTTTCTTTTCTTTTTTTCAACACACAATCTCAGGTCTGGGCTGCAGATGTCCATCCTGGTTGTCTATGCAAAAAAGCCCGTCTGGTACCAGCAGCCCAGGAGAGGCTAATGGCATATGTTTGCAAGATGAGACTGCTGGAGAAGAGAAGCCTTCAGATATCGAGCACCCTCTAAACAAATACCAGAGTCTCAAAGGAGGAAGCTGCATGTTCATAGCGACAGAAAGAAAAAAAATAACAAGGCATGAGGACACGTGAGGAGAAATACAATAAGAAAGGAGGGTTGTATCTCGTGTCAGAAAGTAGTGAGAACTATCCGTTAGTTTTTCCCAAGATGAGCAATGTCTCATTTTGTCCAAAGATATTCAGTTTACTAAGCTGGAATCAGAGCATTTAAATGAGCTCTAATATTGACTGAAAATGAACCATCTTTCCATAATTATTCCATTGCAGCTTATTAAATGTGGATATTTTCTGGTTTTATTCCTCCTCCGTGACAGTAAACTGAATATATTTGAGCAAATTTGTCAGAAGTGACTCAGAAATCATCCAAAATGTCTTCAAACTTGTCCAAAATGACTCAAAAAGTGTCCCAAATGACAACTGCAGTTAATTTAAATACATCTTAAAATATTGACCAACTATTTTGATAATCGATTCATCTGTTTGAGTTGTATTTAAATAAAAAAAGTGTAAATTCAATCATTGCAGCTTCTTAAATGTGACAGTAAACTGATTATCTTCCGACAAAACAAGAGTTGAGACGTTCTTTAAATAAATTTATGGCATCCAGCTCTGCAGATATGACGATGTCATGCTTTTCTTTGTTGATAACTGACCATCTTTACTATTCAAGGCGACACCTTGGTGCTTTAGACAGTGAATAAAGACAGAAATCCTCAGATGTCTTGTTTTGTCTGAAGATATTCAATTTACCATCACAGAAGAGGAACGAAACCAGAAAATACTAACATTTAAGTAGCTGAAATCAGAGAATTTAAATCAATTACTTGTCGCAGCTCTTATAACAAGTGAAAATAAACAGTCTTTGTACAATTCTCTGATTGCAGCTTCTTAAATGTGAATATTTTCTAGTTTCTTTCCTCCTCTGCCACAGTAAACTGAACATCTTTGCACAAAACAGAAGGTAAAACATTTTTAAAAGAAATTTCTGCTGTCCAGACCTGCAGATTTTAGCATTTTATGCTTTTCTATCTGGTAAATGGAATGTTTTGGACGATTGAAGGTATCGCCTTGGGGCTGTGAGGAGTTAATAAAGACAAAAAATGCTCAAATGCCTGGTTTTGTCCAAAGATATTTAGTTTACTGTCACAGAGGAAGAAAGAAACATTGACATTTAAGAAGATGCAGTCAGAATTTTCACTTATTTTCAAACCCATAATAGTTACAGACTGATTTTACAGTCTATCAGTCGTTGCAGCTGCAGCTACAAACGCTACTTAACAAACACGAGACACGAGATAAGAAATACAGGAAAGCACAGTTACGCAGGAGGTCAAACTGTGGAGAAAGCAGAGGATCGATGCTGTAAGTGTTGCTTGTGTCTCCAGCGTCCCTCCTGCTGATTCACCCGACTGTCATGACCCCAAACAAAGCGATGTGCAGCCACTCGAGATGTGCAGCGAGTCGCATGCAGCAGAATGAAGCTGCAGAGCTGAGCTTCATTCTGCTGTTCAGTCTCTGCTGACACATGAAGCAGCACATGGAGACACAAACTACGCTGGAAAACATCGACACTTTCTAACCGCACTTTGATTTGTTCACTTACACGTAATATGTAGGAAAATCCTGGAAAACTGTATGAATTTACCAACTGAACGAAAAACCAAGCCAAAAAGGTAAAATGTCCACATCAAAAGTCTCAATTTCACTCTCTGTAGTATTTGTATTTTTACAATATGTGACCATAAAATCATGCCGGTTTGCTGTATTTAAATCAGCTAAAAATATTATTATTTCACAGATATTTGCTGTTATTTGGAAGAAATATGTTCTTGTTTTGTTAAAGTATAGATATTATATGCATAGTAATATCTAATAAAATCCCAGAAAAATGTAGATGTTTATCGTATCTAAAAAGAAACAACCCCCCACCAAAAAAATCCCAAAAGACAAACAAAACATATAAACAAATGATCAAAACTGGCCAAATCAGTAATTAATGTCCACATTAAAAATCGGTATTGTTAAACAAAAATAATCTTTTCTTTTTTACAATATGTGACCATAAAATAACACTGTTTTCCTGCATTTAAATCAGCTAAAAAATACATTTTCTTATTTCCCAGATATTTGCTAATACTTGAAAGAAATGTTTTGTGTCTTGAGGACAGAAAAATAATATTTTTAAAATAATTATTTGTTTTATTTTTGTCTGTCCTTTTTTGTTAAATTAGCGATATTATGTGTGTGTGTGTGTGTGTGTGTGTGTGTGTGTGTGTGTGTGTGTGTGTGTGTGTGTGTGTGTGTGTGTGTGTGTGTGTGTGTGTGTGTGTGTGTGTGTGTGTGTGTGTGTGTGTGTGTGTGTGTGTGTGTGTGTGTGTGTGTATATATACTCACACAATAATGGAAAAACTGGCCAAAATCAGTAAATAGTGTCCACGTTAAAAATATGTGTATCTTTTACAATGTGTGACCATAAAATTACTGAATAATTGTATTAAATTCAACGAGAAATCTCCTTATTTTAAAAATACTTGTTGCTAAGAAAAAAATATGTGCATTAATTATTGAAAAATAGTAAACCATTTCAGTATTATTTTACAGATTTTATTTTTGTTAATGGATAGCAATAACAATAAAACTACACATATATTAAAAGAAACACTAGCAAAAGATAAACATTAATTAGAGAATTTAACTTTTAAAAACAAATAACTCAACGAAAACAAGAACAGTAGGAAGTAAAATAAAACAACATAATAAAAAAGAGCATTTTTCAAAACGGTTTACAGATTATCTCTGTTTTGTTAAACTGTAGGTAATGTCTAATAAAATCACAGAAAAAGTGTTCATTTATATAGCAAACAAAAAAGTCCAAATCTGTAAATAATGTTCACATCATAAATCTGTATTTTTTTACATTTTGACAAATATGTTTTTTTTTACAATGTGTGACCATAAAATTACATTGTTTTATTAGATTTGAATCAGCTAAAAATGTCTTTATTTTACAAATATTGCATTATTATTTGAAGCTGCAGCTACAAACGCTACTTAACAAACACGAGACACGAGATAAGAAATACAGGAAAGCACAGTTACGCAGGAGGTCAAACTGTGGAGAAAGCAGAGGATCGATGCTGTAAGTGTTGCTTGTGTCTCCAGCGTCCCTCCTGCTGATTCACCCACTGTCATGACCCCAAACAAAGCGATGTGCAGCCACTCGAGATGTGCAGCGAGTCGCATGCAGCAGAATGAAGCTGCAGAGCTGAGCTTCATTCTGCTGTTCAGTCTCTGCTGACACATGAAGCAGCACATGGAGACACAAACTACGCTGGAAAACATCGACACTTTCTAACCGCACTTTGATTTGTTCACTTACACGTAATATGTAGGAAAATCCTGGAAAACTGTATGAATTTACCAACTGAACGAAAAACCAAGCCAAAAAGGTAAAATGTCCACATCAAAAGTCTCAATTTCACTCTCTGTAGTATTTGTATTTTTACAATATGTGACCATAAAATCATGCCGGTTTGCTGTATTTAAATCAGCTAAAAATATTATTATTTCACAGATATTTGCTGTTATTTGGAAGAAATATGTTCTTGTTTTGTTAAAGTATAGATATTATATGCATAGTAATATCTAATAAAATCCCAGAAAAATGTAGATGTTTATCGTATCTAAAAAGAAACAACCCCCCACCAAAAAAATCCCAAAAGACAAACAAAACATATAAACAAATGAACAAAACTGGCCAAATCAGTAATTAATGTCCACATTAAAAATCGGTATTGTTAAACAAAAATAATCTTTTCTTTTTTACAATATGTGACCCTAAAATAACACTGTTTTCCTGCATTTAAATCAGCTAAAAAATATATATTCTTATTTCCCAGATATTTGTGTGTGTGTGTGTGTGTGTGTGTGTGTGTGTGTGTGTGTGTGTGTGTGTGTGTGTGTGTGTGTGTGTGTGTGTGTGTGTGTGTGTGTGTGTGTGTGTGTGTGTGTGTGTGTGTATATATATCTTTATTTTACAAATATTGCATTGTTATTTGAAACTGTAAAAACAACAGTACAAAAACACAGACATATGTCCGCATCAAACGTCTGTATTTTTGCAAATAGCAGTTAGCTCTTTTCGAATGTGCAACCGTAAAATGACCCTGTCTTACTGTATTCTCGATTTTATAGGTATTTGCTGTTATCGTCACTCTTTTTACAGTTTTTGAACATCACACTATTTATATTTTCTGGCTCCTTCCTGCCTGATTTTCACTGTTTATTCCACTGAATGTATTTTTACAGTGTAACCTTCTGCACACAGCCGACCCTGCAACATGCATCCACTCACATGCCATCGCATTTGTGCAAACAGCCGGACTCGATCACACGTACGCAATGCAAACTCCAGCTCAGACGGGTCGACACTCCTCACGCCCCCTCATCTCTCGGCTTCCTCCTGAGCTGCAGCTAAGATTAGAAACAGGAGGCTAAAAATACATTACGGTACCCAGGAGGGGTGAGGAGGGGTGAGGAGGGGGGAGGGATGCTGAGCAGGCAGGGATGGAGGAGGGCTGGGGGGAGGGAAGGCTTGATTAAAGCAGAGGAAAAGAAAAGCAGAGGGGCGTTGGCTCGTCTGCATGAGGAGATATGAAATACATTCGTTAGTCAGTGCAGCCGTCGCTCCGTGTTCGGACGTGAGTGATGTGATTATGCTGAAGCCTGTTCAGGAGAACGTGGAGGTTTAATGACCGAGCTGCACCACTGCATACACATCACACGTAGGTTTATTATTGCATGTGAAAGAGCAGCTGACGGAGAGGAAAAAACGCTGCAAATATCTAAATATACACCTGAACAGCTGCACGAGAAAGATAAACAGAAGAGGTGTTTGTGGTGGTATTTGAGTGAGAGGTTCCTCTGAGTCTCTGCAGCTCTGCAACCAACATTTATAGTCTTTGTGGATTATTTTCTCGACTAATAGATCGGTTGTTTGTGGAGCTGTGGTCTCTGGGTCAATGTGCTCTCATCCCAGCAAATTCTCATACATGCAAAACTATCGAGATGTGACACAAAATGATCAAACTAGGACAAAACCAACCATGAAGTAATGCAAACCGACCACAATGAGACACAAAATTGTGAATAGCAGACAAAAATGAGGTGCAATATGACTAAAATTACTCACAGAACGTCCCAAATGTGACAGAAAATGACCAAAATGCAACAAAAAACATAACCACGATGAGACGAAACAGCATAAATAAGGTGTAAAATGACTAAAATTAGACACAAATGTGACACAAAATGATCCAGATTGACCAAAAACTAAGATACAGAGATGAAAACTGAACATTTGCTTCAGACTAACTGCCACCAAGTCAAAGTAGTCATTACTAATGTTGCTTCATTTTGTTCAAATCAACAGCCACAAATGGTCACAAAGAGATGCAAAACTATCTAGATGTGACACAAAATGATCAGATTAGAACCACACACAGAGGTAAAACTGCAAAAACAACATGCAAAATGACTAAAATTAGACACAGAATGTCTCAAATGTGACAAAAATGACAAAAACTGAAAAAAAATAACATCATAAAGACATAAAAAAAATGCCACAAATAGCAAAAATGCAACAACTTATTTGAGACTTAGTGAATGTTTGCTTCACGCTAACTGACACCAAGTCAAGCAGTTGATGATGTTGCTCCATTTTGTTGAAATCAAGTCAAAAAATGCAGAAAGAACAGATGCAAAACTGTCAAGATGTGACACAAAACGATCAGATTAGGACCACACACAGAGAGGAAACTGCAAAAACTACATGCAAAATGACTAAAATGAAACACAAATGTGACACAAAATGATCTAGATTGACCAAAAACCATCATAAAGCTGTTTAACGTTGACCGAACGTTTGTTTCAAAGTGACACCAAATCAAAGCAGTTGTCAATGGATGCATTTTGTTCAAATCACCGGTCAAGAATGGTCAAAAGAGATGCAAAACTGTTAAGATGTGACACAAAACAATCTAACTGGGACATAAACAACCATGAAGAAATGAAGACAACAACCACAGAGACACAAAATTAGGACCAAGATGGAACAAAAAGTAATCGCAACAAAACGAGAAGGCAAAAACCAGCTCAAAATGACGCAAACTCGATACAAAATGTCCCAAATGTGACACAAAACAGCCAAAATGAAGCAAAAACCATCGTAAAGCTTGAGTCAAGTTTTGATTAATTTTGCACAGATTTTGACTAGTTGTGGTGCAGTTTTTAAATCATTATTGGACAGTTTTTCAATCATTTCAGATAAATTTTGAGTAATTGCTGTCACATTTTGAGTAATTGTGGACAAACTTTGTGACATTTGGTGCAGATTTCAACTCAGTTTGGTAATTTTGGACAGTTTTTAAATCATTTTGGCCTAATTTTGACTCATTTTGTAAAAACTTTCGATCATTTTGGACAAACTTTGAGTAATTTTGGACAAGTTTTGAGTAATTTTGTACAGATTTTGACCCATTTGGTCAAGTCTTTTAACAATATGGACAGTTTTTCAATCATTTTGGACAGGTTTTGAGTTATTTGTGGCAAACTTTGAGTCATTTGTGGCAAATTTTGAGTAATTTTGGACACATTTTGAATAATTATGGGCACATTTTAAAACATTTTTAGACAAAACGGGTCATTTTGGACAAATTTTGAGGCATTTTCGATAAATTGTGGGTCATTTTGTGCAGATTTTGAGATTATTTTGGATAGATTTTGAGTCATTTTGTACAGATTTTTACACATTTCTTCAAGTCTTTTACCAATGTGGACAGTTTTTCAGTCATTTTGGACAGATTTTGAGTCATTTGTGGCAAACTTTGAGCCATTTTGGAAAAAAACTTTGAGTGACTCCTGACACATTTTGAAGAATTATGGACATGTTTTGAGTCATTTTTGAACAAACCTTGGGTCATCCTGGACAAGTTTTGAGTCATTTTGAAAAACAGATTTTGACTCATTTTGGTCATGTTTTATAGAATTTTCGACAGTTCTCGAACCATTTTAGACAAACTTTAAGTCATTGTGGACAAATTTTTAATACTTTTGTACAGTTTTTGAGTCATTCTGGACATGTTTCGAGTCATTTTGGATGTCCTCTTGTCTGTCTGCTTCCATCCTGACAGTGAAAGTCAGACTCATGCAGTAGATCAGGTTAGACAGCTATTATTCTGGATGGAGATCTCTAATGCAGTTTGCAAAATGTCTGTTCCAGGAGGCTAGTTTCTGTTAAACTTCAGTCAGACAGAAAACAAACAATGTCAAAATCAACTTTCTTTGGAAAGCTGCAGGGAGCTAATTACTCTGTATTAACAGTGGCTAGTAATGTGAAGTGAGTATGAAACTTAGAGCCACAGTAGAGGCACTAACATGAAATATGGCAGGTTCAGGTCACACTTAAACACAGAAATGAGCTAAATTCAATTTTCCTCTCAGAGTCCTTTTGTTCAGCTTGTTATTTCTGGGAGCTTTATAAGCAGGTGGCATGGCTGATTTTATTTTTTTAAAATCATTTTTAGACAAACTTTGAGTCACTTTGGACAAACTTTGAGCCATTTTGGACAGTTTTTTAATAATTTTGGACGAATTTTGGACAAACATTGGGTCATGTTGGGCAAGTTTTGAGTCATTTTGGACAGACATTGGGTAATTTTGCACAATCTTTGAGTCATTTTGGAAAAACTGAATCATTTTGGACAGAAATTGACGAATTTGGTCAGGTTTTGAATCATTTGGACAAATGTTGAGTCATTTTGTACAAATATTGAGTAATTTTGCACAGATTTTGAGCCATTTTATAAAAACATTGAGTCATGTTGGACAAACATTGAGTCATTTTAGTCAAATGTTAGGTAATTTTGCTCAAACTTTGAGTCAAATTTGGAGTAATTTTTGACAAACGAGTGATTTTGGACAAACGTTGGATCATTTTGGACAAGCTTTGGGTTGTTTTGGACAAACTTTTAGTTATTTTGTACAGATTTTGACTCACTTAGACAGATCTTGAATCATTTTGGACAGTTTTTAAATCATTTTGGACAAATCTTAAGTCATTTTGCACATAATTAACTCAACTCTATTTCTTTCTTCTCTTATATTCTCAGTAGCTGGTGCTGTCTGTTGTTTTGTTTTTTTTAACTCTGAACTTTTGCAGATTTTCTCCTCTTTTTAATCACTGAGTCCTTGTTTTTGTTCAGCCTGTCATTTCTGGAAGTTTCAGCAAACCCAGCATCAACACTGAAGACAGCCTAAATTATTTAGCTCATAAGCAGGGACATGGCTGATGGGGAGTAACTGCCGGGGGAGTGTGTGTGTGTGTGTGTGTGTGTGTGTGTGTGTGTGTGTGTGTGTGTGTGTGTGTGTGTGTGTGTGTGTGTGTGTGTGTGTGTGTGTGTGTGTGTGTGTGTGTGTGTGTGTGTGTGTGTGTGTGTGCATGTGTGTGTAAAAGTCAGACGCAGCAGTCTGTATTAAATGTAGCATGACAGCGTTATTTTTTCTTTTTTTGCAGCTTGGCAAAGACAGGCACAAAACTGCGCTCACTAAAAACCAAATAAGAAATAATTGGTATTCAGTTTGTCACTTTAAGCTTCTGTGTTTCTGTTTTTTCTTCTTCTAACATTTCCCATCTGACATGATCTCTCAGGGGTGACGGGTAACGTCTGGCTCAGACTCCTGATTATAATGTCAACGATGCAGAAGTTAAACTTATCTCACATTTTGAGACGAACAATTTGTGCACTGTCGGTGAAATAAATGCACCTCTCAAATTTAAAAGACACATAAAAGAGGCATTCTTTCATTCTCACATGGTTCAAGCATGTCTGAAAGAACCCAAAATTATGATACTGGATGGTTTTGAGAGGATTTTCCACTGAAACCAACAACATAAATCTGCCAGACTTCACCTCCGCACTTTAATCTGCACGTCCTCCAAACTAGATATTTAACGAAGCATAAAAGGCCTCAGACATCTTCAAAAAATGAATATAATATTGGTCAAGGAATACCCTAAATGCTTGCCTAATTGATTTAATAATCGCGAGGATGCTGAACCAAAGTGATGTACAGCACATTAAACAGTAGAAAAAGACACAGACACTTGTGTTTTCCTGCCATCCACTGGTTAAACCATGGAGCTGCACTTGATTTACCTTCACTGAGTGTTTAAAACATGACAAAAGTTCCCTGTTCTTGTCAATAACAACAGGTGAGGTGGATAGGGAAAGATGATTTAACCTTTAATAGCAATACTGGATGTGTATTGTGGACAAACTAAATCACTTTTACTGTTTATTTGTGTCTTGTTGCAGATGTGTCCTGCTCAGTTTCACATATCTGCACATTATTTCTGACTATTTATAGTTCATGTTTCAGATCTCTACAGTTTAATTCTAACTTGTCATAATTCTAGTTCAAGATTGGTATAATAAAGAAGATGACAGAATCTAAACGTTTATAATATTCCTGTAATATATGGAATAAAATAGTATAGTAAAAGGAGAACATTTTGCCTTTTTGTTGAGGGAACACATTATAGAACGTTCTTCTGTAAGACATTTGCACGTTGATGTTTTCAATATGACATTCAAAAAACATTTTCAAGATGCTGTCGATACATCAGATAGACAAATGTTTACGAAAGTGTCTGATATTTTAGCAGTTGCTCCTGCAGAAAGTGTATCACTTGTCCAGTTTGGTGCTAGGAAAGAAATCCTGTGGTGTTTTGTGCTGCAAGTTTTGAGTCATTTTGGACTAACATTGAATCATTTTGGACAAACTTTGAATCATTATGGACAAATTTTCAGTCACCTTAGGCAGATTTTGAGACATTTTGGACAAACCTTGAGTCGTCCTGGACAAACTTTGGGTCATTTTGGACAGATTCTTAGTCACTTTGGACAGATTTTGAGCCATTTTGGACACATGTTCAATCATTTTGGAGAAACTTTGAGTCATTTCAGACAAATTTTCAGTCACTTTGGGCAGATTTTGAGCCATTTTGGTCAAGGTTTGAGTCATTTTGGACGAACATTGAATCATTTTGGACAAACTTTAAATCATTATGGACAAATTTTCAGTTGCCTTTGCAGATTATGAGACATTCTGGACAATCTTTGGGTCATTTTGGAAAGATTCTTAGTCACTCTGGGCAGATTTTGAGCCATTTTGGACAAACCTTGCATCATTTTGGACAAACTTTGGGTCATTTTAGACAGACTCAGTCACTTTGTCATTTTGAGCCATTTTGGACGCACATTCAATCATTTTGGAGAAACGTTGAGTCATTTTGGACAAATTTTCAGTCATTTTGGGCAGATTTTGAGCAATTTTGCACAAACCTTGAGTCATTTTGGACAAATTTTGGGTCATTTTCAACTGATTCTTAGTCGCATTGGGCAGATTTCAGCCATTTTGGGTCTTTGGGTCATTTTGGACAAACTTTTAGTTATTCTGTTGTGTGATGTGCAGGGAATGATGGTTGTTATAGATGTTTAAACTAAGAATTCTGACCAGTTTGATTAGTCAAAATGACATTATTCGTATCTGTCATTTTAATTCCACATAGTCAAACTCAGCTATTCAATACAATTTCACTGTGCTTATGTTTGAACTTTGGTCTCTTTCTGTCTCTCAGGTGGATTGGGAAAGCAACGGCGGCCTGGTGAAGAAGCTTCCGTCCATCCGCGAGGACGAGGAAGGCGACGAGGAGCCCAACTCAGTGTCTCGGGCCCCTCGGTCGCCGCTGCATCTTAGCCGAGGCCTCAACTCGCCGCTGCGTTCCCCCCTGCTGCCTCCGAGGCCTTTCAGGGCCCCGTCCGACTGCCGGCCCTCCACCCTGCAGATCCCAGTGGTCAGCTTCAGCAGCGCACCGCCTGAACTCAGCCCCAGGTAACAGAAGAAGAAGCATCAGTGGGATTACAGGTTCAAAGCCTAACCTGACGCTGCAGCTAAGGTGTCTGGCTGCCATGGCAACCGGTAGATTACAGTGCAGGTTGATCAGGTGGCTGCTGCAGGATAATGTGAGAGATTCATAACACATCAGTGCAGAGAAGTGTGAACAGAAGCTGCTGATGAAGGCATTTCAAATGTGAAAATCCACACTCACTGTAATTAGTCCATTTCCCTGATCTGCATTCCTCTGACATCCTCCTTCTTCTCATGTTTAATCCCTTTTTTCCCGCATAGATTCGTGGACGGTATTGAAACCGAGAGCAACTCCACGTTGTCGCAGAAGTTTGAGTTCAGCCCCAGTCTGTCGCCTGCAGGTCCACCTTCTCCATATCCAGGTAACATCCACACAGAACCACATGTTCTGTTTAACAGAACCTCATGTTACTGGAGGTTTACTGTGTTTGTGCTCCTGCAGGGATCCGAGAACACTCAGAGATCAAGCAGAGTGTGTCCAAACTGACTGAGGAGGTGAGAACCATCCCATCTACGATAGGGATCAGATTCTGTTCTGACAAAGTTCTGCAAAGTTCTACTAATATTTTCAGTTGGAAGTTTTCTTTTATTTCCCAGAACGTTCTTCTCTGAATAATTAAAGATGTTCTACATAATAATAATGATAATATAAAAAGTTTTTCAAATGTGCTACATCCAATAGCAAAGGTGAAACATTCTGAATACAATATTCTAGGGATGTTGTTGAGGAACATATTTCCATAAAACATTCTCACAATGTTCCATGATAACAAAATAAAAACCTTCTCAATTCAGCATTCAAGAAATGTTTTCCAGATCACGGCATCAGATGACAGAATGTTCATTTAATACAGAACCTTTTATAATAGTCCTGTAATGTGATTTATTAAAGATGGAACATTTTGTTTTTTGTTGAGGGAACACATTATAGAACGTTCAGCTACGAGATCTTTCCACAGTGATAACTAAGGATATGGTTTATAAAACTTTAACAAAGGTGGAACATTCTGCATGCAATGTTTTGGGGAAATTGTTGAGGGAACACATCATAGAAAGTTCTTCTAGAAAACATTCTTACAATGTTCCATTATAACAAACCAAAATAGAAGAAATGTTTTCCAGATGTTATAGAGGTCTCGGATGACACAATGTTTTTTATAGTGTTAATGTAATGTGATATATTACAAATAGAACATTTTGCCTTTTGTTGAAGGAACGTATTATAGAACATTCTTCTATGAGACCTTTCCACAATGATAAAAAAATCGAAAGTAGCCAATATCACATTCATAACATGTTTTCAAGGTGTTATGAAGGCCTCAGAAGACAACAACACCCTGAAAATATTCTTTGAACGGTGCGTTGAGGACTTTCTTTATCATTGTGAAAATATTTTCTAGAAGAACGTTCTATAGTGTGTTACTTCAACAAAAAGATAAAGCTTTCTTTCTTTAATATGTCCCATTACCAGAGCGTTATAAAACATTCTGCATAAAAACATTCTGTATTCTGAGGCCTTAATAACATTTCTAGACGTACGTTCTATAATGTGTTTCCCTCAACAACATTCCCAAAACATTCTCAGAACACTGTAGTCAGAATGTTCCACTTTTTTAAATATATGACAGTACAGGAACATTTTATAATGAAAATTCCCAGCTGGCAGGGAAAGTTTCCACAACATTGGATAACATTACCTACAAGCTCCAATAATGAAACAAAAAATGTTTTATTTTGACATGTCCAGTTATGGTCCTGTAAAGTTAAAATAATATTTTTTGCATCAACATTCAGAAGATGTTGGCAGGAACACACATTATGTTCAGTGATAACAAAGGAGGACGTTCCATGATGTGTTCCTCTCAACAACATCACCAAAACATTCTCAGAAAATTACACACAGAATGTCCCACATTTGTTACCATATCGGAGTACATAAACATTTTATAAAAAGCATCTGAGGCCATCTGGAAAATGTTCCTCCTTTGTTATTATAGAACATAATCTGTGTTCCTGACAAATATATCTAAATATTCCCTGAATGTTGCAGCTAAAAGTCTTAGTTAACTTATAACCTTACAGGATCATTGTTGGAAATGATAAAAAATCTTTAAAATGTTCCTTGAATATTAGATTAGAACCTTTAGACATTAGAACTTGTAGGTAAAGTTTGTTGTCCAGTATTGTGGGAACATTCCTTGCTAGCTGCAGTGATTTGTGAATAGACAGAGGTAGTGTCATCAGTACAGAAGTAAAAAATTCAAAGGTTTTTTTTCTGTTTTAACAGTTTCTGGTTCTATAGAGTGTAACTGTGGCAGTTTAAAAGACTCTGCTTTTTAAACCCACTGACAGTTTTTGGAGTTCAGAGTCTAATGAATGTCACCTTTTTCACCTACTTTGTAACACACTGTACAATGGATAATTGTTAAAACAGCAGATTTAGAGGGACTGTGTTGCTTTAGCGGAAGGTACAAACTCTTTGAATACTCTCACAGTAAATGTATTCAATATGAGGTCATTATGGAGTCTACTAAACAATGGTGTTATTATTATTCCACCCTAACACTGTGTCTCTCTCCTCCTTACAGATGAACAGTCTCTCTAAACAAGTCTCTACACTCAGTCAGGAGCTGCAGGAAATGACACGCCTGCTGAAGCCCCTCCTCCAACCAGCGCCTCAGCCCGTCCTGATGACCATGATGCCAAACCTGACCCCGCCCCCCAGCAGCGCCAGCCAGCTGTCATCCGCCTGCCTGGTGCCACCACCCATCGCCACACCTTGTTCCCTGCAGAGACCCGACACTCGTTCCCTATTGGACAGCGGAGACATCGAGGGTGTGGACTTGCCAGGATGCCTTCTCCCGACTCCTCATTCACCACAAAGGCCTAATTCATCTCCCCCAGCACCGGCGCAGCCCCCGCCCAACCCCCTAGGGGGCAGCATCACGAGGCCCAGCCTTTCCTCACCAGAGGAAGGACTTCCAGAGGGGTCCCCGGTCCCCCGAAGCCTGCACGCTTCCTCCAGTAATGGGATATTTGTTCCGTCGCTGCAGGACCAGCCTCCCCTGGCATCCCACACCCCGTCGCCTTCCCTCTCCTTCTCCTTGTCCCTCGCCTCCTCACCGTCCCTCTCCCCCTGCCAGGGTCCTCACCTGTCCAGACATGGCAGCTGTGCCGGCAGAGGTCTCCTCCCTCCGCCTCCCTCCCAGGACGCCCCTCGCTCCCCGTCCTCTCACTTCTCAGCTCCCCCGTCCCTCACATCCTCCCCTGGAGCTCATCGGCGGCGACCTTCCCCGTCCGCCCCCGTCGTGTCCACCTCCACCCCCGCCCACCCATCCACCGTCTCCCTGCCGCTGTCTCTGGACTTTGCGAGAAGAGATACCCAGACTTGGTGTAACTCTCAGCAGCACCACAGGGGGGAGGCAAGGGATGGTGCTCGCCCCCAGGAGCTGGAGATGCAGGAGTGGGGGAGGCAGGTGGAGGAGGGGAGGTCCTCCACGGAGCACATCAGCTTCATCGACGAAGAGGAGCCGGCGTTGTGAGAGACAGAGTAGCAGGAAGAGGTCGGGTCAGAGCAGGGAAGCAGACAGCTGGTTCATCTCACACAGGCAGGTAAACACACCTGGGAGCCTGAGACACAACGCCAGCTGTCCGCAAATCAGCCCCAACCAGTGCTTTTTCTGCACCGACCAACCACAGCAGCACAAATTGTCTTACAGTATCAACAGTTCAGTAGCACGAGGACACACAGGACCAGAGCACATCCTTTTATCCGGCTCGAATTTAGCTCTTTGCAGCTAAGCGAACACACAATGTTGCTTTTTGATCCCAGTACGGATGTCTCCTCCTCTTCAAAGGGCAAGTAGAGGCTCCTAAATGCAGACAAGATGGTTTACCTATGGAGGTGACATGAAAAAAAGTGGAAGCTGGTCTTGTTTTTGTTGTGTTTTTGCACAAAAATCCTCATCATGCATTCTTCACTTGGTGCAGGAATCACTAAGATACAGATACAGACTGAAGTCTAAGTAGCTTTTATGCATTTTTTTTTGCTCCTGTTGCATTTTTGCTTCACTGTGGGATCATTTTTCACTGAAATATAAAGTCATGCACCTCTGTGGAAACAGAACAACCATGACTAGAAGGAAAGAGAACTCACAGATGACTTCTGTACAGTTTGGCCCATTTAGAATGCCTTTTTTTTTTTTTTTTTTTTTTAAAGAAGAAAAGCTAAAGTTACTGAATGTAAAAGCAGTGGATGACTGAACAATAAAAAGGCGTACCACTGTTTATTTGATTATTTATTTTTAACAATTAAAAACAAAACAAACAAAAAAATATTACTCCACATATTCAACATTTTTTCATTTTTAAACATGCTGATTCCAGGTTTTTCAACTTTTGCAAAAAATATAATCAAAGCAATTCAACCTTCATTCTTTCTTATTTCATGTTGTATGGCATTCTAACGGTTTCATACCGCACAGAAGATATTTCTGAGTTCTCTCTACTTGTTGTCATGATTGTGTTGTTTCCATAGAGGTGCAGGACTTTATACTGCAGTAAAAAAAAAAAAAAAAGAGCACACAGTGAGTAAAACTGTGACAGAAGCAAAAAACATCCAGAAACTGCTTGGAGTTCAGAGGGTTAATAAATTGTTTCATATAGTAAATTTGCTTTAAATTTTACACAAAAGGCTTAAACATACATTTTAACATATTTAAAATTCATACTACCCAATTTAAAATACTGATTTAATACATCTTGGGTTTATTCACTTTTAAGGTATATTTAAAATGAAGAAAATTTGTATAATTTTTTAAAAAGGCTGTGTGCTGCTTGACAGTTAACAAAAACAACATGAAGAAGACCAACTTCAGCTCTTGATTGTACTTTCTTACAAGCACAGACAGCCATTGACTCCGTGGATGCATAGTTATTGTTCTAATACCACTTTCTGGTCCATTGGAGTCTGCTTGGAGAACTTAGCTCCATACATGTGCAGTAGGTCATATCTATGTATTCCATGCATGCACACTGCTGCAGCGCATGCACACTGTTGGGTTTGTAGAGAACAAATTTTGGGCTGCATTCAGACGTCTGCACAGACTTCAGGAGACGATGAAATTAACAGACCCTCATGTATCACTGACACAGACAGTATAACACTGGCCAATTCATGGTTTCCGCATCTCAGTGCAAACCAAACTGTAGCATCGTGTCAGTGGTAAGTCCTGAGGTGTGTTGAGCTAGCGACAGGCTAGCGGACCCAGCACGGGATTTCTGGAGAATTTAAAACACCGTAATCTGTTTGCGCTCTGTCAATGGAAAGCATGCAGGTACAAGGGGTTGATCAAAAAGTTGCAAGACTGTTCACGCGTGTGCAACATGTGCAAGCAATAACTGTCAGAGTCACGATGCTGCATGACATCACGCTGTCAGCATCAGGACCTGTGTTAGGCAAGTTCTTGTGACCACTGGTTTGTAATTTCACCGTGGAGCTCAAACTTTCATGGAGAGCATCACATTCTGTGTCAGTCACCTTCACGTGGATTATCATCATTGGTGACCAGAGGAGGGTCTGCAGCTACCATCAAGAGAAGAAGCAGCAGATTTCACAGCTGCAGTCAGGAGCATCAGGAGGATACTTCCTGTTTTCTTCAACATTTACATGGTTGTACACCAGGGATGGACTGTCAAAGCAGATTTACTGAAATGTAATGAGGTATCAGAGGGAGAACATTTGAACAACCTGACCTGTGGTGTGATGGCATGAGGTTGCTCCAATGTGCTGTGCACCCAAACACAATTTGATAATTATGCATCCATTTTTTGGCCACAACAACAAAGTTGCAGCTCTCCACCCAACCTACTCACCAGATTTACCTCCTTGTAACTTCTCCCTCTTCCCCAAATTCCCAAATTCAAGTTGAAGGGTCAGTTAAGAGGCATCAGTGCTCATTGCAGTGCTTTTACATGTTTGCATATCAGGACAACACTTGTAGGGAGCGCTACAAGAGTTGCAGGAGCCCTGGGAGCTCTGCATAAGGAGAGTATTTCGAAGTGGATGGCAGCAAAATTTAACTCAGGTTTTAAAATTTTTGGGGGCACAGTCTTGGAACTTTTTGATCAATTCTCATATAAATGAAAACACCTTCAATGTCCGGCAGCGACTACTCCAGTTATTACTTCTTAATGATGAATTGTTACGGTCTGGATGAAGGAGAATCTGCTCATTCAACCTCTCTTCATAAAAATATTTGTATTTAAGCACCACATTTGTTTCTCAGCACAATTGCAGTCAGTGTGCACAAATTTTGAGTTGCACATGGAAATCCTCAAAGGGGTCTGTGTGGATTCTGATGAACTTGCATCATGTATAACCTTGCAAACAGAGAAAGCATGAACTGGTCTATAGAGAATTGGTCCACCATCTTGTCTGCAGCTAGGTCCCCTTGTTACAAACACACATATCTCAGCAAGAAACAGGTCTTCACCCAAACCAGATAATCCGAGCCACCGCACTGGGACTGGGAATGTAAGTCTTCGTTCAGTCTTAGTCACATAAGGTCACCTCACCCAAAAAGCCATCATCGTTGGGAAACACATGCCGCTGACATCGAACCATCTCCTCCTCCGAGTCATACGCACCTCATTGCTCATGTTTGCAGAAAAATATGTTTAAATAGGTTTTAACTTCAGACAAAAATATCCACATTTTCTTTCCCTGTATCAGAAGTACACGATAAAGTCAGCAGATGGCTCCATTTGAAGGTGGACCTAAAAGTTCAGTTGGGTTGTATGCCAAAGAGAAGAAGAACGAAAGTGTGGAGAAAAGCTAATATCATACAGAGCACCCTTATATCACTGTTTATCACCATCATGACTGTTTACAACCAGCCTATCAGATTGTATATCAGACTCCCGCACCATCGCTGAGCTTTAGCCATCCAGCCATTCGTGCCTTCTCCATACAAAGACATCCCTAAAGTCCCTTCACCTGTTTATAACTGCAGGTAAGCATTTGGATCAAAATTTACATAGAAAGCCATCCGTGTCACCTATGGAGAACACTTGCACCTTTTATCGAAAGTGTAACTAATTTATTTATTTATCTAGGCTGTGTATTTATTTATTTTTTGTTGGAGAAAGCGGTGAGGAAATATGTTGCACGTCTGGGAGATGTAAGAGAAACAAGCAGGGGAGGAAGGTTTACTTGACTAACTGGATGCACTCTGACCTGAGAAGCTGAAACGCATTTTTACACATTTGATACGTAACATTGCTCCTTCATCAGTGTGTAATAGTGACGGCATTCTGTTATTTAGACACCAGTCAGGTTTAATATACCTCAGACAACCTCACTACAGCAGTACAATATTTGTCATACAGACGATACAGAACATCAAGTGATCTATATTACATAATAGTAATCTCACCTGTCTGAGGTAAATAAACGTTCACAGCTGCTGTTCGATCCTGATTCATCCTGTCTTCATGTTGGGATCATTTATATTTACACCGATAGGGCATAACATTATGACCACCTACCTAATATTGTGTTGGTCCCCCTTTTTCGTGAAAAATGCTCTGAACCCTTGGGCCTGGACAAGAGGACCTCTCCGGGTGTCCTATGGGGTCAGGCACCAGGATGTTGGCAGTGGATCCTATGGGTACTCTGGGTTGTGCAGTGGGACCTCTTTGAATCAAACTTGTTCCTCTGCATCTTGTTGATGCTTGATCAGAATGGGGTTTAGGAAGTTTAGAGGTCAAATCAACGTCTGGGGCGATTGTCATGTTCCTCAAGATGTTTCTGACTGTTTGATGTTTTGCGATGTGGTTGGGTGCGTTTTCCTTTTGGGGTAGGCCGGTGACATTTGGGATCGCCATTTGCATGAAGGAGTGTATTTGTTCTGGGACAGTGTTTATTTGGGTGTCTAAGTCTCATCAACACGGATGCCAAAATCCAAGGTTTTCCAGCAGAACACCACAAAGTACCAATTTGATCCATGTTATTCACTTCACCTATCAGTGGTCATAATGCTGTGGCTCATCAGTGCATAAATAATCATTGAAGTTACTGTTGTTGTTGTTCAAGTTGCATAAATGCAACGACTAACATGAATCCTGCTGCTGTCTGATGCTGCAGGTGGTTAAAAAATGTAGATTCCTAAACAGCTGGATGCAACAAATTCAACTTCAGCTACTGTTTGCCTCCTGGATTACACTCATTATTGGTGAATCTCATTAATCTGACCTGTTGCAGTTTAATTTTTAATGAACATTTCACATTGTTTGTGCAATTATTAAGGAAAGTGGATGAGAAAGGTCTTTAGTTAATTTTCAACTGCGTCGCATCTCGTAACAGTTCACTTTTAACACGTCACAATTGTAAACTTCATAGAGTTTCATTAACAGATATGCAGACATGCATAGACTACAAGTTGCGGAAAACAATTTAGAGGAGGGATTTTTTCCACCATATTTGGTCCAAAAACATCACAGAGAACACAACACCTTTTCCATTACTTTACTCTATAGTTTCACATCTATTACTAAACTAAAATGTCCATGAAAATTACACTTTAATCCAATGAAGACAGAGTCTGTAATAGGTCAGATTAATGACATTCTCCAATAATTAAAGTTTTTAACTAAATGGAGCTGATGTTTGCTTCAGGCTCTTTAGGCTCTTTCCTCTGAGTTCATTAAATACCTACATCATTGGACAGCAGCAAGATACATGTAAGTGTCACCAATGGTGCTCATATGGATTTGGTGGTAAAGTGGTAGTAAGATTATCATCACAAGTGGACAGAATTTTCAGTCTTTAGGAAATCAGAAATAAACCAAGTACTTAGATGTCTGAAGACTTAGATAAGCTGCTAGTAGTTTGGATTCAGTCTTTTGTTTCTTGGTACATTTTTATGTATTACACATCATTATCATTGTATATGACAAATATCAAACCATGACACTTTCCATCACTGTGGTGTCTGAATGCAGCTGTGAGGAACATTAAAAGTGACATATTTCTGATTGACAGAATGCTGTTTCTTTAACAGACTGAAGAAGCAGCGATGCTATGTATCTTGTGTCCAATAGGGGTTTTACTGAAACCTTCCCAATTCTTATGTAGCATACAAACACACTCGTTTCATCACCTCCAACCCCTTTGCCAACGACTGAGCTTTTTGCTGGCACGAGACAACAGCCGTAGACTAAAACTACAACATCCAGGCTGCATTGCTATGGAGGTCTCAGGACTTCTGTACGTTATTTTTTTTTTGTTTGTTTTTTTTTGCTTTGGTGAGGTGCTTTGTGCACAACTTGTTACCTGTAATATAGACAGTCAGATTTCTGGTTTCTATTTTCTGTAACGGGAGCAGGGGAGGCGACTACCTGGACTCTTTACACACTGAAGATTCGCCGAGCAGAACTCTGATCAACGTCTGGAGTTCTGATCCTTGTGGGGGTTTACTCTAATGTGGGGTGGGTTAGGGTGGGGGGTTTTAAATCAAATGCATGTCACAGCTTCTTTTTTTTTTTTTTTGCATGAGAAATGTGCCTGCTTTTGAGCTGTCCAGGGCAGAGGGCTAATGCGAGTAGAAAACTGCCTGCCCTGTTGGAGGCTGTTGGGTTTCAGATGTATTTTATTAAAGACTACTGTTACATAAAAACTTAAACCAGGATTACAAACTGTACAACAATAAAGAAGTGTTGTTTTCTAATCTCAGACTCCTTGGCTTCTCTTGGGAACTAACAGTTTCTGCCTCGTGTTGCATTACATCCTCCAGTGTTTATCTTTTCTCTGAAAGATAAACACTGGAGGACACACTCAAAGACGGTCTGACACTTAAAACTGTTGTAAAGATATGTTCATTATTTTTGATGCAGGTAACTAGAAATTATTCTATAAAAAAAGAAAAAAAGCATAAACAAATTAATAATATTCTTGTGAAATAAATTAATATGGCTATGAAACTAATCCTGAAATAAGTAGCAATAAATGTAATTGATAATATATGTAAATAATATAAGAATAAAACATCCCCTTAAATAAATACAGTACTCCAACAAATGTCCTTTTTAAGGTAAAAAAAATGTATATATATGGCAATTATGTATTTCATAGTAACATATTTTTAAATTAAGTTATTTCTTCAGTATTGAATACAAATGCCATTCCATAAAAAACACAATGCTGTAAAATGAACTAAAAATTTTTTAAAATATTTTTTATGAAACTTTCTGCAGTGCCCACGAGCATCTACAGTTTATTTTCATGTCAAACAAGTTGCTCATTAACCAAAAAGATGTTAAAAAAAAACACTAAGCAAAAGCAACAGCTGCTAATTTCAAATTTAATGGAATATATATGAATGTAACTTAAAAAAAAGACCCATCCCCACATGATTGCCATATACAATTAAATTTCATACCTGTTTTACAATCCAAGTATAATTAAATGTCCCTTTTGATTTTCATTCATATTCTTCTTACTTTATTTCCTAATTTCACATTTGTGTCAACATCTTTCAGCTGTACACAACACTAATTCTCATTAGTAACGCTGATAATTAGGCTACAACCCCACTTTAGGGTCTGACTCGCCCCGCCCACTTCCGCATCACTACTGCACAGACTCCGCCTCCCAGCAACATCATGAACACAAGATGGTGGAGGTTGTTTCCAGATAGTTTTGCCTCAATTTTATACAATGGACAAAAAGTAAAAACGTGTCTCTAGCGACACGTTTTAGTGTCACAATCATTATTTAAGTGTTAAAATTCAAATGGAAATACAAGCTGACAGTTCTCTGGGTCTTCTGGTCGGAATCTCTTCCTCCTTTGATGACTGACTAACCGGCTAACAGACAAACTTTACTGCGACCCGCCAAAACTTCCCTTCTTCATCGGTAAGTTTCTACTTCAGATACTCTTGAAATGTTTAACCCAAAGTTCAGGGACAAGTTTATTAAAAGCAGGGCCGTTATTAGCATGTTCCGTTTATCTACGAGCATTTAACGCCTTTTTATTAAGTAAAATGACCAATACATCAACATAACTACACTAACAAATTCAAGTCCTGCTACAGAGCAATAAAATGTAATTAAACTGGTATATTATTTTTTGTGCAGTCATTTTATTAGGAACAGTGTGTTATGTTACTGTTTTACAATAAAGACGAACACGAGTGCCTGTTGCACGCGGCCTCCATCTTTATTTTCTTCTTCTTCTCACACACGTCATCTTCTCCCCTCTCCCTTTCAACACTACCCCACTCCGTAGACAACAGTGCCCCTAGCGGCCTAATGCTGTAACCAGATCACAACATCTACATAAAAATGCAGTATACATGATCTGAACACATCTCCCTCTTTCAATTAAAGGTAGATTCTTCATAACTGGAACAATAACACCCTCAGTGCTGCACTTAACATAATGCTACGTACTTTGTGTACAACTAACAAACCAACAGCCTGACTTAATTTTAACAGCATCCACGTGCATTTAACTTCTAGTCCAGAACATAGTCTCTAGTCCAGGTAGGCAGGTTTCTGTGCCTGTTAGGTGTACTTTGTTCATTAGACCCTGGTTGCACAGGGATCTCTGGTTGGGTACTCGCCGGTACTCCATCACTGTCCATTGCAGAGTTTAACTCTGACGGTGCAGAGAGGTGTGATGCGTTCCCAATCCTCCCATTGTCCAGCATGTAAGTGTGAGGACTTTTCTTTCTCACCACCGTCCTTGATTGTGTGAACTTTTGTTCTCCATTCTTGACTTCCCATGGCTTCCTGACCCTCACATGATCACCAGGCTGGAAGGTCGGCTGTTGTGCACTTCTCTTCCTATCGGTGTACTGTTTTGATAGGTTCAGTTTCTCGCTGACTCTTTCTCTTACAGCATCCTCATTTACTGGAGTAGGAGCTAGATCCATGATGTGGAGTTTTGTCCTCATTTGCCTTCCATGGAGTAGTTTTGATGGGCTTACTCCACTGGTCGAATGAGGGGTTGCTCTGTAATCCATAAGGAAGGACCTAGTGAATGTCTTCCAGGGTGTACCTTCTATTGAAGCAGTCTGCAGGCAGTCTTTCAGTACTCTGTTGAACCTTTCAACCTCTCCATTAGCACGGGGCTAGTACACTGATGATTTCAGGTGCACAATCCCTCTTTGTCTGAGGACGTCCTTGAACTCAGCAGAGGTAAACTGTGTTCCATTATCACTCACTAGTTCTCTTGGATTTCCCTCTCACGAGAAGATTGCTGTGAGGAACTGAATGATTGTTGCGGTATCAATGTGTGTTACAAAAGCCACTTCTGGCCATTTGCTGAAGTAATCCACAAGTGTATGTGCAAATTAGCAGTCTCTTGGTGCTGTTCCAAATGGGTGGACAATGTCAATCGAGACCTTGTCCCATGCAGCAGCGGGCAACGATACAGGATGGAGTGGGGCATTGTGAGTCACAGCTGACTGACCATTTTGTCTACATGTGGTACAGTCCTTAATCAGCAGTTCCACTTGTGTGTCCATTGTTGGCCACCACTATAGTTCTCGTAGGCGTTGCTTTGTACGAACGATGCCCTGGTGGGTCTCATGAGCAATGTCCATGAGTCTTTTCTGCAGTGACGCTGGGACAACCAGGCGATGAGTACCTCTGACAATACAGTTATCCACAAGTGTCAGTTAATCACGCATCAAATAATATGGCTGTAAGTCAGGATCAACAGCCTTTTTCTGTTTTGGTCAGGGTTGTTGGATCTGTGCACTAAGTTTGGTGAGCACAGGACAGGATTGGCATTCAGCTTTGAAATCTGCCTTAGAGATTGCAGTATTGTCTGTCAGTATTGTTGCGACTGATTCCACTGTCTCAGCATAGTCCACATCAATTCCCGGAAGTGGCAGCATGGATAACCAGTCCGTGACGCTATTCAGCGTGCCAGATCTGTACTGAACATCATAGTCAAACTCCATGAGACGCGCAGACCATCTGGCAATACAAAGTCCAGCGCAGTTATTCCCTTTGGTAGTCAGAAGCGTAGTCAGTGCTTGATGATCCATGCGTAGCAGGAATTTTCTTCCTCAGAGCCACACACGCCACTTTTCAGCAGCCCAGACACATGCTAGAGCCTCCTTTTCCACGATGGAATATTTTCGCTCAGCATCTGATAAGCTATGGGAGGCAAAAGCAACTGTGTGTTCTTCTCCAGCATTGTTCACTTGAGTCAAAACGGCTCCAAGTCCATAATCAGAGGCATCGTTTGAGACCACTGTCAGTTTGTTTGGGTCGAACAGTGTCAGTGCAGGGCTGCTGACAACCATATCCTTGACTTTTTCGAAGCTCCTCCGTGCTGCATCATTCCAGTTGAATGCAGTGTTCTTCCGTAGCAGAGCCCTCATGGGTTCCACCAAGCTGGCATAGTTAGGAATAAACTTGCTGTACCATGCGCTTAGGCCCAGGAATGAGCGCAGCGAAGATGCATCAGCAGGAGCAGATGCATTCCGAATTGCTGTGACATGGTCATCATTTGGCTCCAAGCCTGCAGGTGAGAGTCTGTAACCCAGAAAGTTCAATGTAGTCTGGCGAAAGAGACATTTGTCCATGTTTAACTTCAAACCTGCATCCTGGATGCGGTGCAAAACAGCCTTCAGGTTAGTGTCATGGTCGACCTCTGCTGATCCATAACATCATCCAAGTAACACTGAACGCCTTTCAATCCATGGAGGATTTTTGTCATCATTTTTTGAAATGCAGCAGGGGCAGAGCTTAGTCCATATGGTACTCTGCAGTATTGGTACAGGCCTTCGTGTGTAATGAAAGCAGTAAGTCCCAGCATAAGAACCATCAGTAAGCGGCAATGTGTTGTATATTCTTTGTCCCTCTGTTCCCAAACAGTGGATTAGAAGAACTATTTTCCTCTCTGGCGAGAAGTCATCACATCCAATAGCCAGCAGGTAATTGTCAAACAACTTTTTCCAAGCATCAAATGGTATCTTCACATCTCCCGGGCACTCCAGAAAAGCCGGAGGAGGTTGCAGCATAAGTAAAGCCATCTTTGTGCTCTCCTTTATCCTTGTCGCCACTTGTTATGTTACTGTTTTACAATAAACATGAACACAAGTGCCTGTTGCATGTGGCCTCCATCTTTATTTTCTTTTTCTTCTCACACACGACATCTTCTCCCCTCTCCCTTTCAACGCTACCCCACTCCGTAGGCAACAGTGCCCCTAGTGGCTTAATGCTGTAACCAGATCACAACATCTACACAAAAACGCAGTATACATGATCTGAACACAACACAGTGAAACATCAGTGTGTCAGCAGCAAGTTACTGTAAGCTGCTGCACGATTAAACTACTACCACAATACTTTCATGTGCTAGGTCTGAGGGCTTTAAACAGGATGAATGGGAGGAAAGAAGAAAAAAGTTCTGATGTGGAAATCAATTTTCATTTTTTCTCTGGTTTTCCTGAGATATCAGAATATTGGAACATCTATTGAAATGAAGCCGTGTAAATAGACTTTAATTATTCTTTGGAAGAAATAACCACGTAAAGCAGCTGCAATCACAGTCAAGGACCAACTTTTAATAATAAACATAAGACATTTCCAGCACAAGAACTATTCAGAAACATTCTAAAACATTCTGAAGCCTTAGAGCGAGGCAATAAAAACATATCTGTAACATCTACTCTTCTAAATATACAATATATAAAATATGCAGTGTGTAAAAAGGTAGAATATTCATCATGTATAAAATATCCAGTGTGCAACAAAATGATTTTCATACCAAAAATCTTAGTGTAACATGAAAAAATTTACATAGAATATAAATTTATATGTAAACATTTGGAACAGTCTCAGAAATATATCTAATATATATATACATAAATAAACATTTTCCCCTTAAAACATCTCTTATGGGTAAAAATCATTTGTTGTGTTATCCATGAGTAGAGTTATTTGGGTTGTCCAGTTTTCTTGTCGAGTGGCGCGACAGAAGCTATTGACACAACTTGTATTTTTGGATTATTTTGTTCAAAACCCCAGACTGTTGATTTTTTTCCCCCCACAGACATTGTGAACTAATTTAAGATTTATTGCTGTTCTGACTGTTACGCAAATATGAACAGTGCAACATAGTTTAACAGTAATTTATTTACACACATTTAAGAAACTGATTAAAAGCAGATGAGTTACTTAATTTTTTAAAAATTAATTGGTTGATACTGATACCAAATAGCTATATAATGTGATGCGTTTGGAGAAGCCAAGCAAGTAAATTTAAAATAAGACACTCGCTACCTCTGTATACACCAGAATGGTATTATCCTTAGTTTGGATTGAATTTTCTTCCGTGGCTCCAGCAGCAGGCAGACAAAAGAAACTGCTGCACTTCATATAAGCTTGTCTAAATGTGCCTTCATACATTTTTGCAGCTTGATTGTGAAGGAAAGTTGCTTCTAATTGTTGAGGGACTGATCGTCTTTCAGAGTCTCAGGACAAACTGCATCTTAGAAAACAAACCTCTAACAGTGTGATCCCAAAGTGAAAACTTTCACAGCGACATAATTTTCATTTTCTCTGCAGATTTTATTCGGGGGGCTGCACAGTGGTGTAGTGGTTAGCACTTTCGCCTTGCAGCGAGAAGATCCCTGGTTCACGTCCCGGCTTTCCCGGGATCTTTCTGCATGGAGTTTGCAAAGTCAAAGGATCGATGTGGTTTTTGATGTCTATCTTGACAAGTCAATCAAAGACACTGAAAGACTTAACCGGGGAGCTGCAAGCACAACTCTTCAGTACAAGAACCTAGCAGGAGGGCATAACATCCAGCAGTGGAGAAAGTTCTTGTGCAGTTCTCACAACAAAACCAGCCTGATCAAATTCATGGTGGAATAATGGAAACTGGCAAGAGAGAGGAAGAAGCTGGGTGACAAGACACTTTATGTCACCTGTGGTGAAGTCTGCTATAAGCTGACCAAAGATGAAAGTGTGCAAGTTCCAGAGTTACAGTCAACACAAGAGGAAGCTGACACACGACTCCTCTTGCATGCATTGCATGCTGCAGATTCCAACTTCAAAGCAGCAATTATCATCTCAGATGACACCGATGTTATGGTTCTCTGTCTTGCTTTCCAGAAGGATATCCGATGTCCCATCTATCTGAAGCGTGGTACACTGAACCGCACACGGTTTGTGGACATCAACAAACTAGCCATGGCATTAGGAGAATGCATCTGTACCAGCCTGATTGGTTTGCATGCATTCACAGGCTGTGACACTGTGAGTGCATTAGCTGGTCGAGG
Source organism: Amphiprion ocellaris (assembly GCF_022539595.1). Lineage (NCBI taxonomy): Eukaryota > Metazoa > Chordata > Actinopteri > Pomacentridae > Amphiprion > Amphiprion ocellaris. The sequence goes on along the minus strand of NC_072776.1, from coordinate 28,973,443 downwards.
GAAGCTGGGTACACTAAAACTTTTGAGGGAAGACATCACCCATCAGGAGACATTTAGCCAACTGGGCCAGGCATGGGATGTCTCAGAAGAACTGTTTGAGAAGATTCAAGGCTTTACTTGCCGCATGTATTCACCAGGCAAGAGCACTGAAGAAGTTAATGAACTACGCTACCAGCTCTTTTGTGCCAGAAGGGGGCGAAATTGAATCCAGTCAGCTCCCACCCTGCAGAGAATGCCTCTACATGCATATACTTCGTGCTAACTACCAGGCTGCAATCTGGAGGCGTTCTCTGCAGAGCCAACCCCTTGTCCCCGGTCCTGATAAGAATGGATGGACCACGGATGATGATGACCAGTTAGTCATCCACTGGATGCGTACATCTCCAGCACCAGATGTGGTTTTGGAACGCTTGGCTTGCAAATGCCTGCGTTGCTGCAAGCTTCCTAACTGCACCTGCCTTTCAAATGGGCTGAAATGCACAGACCTCTGCAAGCTGCAGACTTGTACTAGTCAGAAGTCAGACGAGGCCGATGGTTCAGCTGTCGAGCTTGATGATGACGACAGTGATGACTGTGATGATGAACTGTGCCATAATATTGTGTTATGGTGGTTGGTCAATAATAATTTTAAAAGCCTTTCAGTTTGTGCAAGAACTTTCTTTGTGAGACTATGTTAAACATTGACCGATGATTACCGTACATTATGCAACATACAGAACATGCTGTAATTACAGATGATACTTGTACCAAACACCTTATTGAACACTATGAACCACCGTTTAAATCTCTAAGTATTTTCTATACTGATCTAGACTGATAGAAACACCACTTGGAAATATTGCTGGATGGTTAGTGATTCACTAACTACTACTTTTATATCATAGTTTCACCACTGACAATGTTTGGTCGAGAATTTCATCATGGCGCGGGTTCTTCTACTTCAGTAGGTGATAACCACCATTAAGCTACCACTGACCAAGGGTTATCGTATGAAAACATAAACTAGACATGTATAGGTATTTTAAAAAAGCAACTAGACTTTGCCACCTTGGGTGGTACCAATGAGTGGATTTTGGGGTCCTGGCCCATGGACTATATGATGAAATAATGTAAAGCAGGTTGCAAAAAACACTCCAGAAAGGTTTTCTTTGTAAAAAAAATCATCATGAATTTTGGCGCAAAAAAAACGCCATAGTATTCTGTCGAAAAATGTCATTTTTCAACATGTTGTGAAAATGTGCCATATGATGAAATAATGTAAAGGAGGCCTTGAAAAACACTCCAGAAAGGTTTTCTTTGAAAAAAAAATCATCATGAATTTTGGCGCAAAACAAACGCCATAGTATACTATGTCGAAAAAACATGCCATTTTTCAAACATGTTGTAAAAACATGCCATATGATGAAATAATGTAAAGGAGGGCGTGAAAAACACTCCAGAAAGGTTTTCTTTGAAAAAAAAATCATCATGAATTTTGGCGCAAAAAAAATGCCTTACTAGACGATGTTGAAAAAAAATGCCATTTTTCAAACATGTTGTAAAAACGTGCCATATGATGAAATAATGTAAAGGAGGGCGTGAAAAACACTCCAGAAAGGTTTTCTTTGAAAGAAAAATCATCATGAATTTTGGCGCAAAAAAAATGCCTTACTATACTATGTCGAAAAAAAATGCCATTTTTCAAACATGTTGTAAAAACGTGCCATATGATGAAATAATGTAAAGGAGGGCGTGAAAAACACTCCAGAAAGGTTTTCTTTGAAAAAAAATCATCATGAATTTTGGCGCAAAAAAACGCCTTACTATACTATGTCGAAAAAAAATGCCATTTTTCAAACATGTTGTAAAAACGTGCCATATGATGAAATAATGTAAAGGAGGGCGTGAAAAACACTCCAGAAAGGTTTTCTTTGAAAAAAAATCATCATGAATTTTGGCGCAAAAAAAAATGCCTTACTATACTATGTCGAAAAAAAATGCCATTTTTCAAACATGTTGTAAAAACGTGCCATATGATGAAATAATGTAAAGGAGGGCATGAAAAACACTCCAGAAAGGTTTTCTTTGAAAAAAAAATCATGAATTTTGGCGCAAAAAAAATGCCTTACTATACTATGTCGAAAAAAAATGCCATTTTTCAAACATGTTGTAAAAACGTGCCATATGATGAAATAATGTAAAGGACGGCGGGAAAAACACTCCAGAAAAGTTTTCTTTGAAAAAAAAATCATCATGAATTTTGGCGCAAAAAAAATGCCTTATTATACTATGACGAAAAAAAATGCCATTTTTCAAACATGTTGTAAAAACGTGCCATATGATGAAATAATGTAAAGGAGGGCGTGAAAAACACTCCAGAAAGGTTTTCTTTGAAAAAAAAATCATCATGAATTTTGGCGCAAAAAAAACTGCCTTACTATACTATGTCGAAAAAAAATGCCATTTTTCAAACATGTTGTAAAAACGTGCCATATGATGAAATAATGTAAAGGAGGGCGTGAAAAACACTCCAGAAAGGTTTTCTTTGAAAAAAAAAATCATCATGAATTTTGGCGCAAAAAAACGCCTTACTATACTATGTTCGAAAAAAAATGCCATTTTTCAAAACATGTTGTAAAAACGTGCCATATGATGAAATAATGTAAAGGAGGGCGTGAAAAACACTCCAGAAAGGTTTTCTTTGAAAAAAAAATCATCATGAATTTTGGCGCAAAAAAAATGCCTTACTATACTATGTCGAAAAAAAATGCCATTTTTCAAACATGTTGTAAAAACGTGCCATATGATGAAATAATGTAAAGGACGGCGTGAAAAACACACCAGAAAAGTTTTCTTTGAAAAAAAAATCATCATGAATTTTGGCGCAAAAAAAATGCCTTACTGTACTATGTCGAAAAAACATGCCATTTTTCAAACATGTTGTAAAAACGTGCCATATGATGAAATAATGTAAAGGAGGCCATGAAAAACACTCCAGAAAGGTTTTCTTTGAAAAAAAAATCATCATGAATTTTGGCGCAAAAATAATGCCTTACTATACTATGTCGAAAAAAAATGCCATTTTTCAAACATGTTGTAAAAACGTGCCATATGATTAAATAATGTAAAGGAGGGCATGAAAAACACTCCAGAAAGGTTTTCTTTGAAAAAAAAATCATGAATTTTGGCGCAAAAAAAATGCCTTACTATACTATGTCGAAAAAAAATGCCATTTTTCAAACATGTTGTAAAAACGTGCCATATGATGAAATAATGTAAAGGACGGCGGGAAAAACACTCCAGAAAAGTTTTCTTTGAAAAAAAAAATCATCATGAATTTTGGCGCAAAAAAAATGCCTTATTATACTATGACGAAAAAAAATGCCATTTTTCAAACATGTTGTAAAAACGTGCCATATGATGAAATAATGTAAAGGAGGGCGTGAAAAACACTCCAGAAAGGTTTTCTTTGAAAAAAAAATCATGAATTTTGGCGCAAAAAAAATGCCTTACTATACTATGTCGAAAAAAAATGCCATTTTTCAAACATGTTGTAAAAACGTGCCATATGATGAAATAATGTAAAGGACGGCGGGAAAAACACTCCAGAAAGGTTTTCTTTGAAAAAAAAATCATCATGAATTTTGGCGCAAAAAAAATGCCTTATTATACTATGACGAAAAAAAATGCCATTTTTCAAACATGTTGTAAAAACGTGCCATATGATGAAATAATGTAAAGGAGGCCATGAAAAACACTCCAGAAAGGTTTTCTTTGAAAAAAAATCATGAATTTTGGCGCAAAAAAATGCCTTACTATACTATGTCAAAATAAATGCCATTTTTCAAACATGTTGTAAAAACGTGCCATATGATGAAATAATGTAAAGGAGGGCGTGAAAAACACTCCAGAAAGGTTTTCTTTGAAAAAAAAATCATCATGAATTTTGGCGCAAAAAAATGCCTTATTATACTATGACGAAAAAAACATGCCATTTTTCAAACATGTTGTAAAAACGTGCCATATGATGAAATAATGTAAAGGAGGGCGTGAAAAACACTCCAGAAAGGTTTTCTTTGAAAAAAAAATCATCATGAATTTTGGCGCAAAAAAAATGCCTTACTATACTATGTCGAAAAAAAATGCCATTTTTCAAACATGTTGTAAAAACGTGCCATATGATGAAATAATGTAAAGGAGGGCGTGAAAAACACTCCAGAAAGGTTTTCTTTGAAAAAAAATCATCATGAATTTTGGCGCAAAAAAAACGCCTTACTATACTATGTTGAAAAAAAATGCCATTTTTCAAACATGTTGTAAAAACGTGCCATATGATGAAATAATGTAAAGGAGGGCGTGAAAAACACTCCAGAAAGGTTTTCTTTGAAAAAAAAAATCATCATGAATTTTGGCGCAAAAAAAAATGCCTTACTATACTATGTCGAAAAAAAATGCCATTTTTCAAACATGTTGTAAAAACGTGCCATATGATGAAATAATGTAAAGGAGGGCATGAAAAACACTCCAGAAAGGTTTTCTTTGAAAAAAAAATCATCATGAATTTTGGCGCAAAAAAAATGCCTTACTATACTATGTCGAAAAAAAAATGCCATTTTTCAAACATGTTGTAAAAACGTGCCATATGATGAAATAATGTAAAGGAGGCAGTGAAAAACACTCCAGAAAGGTTTTCTTTGAAAAAAAAATCATCATGAATTTTGGCGCAAAAAAAATGCCTTACTATACTATGTCGAAAAAAAATGCCATTTTTCAAACATGTTGTAAAAACGTGCCATATGATGAAATAATGTAAAGGAGGGCGTGGAAAAACACTCCAGAAAGGTTTTCTTTGGAAAAAAAAATCATCATGAATTTTGGCGCAAAAAAAAATGCCTTACTATACTATGTCGAAAAAAAATGCCATTTTTCAAACATGTTGTAAAAACGTGCCATATGATGAAATAATGTAAAGGAGGGCGTGGAAAAACACTCCAGAAAGGTTTTCTTTGAAAAAAAAATCATCATGAATTTTGGCGCAAAAAAAACGCCTTACTATACTATGTCGAAAAAAAATGCCATTTTTCAAACATGTTGTAAAAACGTGCCATATGATGAAATAATGTAAAGGAGGCCATGAAAAAACACTCCAGAAAGGTTTTCTTTGAAAAAAAAATCATCATGAATTTTGGCGCAAAAAAAATGCCTTATTATACTATGTCGAAAAAAAATGCCATTTTTCAAACATGTTGTAAAAACGTGCCATATGATGAAATAATGTAAAGGAGGGCGTGAAAAACACTCCAGAAAGGTTTTCTTTGAAAAAAAAATCATCATGAATTTTGGCGCAAAAAAAATGCCTTACTATACTATGTCGAAAAAAAATGCCATTTTTCAAACATGTTGTAAAAACGTGCCATATGATGAAATAATGTAAAGGAGGGCGTGAAAAACACTCCAGAAAGGTTTTCTTTGGAAAAAAAAATCATCATGAATTTTGGCGCAAAAAAATGCCTTTCTATACTATGTCGAAAAAAAATGCCATTTTTCAAACATGTTGTAAAAACGTGCCATATGATGAAATAATGTAAAGGAGGGCGTGAAAAACACTCCAGAAAGGTTTTCTTTGAAAAAAAAATCATCATGAATTTTGGCGCAAAAAAAATGCCTTACTATACTATGTCGAAAAAAAATGCCATTTTTCAAACATGTTGTAAAAACGTGCCATATGATGAAATAATGTAAAGGAGGGCGTGAAAAACACTCCAGAAAGGTTTTCTTTGAAAAAAAATCATCATGAATTTTGGCGCAAAAAAAATGCCTTACTATACTATGTCGAAAAAAAATGCCATTTTTCAAACATGTTGTAAAAACGTGCCATATGATGAAATAATGTAAAGGAGGGCGTGAAAAACACTCCAGAAAGGTTTTCTTTGGAAAAAAAAATCATCATGAATTTTGGCGCAAAAAAAATGCCTTTCTATACTATGTCGAAAAAAAATGCCATTTTTCAAACATGTTGTAAAAACGTGCCATATGATGAAATAATGTAAAGGAGGGCGTGAAAAACACTCCAGAAAGGTTTTCTTTGAAAAAAAAATCATCATGAATTTTGGCGCAAAAAAAAATGCCTTACTATACTATGTCGAAAAAAAATGCCATTTTTCAAACATGTTGTAAAAACGTGCCATATGATGAAATAGTGTAAAGGAGGGCGTGAAAAACACTCCAGAAAGGTTTTCTTTGAAAAAAAAATCATCATGAATTTTGGCGCAAAAAAAATGCCTTACTATACTATGTTGAATAAAAATGCCATTTTTCAAATATGTTGTAAAAACGTGCCATATGATGAAATAATGTAAAGGAGGGCGTGAAAAACACTCCAGAAAGGTTTTCTTTGAAAAAAAAAATCATCATGAATTTTGGCGCAAAAAAAATGCCTTACTATACTATGTTGAAAAAAAATGCCATTTTTCAAACATGTTGTAAAAACGTGCCATATGATGAAATAATGTAAAGGAGGCCATGAAAAACACTCCAGAAAGGTTTTCTTTGAAAAAAAAATCATGAATTTTGGCGCAAAAAAATGCCTTACTATACTATGTCGAAAAAAATGCCGATTTTTCAAACATGTTGTAAAAACGTGCCATATGATGAAATAATGTAAAGGAGGGCGTGAAAAACACTCCAGATAGGTTTTCTTTGAAAAAAAAATCATCATGAATTTTGGCGCAAAAAAAATGCCTTACTATACTATGTCGAAAAAACATGCCATTTTTCAAACATGTTGTAAAAACGTGCCATATGATGAAATAATGTAAAGGAGGGCGTGAAAAACACTCCAGAAAGGTTTTCTTTGAAAAAAAAATCATCATGAATTTTGGCGCAAAAAAAATGCCTTACTATACTATGTCGAAAAAAAATGCCATTTTTCAAACATGTTGTAAAAACGTGCCATATGATGAAATAATGTAAAGGAGGCCGTGAAAAACACTCCAGAAAGGTTTTCTTTGAAAAAAAAATCATCATGAATTTTGGCGCAAAAAAATGCCTTACTATACTATGTCGAAAAAAAATGCCATTTTTCAAACATGTTGTAAAAACGTGCCATATGATGAAATAATGTAAAGGAGGGCAGTGAAAAACACTCCAGAAAGGTTTTCTTTGAAAAAAAAATCATCATGAATTTTGGCGCAAAAAAAATGCCTTACTATACTATGTCGAAAAAAAATGCCATTTTTCAAACATGTTGTAAAAACGTGCCATATGATGAAATAATGTAAAGGAGGGCGTGAAAAACACTCCAGAAAGGTTTTCTTTGAAAAAAAAATCATCATGAATTTTGGCGCAAAAAAAATGCCTTACTATACTATGTCGAAAAAAAATGCCATTTTTCAAACATGTTGTAAAAACGTGCCATATGATGAAATAATGTAAAGGAGGGCGTGAAAAACACTCCAGAAAGGTTTTCTTTGAAAAAAAAATCATCATGAATTTTGGCGCAAAAAAAATGCCTTACTATACTATGTCGAAAAAAAATGCCATTTTTCAAACATGTTGTAAAAACGTGCCATATGATGAAATAATGTAAAGGAGGGCGTGAAAAACACTCCAGAAAGGTTTTCTTTGAAAAAAAATCATCATGAATTTTGGCGCAAAAAAAATGCCTTACTATACTATGTCGAAAAAAAATGCCATTTTTCAAACATGTTGTAAAAACGTGCCATATGATGAAATAATGTAAAGGACGGCGTGGAAAAACACTCCAGAAAGGTTTTCTTTGAAAAAAAAATCATCATGAATTTTGGCGCAAAAAAAATGCCTTACTATACTATGTCGAAAAAAAATGCCATTTTTCAAACATGTTGTAAAAACGTGCCATATGATGAAATAATGTAAAGGAGGGCAGTGAAAAACACTCCAGAAAGGTTTTCTTTGAAAAAAAATCATCATGAATTTTGGCGCAAAAAAAATGCCTTACTATACTATGTCGAAAAAAAATGCCATTTTTCAAACATGTTGTAAAAACGTGCCATATGATGAAATAATGTAAAGGAGGGCGTGAAAAACACTCCAGAAAGGTTTTCTTTGAAAAAAAAATCATCATGAATTTTGGCGCAAAAAAAATGCCTTACTATACTATGTCGAAAAAACATGCCATTTTTCAAACATGTTGTAAAAACGTGCCATATGATGAAATAATGTAAAGGAGGGCGTGAAAAACACTCCAGAAAGGTTTTCTTTGAAAAAAAATCATCATGAATTTTGGCGCAAAAAAAATGCCTTACTATACTATGTCGAAAAAAAATGCCATTTTTCAAACATGTTGTAAAAACGTGCCATATGATGAAATAATGTAAAGGAGGGCGTGAAAAACACTCCAGAAAGGTTTTCTTTGAAAAAAAAATCATCATGAATTTTGGCGCAAAAAAAAATGCCTTACTATACTATGTCGAAAAAAAATGCCATTTTTCAAACATGTTGTAAAAACGTGCCATATGATGAAATAATGTAAAGGAGGGCCGTGAAAAACACTCCAGAAAGGTTTTCTTTGAAAAAAAAATCATGAATTTTGGCGCAAAAAAAATGCCTTACTATACTATGTCGAAAAAAAATGCCATTTTTCAAACATGTTGTAAAAACGTGCCATATGATGAAATAATGTAAAGGAGGGCGTGAAAAACACTCCAGAAAGGTTTTCTTTGAAAAAAAAATCATCATGAATTTTGGCGCAAAAAAAATGC